>NC_134358.1:467512167-467822167 GCF_048569485.1 Anomaloglossus baeobatrachus
AAAATACAAAATGTGTTGTTGACCTTTCTTTTTCTTACACTTATTTCTAACTGGTGGAACAACCACCAGACCCAAATTGGGTGCTCTCCAAAAAACAAACTTTGGTTTGGGTGGCAGAAGTTCCTCAATTAGAGGGTCCTGTTTAATAATTGGCCAAATCTTATTTACCAATTATTTCAAAGCATTGGCCTGTGCATTGTACTGTATGATAATCGGAATGGAACTTATTTCCTGATTTTGTGCTTGATCACCCCCATTTTCATTGCTCTGGGCAATCTTCCCAATGAGGTTTTCTCTTGGCATACACTAAACCTCTAAGCGATTTGTCCAGAACTGCACTATCATAGCCACACAGTACCCCGCCCCGAGGAGCCATTCCGAGGTTGGCGCAAGTTAAAGCAGATGTACTATATTCTGAGGACTCTGTAAATTGGAGTTTACTCAGACACCGTTCCGGGATTGCATTCCTGCAAGTGAACAGTTTACAACCAGTTTAACATGGAGCCCTCCTGATTTGTACCTCTGGTTACGCAAGGTCACAGTGAGTGCCCCCTGGGCCTTGAAGTATACATGTCCTGGATATACCTTTTTAAGGTGCTCAACTGTTTGTTAATTCATTTGATTTGTGTCTGACCCCAGCAGGAGAGCCTTTTGCACAGCGGTATTACCCCCCAATTTTTTTTTTGCTTGACACCTTGCAGGAGTGTTCATTACTGCTTGCAGCATCCCTGCGCTCTCTATATGGTGTGTAGTTATCTTGCATATACTAACCTTATTTTCTTTATTTTGTTTTAAATTTTCTTTTTGTGTGGGATTACATGAAGAGACAGAAGGATTTTTAAAAGCCTACATGCACAGAAGATCTGGGGTTGGGTATTCAAGATGTTTGGGATAACATTCCTGTTGAGTCTCTTTAAATACTTTGTGTACCTGTAAGAAGTGAAACTTTTGAGTCTGTTTTGATGGCAAAGTGTGGTCACACCAAATATGGATTTGATTTAGATTTCTGTTTTGTTCATTCACTTTGCATTTTGTTAATTGAAAAAAATAAACTAATTACACCAATATTTTTGCAAACATTCTTACTTTTGAGCATTTCTTCCACATCTGCCTAAAACTGTTACACAAAACTTTGTCTATTAATTGAAAGTTTGATTGTTTCGACTAGTTGTAACATGAGTTTTGAGACTTCTTGCTTCTAAGACCTATAATTGTAAATGTCTAAGAAAAACATAAGCAATTTTTTAAAAGGATTTTATCTTTTTCCCACCAGTATTGCTAAGAGTGTTGAAACTTTGTAATATAATCCTATTTAGATATCCATACCATATTTCCTGATAATCTCTCTGTGCTCCTTTGCATTTTCAATGATTTACTTGTACATAAAATGCCATACATGTGTGATCTTTGTAATTATTTTACCAAATCCCAATATGCATGGCATTACATGTGCATTTGGTCACTTCCATATTGGGAAATCCACCTGGTGTCATTTTGGAAATTGAAGTTCAGAGCTCAATCCTAGAACCTTGACACAATTATAAACCAGGAGTACATGAAGTATTGTGAGCAGCATGAGTAATATATGAAACAAACAACAACACAATTAATAAGTAACACACTTTTTTTATCAGTAAAGTATGTATGACTGATACATATATGTTAAAGAATAAAATGTGCTTCTTCTGGTTATAGTGAAAATCAGGGCTTCCAAAACACAAATATTAAAAAAAACCAGTACTTTCAAATTTAAGATGCCCATCTGTCAAGAGCACAACGTTTACCAAACGCCTTGGATGCTTCTGGATCCCTTTCATAGCATTATAATGCTGCAATCACCAACAAAGGCCAGTGTCTCTTTTTTTCTCTTTCTCGAGATTATGGTAATAATGAGCTGGGTGGGTGCAGTGTCCATGAACATTGTGTGGCGCCCCTGGGGCTTCAGTTGTCACAGAGTATTGCATCTAATTTGAGGTGTAATACTACACCCGGATCCTGAAGAGGTTGATACCGGTTTCACCACTTACACACTCAAATACACAACCAGGTTGCCCTCCCCAATGGAGACCGGACTGGGGTAGGCAGAGGGGTGGCCAACACAGAGCTTGGGACTGCCCCGGTCACTAAGACAACTACCTGGGAGGCGGGTTCCACTTGGGGTAGAAATAGGAGCTAACTCACACAATCACTAGTCAGTCTACCCGGGACATCAGTTGTGGGACATGACACCATCACTTTCTTTCCTTTCCGGGACCTGGGGCTTGGAGCGGAGCACTCGGCCCAGGTGCCCCACAGCTGGAAGGGCAACTCTAGAAAAGGACTTTCTTCTTCTTTTCAACACTGGTGGCTTCTCCTAACTTATCCGGGGTCGATGGAGCCCATCACAACGGGTGACTAGGACTAACCGGGCGAGCGGCACAGCACAAAGAGTAAGTAAAGACACCTGGAACTGCAGCAGCAGACTCGAACTCTTTATTACAGACACCACCGCCCCGCCTCAGCACCAAACGCCATCATTACTCCTCTCATCATCCTCCTTGCGGCCCGCTCCACCTGTGAGGAGCGATACCATCTCTGGCTGCTACTACCATCCGCCCCGGAGGACAGCGACAGCAGCAGAGGCTAATTCCCTGGCCGCATACCAGAGGTGGCGTCACAACATTCATCCTCATGATCTTCCCTCATTGGTGTACACCTTGCGGCACAAAGCCAGGCAGGCCACCGTGACATCCCAGATCATCACACCAGCCCTGTGACGAGTAACGCAAGTGCGAGATTCTGTGTGCCTGACAACCCCTGCCCCCTGGGTTCTACATATGCTCTTGACAGACAGAAATCTTTAAAATGTATCTGTCATTTCAGAATGCATCAGAACAAGATGTCTATGTACATGAGGAATAACACTATTGTGGCCATTACAGGACTTGTATCCTACAGTTTCCCCCTCTGCTGACCTTATCTCTAAAATCAGTTCTGGTTGACCTCGTGAGAGGATACAATAAAGTCTCTGATGTACAGTACAAAGATACATGACAAATCTCTGCTCATCTTTCTCTCTGTAGCACATGTTCAGAAGCTGCAACATTATAGAAGGCAAAATACAGCAGCATGAAGGATATTCTACATTAGTAATGAGCTGTGCGGCTGTGATTACAGCTCTACGAATAGCTATAACAGCTGCAGCACAACACTGAATGTGTCTGATAGTGCTGAGTACTCCTTACTCCTTCATCTCCTTCCCCTCTCCAGACAGTATAGGAAGTGTTGTAGACTGAGCCCTCGTGGGCAGGGTCCTCTTTCCTCCTGTATCAGTGTGTGCCTTGTATTATTCATGAATATTATACTTGTTTTTATAAGAAGTGTCATAGACTGAGCCCCCACGGGCAGAATCCTCTCTCCTTCTGTACCAGTTTGTGCATTGATATTGTTCATGAATATTATACTTGTTTCTATACAAAGTGTTGTAGACTGAGCCCTCGTGGGCAGGGTCCTCTCTACTCCTGTACTAGTCCGTGCCTTGTATTGTTCACGAGTATTGTACTTGTTTTATGTATATCCCTTTTCACATGTAAAGTGCCATTGAGTAAATGGCACTAAAATAATATAGAATTATAACAATAAAAGTGTAATTTGACATATCTGTACTTACAGTTGATTTTCCTTTAGAAAAAACCCAAACTGATTTTAGCTATATTTCAGAATGGGTTGTAAAATCAGAAGACAGGAGGGAGGGAAAGATGCAAATTTTGTTGAAACAATACTGACTATTTAAAAGTTTTAAGCACTGGCTTCCAGATACTGTGTTTCCCTGAAAATAAGACAGGATCTTATATTATATTTTGCCCCAAAAGATGTGCTAGAGCTTATATTCAGGGGATGTCTTATATTTTCCTATGTACAACAATCGATATTTATTATTGTACAAAAAAAAAACAACAACATTTATTCACATATAATCCTGTCATCACATTCTGGAACATCAACATTTTGTGTTAATCCTATTACTGGTTCAGATGCACATTTTCCTATCTAATCTGCTATTTTAATGATGCAGAATCAGTCCTATAGTGGTGGGTTGGGTACATACCATATTTACAAAGGCTTAAATTACCTGCTTAAATATATTATTTTATGTACTGCTACGTTTACCCCAAAAGAAAGCAGACACCACCTAAAAGAATTGCACTTCCATTACACTTCCAAACAATTAGAGTTTGCAAGTGAAGGGGCTCTCACATGCAAATCTGGATCGCTCTCAGGTCCCCTTGTGTTCTACAGTGGTTTGCTTCCCCTGGTGACCGGAAGCAGTATCACTCATGCAGACTGATACTGGTACCCGATCTGTTTGTGAGAGCTGCAGTGCAATACAGCTGGAAGGGTGAGAGCTCTGACAGCGATGCAGATCTCTGTGTGAGAGCGCATTCACCATCAGCACTTGGGATCTCATGAGTCTGATTTTTTTTTTCTTTGGTGGGGGGAGTCTGCTTTCTTTTGGGGGTGTCTGCATTCTTTTGGGGATATCTGTTTTCTTTGATGAACAGTCCTTCTTTAACCTTTTTAGCTGCTTAGACACTTTCTTATACAACTGCAACTAGGGCTTATTTTTCGAGTAGAGCTTATATTTTAATCATACTCAAAAAAGCCCCAAAAATCCTACAAGGGCTTATTTTTGGTGTAGGTTTTAATTTTGTGGAAATATGGTATCTGTCTTCTTTGAATTTTGCTGGAACACTGTCAAAAAGAATATTTAATTGACTTAGTAAGCACTTATAATCACTTTTCTAGAAAAGTTACCACATTGAACCACTTCTAAACCAAAAAGAATATCTAATACATGCATTTATTAGGCTGGAGCTTCCCCATCAGCTTTGCTGGGAGTGATAGAATGTGAATCAGATTTCATAAAACATTTTATCAGCCAAGTGCAGAGGTGCAAACACAATAAAACCATTGCATGCAGACTGACTTTCCGTATTCACTTTCTAGACAAAGTAAACCATCCTATTCACTTGTATTTGCAGTATCATTATTATATACTAATTTTATCGATTTGTTTAACCATTACTCAGCCTATTCAGACAGAACAAACAGTGCCTGTAATTGGTAAGCCACATTGCGTGCAAAACTGGTCTCTCCTAAGTCATCAACTGTCTCCCTATAAATTACCTCTCTGTAATTGACAATAGTAATCTTATTAAACATACTGTACATTTGTATATAAGAAATGCATATGCTAAGGTTATGTTGTATCCAGGTCATATTAGGAGTTTTCCAGTAGTAATTGTCTTTTAGCTGGATAAAAAAAAAATACATGCACAACTTCTTGTTTATCTAGCCAAAAATGATTAGCAATTGGATCTGAGTTTTAACCCCTTCAGCCCCCAGCCTGTTTTCACCTTAAAGACCCGGCCATTTTTTGCAATTTTGACCAGTGTCACTTTGACAGGTTATAACTCTGGAACACTTCAACGGATCCTGGCGATTCTGAGATTGTTTTTTCGTGACATATTGTACTTCATGTCAGTGGTAAATTTAGGCCAATATGTTTTGCGTTTATTTGTGAACATTTCGGAAATTTGGCGAAAATTTTGAAAATTTTGCAATTTTCAAAATTTGAAATTTTATGCCCATAAATCTGAGAGATATGTCACACAAAAAAGTTACTAAATAACATTTCCCACATGTCTACTTCACACCAGCGCAATTTTTGAAAAAAAAAAAATTCCGTTAGGAAGTTAGAAGGGTTCAAAGTTCATCACCAATTTCTCATTTTTCCAACAAAATTTACAAAAAAAAATTTTTTAGGTACCACATCACATTTGGAGTGATTTGAGAAACCTAGGCGACAGAAAATACCCAAAAGTGACCCAATTCTAAAATCTGCACCCCTCACTCTGCTCAAAACCACATCCAAGAAGTTTATTAACCCTTTAGGAGCTTCACAGCAACCAAAGCAATGTAGACGAAAAAATGAAAATTTTACTTTAACACAAAAATGTTACTTTAGCCATAAAAATTAGTATTTTCACAAGGGTATCAGGAAAAATGCATCATAAAATGTATCGTGCATTTTCTCCTGAGTACGCAGATACCCCATATGTGGTGGAAATCAAATGTTTGGGCACACAGCAGGACTCGGAAGGCAAGGAGCGGCATTTGAATTTTTGAGTGCAAAATTAGCTGCACTCATTAGCGGACGCCATGTCGGGTTTGAAGACCCCCTGAGGTGCCTAAGCAATGGAGCTCCCCCACAAATGACCCCATTTTGGAAACTAGAGCCCTCAAATATTTTTTCTAGATGTTTGATGTGCACTTTGAACCCCTGGGGGCTTCACAGAAGTTTATAACGTTGAGCCGTGAAAAGAAAAAAATTTTTTTTTACCACAAAACTGTTGCTTCAACCAGGTAGCTTTTTTTATCACAAGGGTATCAGGAAAAAATGCACCATAAAATGTATTGTGCATTTTCTCCTGAGTACGCAGATACCCCATATGTGGTGGAAATCAAATGTTTGGGCGCACGGCAGGACTCGGAAGGCAAGGAGCGCCATTTCACAGCAAAATTGGTTGGAATTATTAGCGGACGCTATGTTGCGTTTGGAGACCCCCTGAAGTGCCTAAACAATGGAGCTCCCCCACAATTGACCCCATTTTGGAAACTAGACCCCTCATGGAATTTATCTAGCTGTTTAGGGAGCACTTTGAACCCCTGGAGGCTTCACAAACGTTTGTAATGTTGAGCCGTGAAAATATTTTATTTTTTTTACCACAAAATTGTTTTTTCAAACAGGTAGCTTTTTTTTCCACAAGGGTATTAGGAAAAAATGCACCATAAAATGTATTGTGCAATTTCTCCTGAGTACGACGATACCTCATATGTGGTGGAAATCAATTGTTTGGGCGTACGGCGGGGCTCAGAAGAGAAGGAGCGCCATTTCACAGTAAAATTGATTGGAATTATTAGCAGACGCCATGTTTCATTTGGAGACCCCCTGAGGTGCCTAAACAATGGAGCTCCCCCACATGTGATCCCATTTTGGAAACTAGACCCCCCCACCCCCATACAAAAAAAATTAGTTTGGCGAAATAAAAAATACAGACATCAGTAGAAAAAAAAAAAAAAAATGAGCGCCTGCCAAGACCAGTGCCAAACGTGAGAGCAATGCACGAGTCTCGCATCGCATCATCCACTGCAGTCTGGAAGCGAGCAACTGCGCTGGATAATGCGATGCGAGAGGGCGGGGCGGCAGATGAGAAAGGGCGCAGCGGATGGAAGATTGGAAAGGGCGCAGCGGGTGGAGGAGCGGCAGAGGATGGGAAAGGGCGCAGCGGATGGATGATGGGAAATGGCGCAGCGGATGGATGGGAAATGGCGCAGCGGATGGATGGGAAATGGCGCAGCGGATGGATGGGAAATGGCGCAGCGGATGGAGGAGCGGCAGAGGATGGGGGGGGGGGAGGTGAGATGGGGATACCTACCTTACAGGATGGATCTAGGCAGCAGGATCACAGCAGACAGAAGAGGCAGCAGATGAAGGAGGCAACAGATCGAGGAGGGTGAGAGGGGGCAGTAGATGGAAAATGGGAGAGAGCAGGCAGCAGATCGGGGAGGGAGGCAGAGTCTGATGGGAGAGAGAGATGGCACATCGAGGAGGGGGGGCCCCGGGGGGAGGGTGGCTTGCAGCACATGTAGGGGGTGGCTGGCTTGCAGCACATGTGGGGGGAGGGTGGCTGGCTTGCAGCACATGTGGGGGGAGGGTGGCTGGCTTGCAGCACATGTGGGGGGAGGGTGGCTGAAGCCAGCCACCCTCCCCCCACATGTGCTGCAAGCCACCCACCCTCCCCCCACATGTGCTGCAAGCCACCCTAACCCCACATGTGCTGCAAGCCACCCTCCCCCCACGTGGGGGGAGGGTGGCTTGCAGCACATGTGGGGGGACGGTGACTGGCTTGCAGCACATGTGGGGGGAGGGTGGCTTGCAGCACATGTGCTGCAAGCCAGCCACCCTCCCCCCACATGTGCTGCAAGCCACCCTCCCCCCACGTGGGGGGAGGGTGGCTTGCAGCACATGGAGGGACAGGAGGTGTGGCGATGGAGAAGGGGCAGCCGATGAAGGAGGCGGCGGCCGCCGATCGGGAACAGTGGGGGCCGATTCGGGGGCAGTAGCGGCTGAAAAAGGTGGGTGCGACGGCAGCGGGGACAGTGGCGAGCATGGCGGCGGGGACAGCGGTGGAGCGGGAGCAGCGGCGGGGCGATCGGAGACAGCGGCGGAGCGGGAGCATGGCGCCGGGGCGATCGGAGACAGCGGCGGAGCGGGAGCATGGCGCCGGGGCGATCGGAGACAGCGGCGGAGCGGGAGCATGGCGCCGGGGCGATCGGAGACAGCGGCGGAGCGGGAGCATGGCGCCGGGGCGATCGGAGACAGCGGCGGAGCGGGAGCATGGCGCCGGGACGATCGGAGACAGCGGCGGAGCGGGAGCATGGCGCCGGGGCGATCGGAGACAGCGGCGGAGCGGGAGCATGGCGCCGGGGCGATCGGAGGGAGCGGGAGCATGGCACCGGGGCGATCGGAGACAGCGGCGGAGCGGGAGCATGGCGCCGGGGCGATCGGCGACAGCGGTGGAGCGGGAGCATGGCGCCGGGGCGATCGGAGACAGCGGCGGAGTGGGAGCATGGCGCCGGGGCAATCGGAGACAGCGGCGGGAACAGCGGTGGAGCGGGAGCATGGCGCGGCGATCGGAGACAGCGGCGGTGGAGCGGGAGCATGGCGCCGGGGCGATCGGAGACAGCGGCGGTGGAGCGGGAGCATGGCGGGGGGATCGGAGACAGCGGCGGGGACAGCGGTGGAGCGGGAGCATGGCGCCGGGGCGATCGGAGACAGCGGCGGGGACAGCGGTGGATCGGGAGCAGCGGCGGGGCGATCGGAGACAGCGGCGGGGACAGGGGCGGGCGGCGGGGACAGCAACTTACCGCTCTCCTCGGCTTCCAGGGACGGTCACAGGCCGCAGATCCACATTGATTGGAGAGAGCGGTCACAAGACCGGTCTCTCCAATCAGAGCTGGGGGCGGGTGAAGCATCGATCACCCAGCTCCAGCCAATGGCCAGTGCTACAGCAGCACTGATCAGGGCTGGATTTCAATGTTCCAGCCATTTTCAATGGCTGGAACATTACAGTGGCTGTAATTGGCTGAGCGGCGTTCGTCAGCCAATCACAGCCTCTGTAGGTTCGGGGAGGAGGCACCACCCTTCCTGAGGTCAGGCAGAGGTCCCCTCCTTCCCGAATCCACCGTTTAAGTAAACAAATTTCACTCCCCGGGGCTCCGGGACCGCGATTTCGCCAGGACGTACTGAGTACGTCATGGGTCGTTTAGCACCATGTCACCATGACGTACTCAGTACGTCCAAGGTCGTTAAGGGGTTAACATTGGCGTCTATGGGAAATGCATCCTAATGAATGGTCGTCTATGTCATTCATTAAAAGAACTTTTTAAAAAAATATTTGTAGTACTGCACATGCCCAGCACACTACAGGCATTGAGAGATACCTTTTGTATAAATTGACACAAACTGTGTTTAGTTGTTAAATGGATCAATATTGTTTTAACCCTAGAACGCATATCTGGGGCCTCGCAGGCCTGCTAGGTTATTTGTTTTCTATGGTAGATTTCTATGGTTGCGCATTCTAGGGTTAAAGACATAAAAAGAACGGAATCTTTGACTTTTATTTTGCATCCATTTTTAGTCCATTTGTAAAGGATTTATGGGTTTTT
The DNA here is from genome assembly GCF_048569485.1 of Anomaloglossus baeobatrachus. Taxonomy (NCBI): domain Eukaryota; kingdom Metazoa; phylum Chordata; class Amphibia; order Anura; family Aromobatidae; genus Anomaloglossus; species Anomaloglossus baeobatrachus. Next base: position 467,521,939 of record NC_134358.1, read on the forward strand.
TTCTAATACTGGATCCATTTCAAATGGATGACAACTGGACTTGTGAACAGAGCCTCAGTATACAAGTACATATCCCTTAAAGAGAATCTGTCAAGTTTTTGGTATGTAATCTGAGCAGAGGCGGACACAAAGAGAAGACAAACAGAAGAGGGCTTTTGTAAAGGAATAGACTATAGGCCCCATGCAGCTCACCATAGTGCACAATTTCACCTGCTTATGAAGCATAAATTGGCCCTCTTACCTTTTGATTTTTGCCCCAGATTGCACCAGTGTTATGCCCATCCCTGAATCTGAGAGCAGCATGATGTACAGGCTAAGAGCCTGATTGCACTGATATCTCAATTACTGGGCTGTGCGTTGCTGTTTCAATAAAATCAGTGTTTTAGCAGCAGTAGATTATCACTACATTATTAGGTGTCTCCTGCCACTTAGTCACCGGCTCTATGTAACCCTGCCCCCAACCACTTATTAGCAGCTTTCTGTCAAAGCACAGTGTACACAGAAATCTACCAATCGGTGGTGTAGGTGGAGTTATACAGAGCTCAGCATTCTGAGCTAGATCTGCAGCAGAGAAAACAGAGATTGTATCAAAATTACATCATGCGAATCAGTATGTGACAGCTGGAATCAGGGTCTCAGACTCTACATCATGCTGGTCTCTGCTTACAAAATGAACACCTGCTGGCAGACTCCCTTTTATCAAACTGGACTAATTATAGATTATAAAAAAAAAATAAAATAAAAACAAAAAAACAGTGTGTACTAAGTACCCTATGTTTATATGCACTATGCTTTTATTTAGTTACAGCAGGGTATGTTTTCACAATTTTTTCCTTGGTTTCTCTTTGTCTTATGGCCAGTGTGAACATGAGCTCACAAGCTCCATGTATACCATCTCATACTCCGGCTCACTTTTTGGTTTTTATGTAGTTTTTTGTATTCAGTACAAATAGGGTGTGGCCCTCCCTCTTAGTGAGCTGGGCATTTCATTCTGTGCATCCCCTGACTGTGTGTCCTCTTGGGACCCGGTCACTCTCAGCCCTTAGCCACATTGAGGCCTATTTTAGACCCATGGTAAGGTTTTAATATTAGAGAGTGTAGGTACTATCCCAACTGGGTACACCTTGGCGTTGGTGGGATAGCTTTATGCTTTTTTTGATCAAAAAACAGTGTTTACTAAGTACCCTATGTTTATATGCACTATGCGTTTATTTAGTTACAGCAGGGTATGTTTTCACAATTTTTTTTTCCTTGGTTTCTCTTAATTATAGATTATGTTGCTTTTACATACTATAGATCTGCAACATTTTGGGCACTGTGGAAACAGAATTTACAGCTGCCAGATGTTACACTGTAGTAAATGGGATATTGTAAAATCACACAGGGAGTGCAGAAGTCACGGAGTTCAAATAAGTGACATGAATTCAGGTTACCTGCGGTCACAGATAGAGGACCGTGGGAACCTCCAGCTGTGGCCGCAATTAACCTAAGTGATGTCACTGCTCATCCTTGCTCAATCTCTAGCTGAAGCTCACAGTGGGAGGTCATGTTTCATGATCGCCCACGGTGACTTCAGATGTAGCAGAGCTGGAGTTGTCGTGGGACCTCGTGTGGATTACGCTGGATCTGCAGAGGTGTTTTGAGGGTTAATAAAGTGGTAAAAGGGGGGGTTGTATTTTATTTCAAATAAAGGCCTTTTCTAGTGTTTGTGTTTATTTAGTTTCACTTACAGATTAGTAATGGGGGCTCATACACTCCTCCCATTACTAATCTAGGGCTTAGCGGCAGCTGTGAGCTGCGATTAACCCCTTATTACCCCAATTGCCACCACACCAGGGCAATCAGGAAGAACCTGGTAAAGTTTTGGGATTATAACATCTAATAGATGCAGCAATCCTGGGCCGGTGCAGCCTGCTATTTATAGGCTGGGGGGCCAATAAGCATGGGTCTCCCTAGCCTAAGAATGCCATCTTCAGCTGTCGGGCTTTATCGTGGCTGGGTATCAAAATTAGGGGGGGGTCAACACACTGGTTTTTTTAATATTATTTATTTATTTTTAAAAAGCCACATATGGTTCCTCTTATTTTGATACACAACCAAGATAAGTGCAGGGCTGGGGACTGCAGCATGTAGCTGTGTGCTTTACCTTTGCTAGGTATCATAATATGGGGGGATCCTAAGCCAATTTTTTTATTTATTTATTTATATACCTCGATAGACGCAGACAGCAGCTGTGATTGGAAGCAGCCAGTTGACACGCTGATACTCCGGGTGGGGGAGCATCTGACTGCAACCAATCACAGATGCCGGTGGGTGGGGAAAGCAGTGCATATGCAATGAAGTGAATGAGCTGCCACGGGAGCAGTTGCAGCCATGCCGGAGACTCGGTAAGTATAGCCTGCTTGTTCCTATCCCCCTATCCCTTCTACCACCATTTTTAATCACCGGATTTTGGTCCCCGTAGACTTATATGGAGACTGGCGTGTGGTCAGATATTCTGGATCAATCCCGGGCAGAAACGTTTTTTTTTTTAACCTGGTTAGACCTGTCGGTCCCGGGTATCTGCGAGTCCGCCCATCACTACTTATAAAGCAATCGCTTGATATTGCAGAACAACAGTGCAAAACCACGCGGCTGATTATACAATTGCATATATGAGTTTATTGGATTGAAATAGGCAATGCATACTGTCATTGTTCAAGATAATGACAAATGAAAGTTGTTGCTGGCTAAATAAAAAAACAAATCAGCATGTTGTTTATTGATGCAAGTCATTTTGAAGTCCATAGAGCATCAGTATCTTGTTGAGGCAAATATCCAAGAATTAAAAATCTGAGGTGAATCAGGGTAACCTCAAAAAGTCATGAACATATCACTGCTCGGTTTGGATGTCTGCCAAATTATCTCTCAGATAATGGCATCAAGTGTTTTTCAATGTCACAATCTTGATTGAAAGTAGCAGGGAATATCTGCAACTCGCATTGTTTAGCTTATTTTCTTTTTCCAGGCATGGTGTTTTTTCTCTTAGTGGGCTTAGACATGTAACAATGGTTGACTACAGTTAAAGGGGACAATTCATAAAGGTGTTTACTACAGAATTCTGGTGTAAAACACCTTAAAAACTCATAATATTTTTTCACAACTTGTGAGTTGCACAAAAATATTGTGACTTTTGGTGTTTTTACTCCAATCCTGGTCAGCTATGGGGAGAGCATGGGTGGCACAGAGCATGGTGAAGCCAGCCATCAAATTAATAAAAAGTTACCCCACTTTTATTTGTGACGTAACTTATTCCAGAAATGTACTCCAGTCATTCTGTCATTAGATACATGGCACTTGTAAGAGGCATCTAAATTCATTAAATGACTTGCACAATTTACTCCAGTAGCCTTGTTAATTAAGACTGGTTTGTCCAATATCAGTCGAAGGCTACTTTCACACTTGCGTTGGACGGCTTCCGTTGCTATCCGCAGTCATGAGGAATTACGGTAACCGTTGCAGGAAACCGTTCTATTCCTCATAGACTTCTATTAGCTACGGATATCAACGGATGGTCTTGCATTGCATCCGCTGCATTGTCATTTTGATGCTGCGTTGGGCGGAAGGAACGCTGCATGTAGCGTTTTTTGTGTCGTTAAAATAGCGCACCTTGACGGATTCCGTTGGAATCCGCCACGGTGTCTGATTGTCTATGGTGGCGGTTTCCGTCTCTATGCACTAAGCGGTGGAATCCGCTGACGGATTTCGTCACGTTCTACTGCGCATGCTCAGCATGTCCAGCAGAACAATCAAAATCGTTTAAAATTACTCCTGGTCTCTCTCCCCCTCTCTCCCCCTCTCTCATACCCACCGATCACTGGCGCGATGCTGCACACTTGTCACAAAGCTCCGGTGGCTTTTCCTCTTTTGAAAAAGCCGGCCGCCCATTATTCAATCTCGTATTCACTGCTTCCCCTGCCCACCGGCGCCTATGATTGGTTGCAGTCAGACCCGCCCCCACGCTGAGTGACAGCTGTCTCACTGCAACCAATCACAGCCGCCGGTGGGCGTGTCTATATCATGCAGTACAATAAATAAATAAATAATTTTAAAAAACGGCGTGCGCCCCCCCCCAATATTGATACCAGCCAAGGTAAAGCCACACGGCTGAAGGCTGGTATTCTCAGGATGGGGAGCCCCACGTTATGGGGAGCCCCCCAGCCTAAAAATATCAGCCAGCAGCCGCCCGGAATTGCCGTATCCATTAGATGCGACAGTTCCGGGACTCTACCCGGCTCATCCCGAATTGCCCTGGTGCGGTGGCAATCGAGGTAATAAGGAGTTAATGGCAGCAGCCCATAGCTGCCACTAAGTCCTAGGTTAATCATGGCAGGCGTCTATGAGACATCCCCAATGATTAACCTGTAAGTGAAAGTAAATAAACAAAGAGACGTTGTCAGCTCACCCCTCTTCACTCCTGGACTCCACACCTATGCAAGGAACGCCCTGGCCCGGGCGGAAGGCAACATTAGAAAAAACAAGGATCCAGCATCATGGAGAATGGATGAATAAAACTTGCTTTTATTGGAATTCGTTAAAAACAGATATTCAATCCAGTGGGCACAGAGGCACAAGTACTGTAGCGGGTTATCCAACGTGTTTCGACCAGAGAGTCTTATTCATGGCATGTGATTTACCCCAAACTAATCCTGTATAAAAAGGTACATATTACACGTCATTGGCAAAGCTAAGTGCTTGATTAAAACTAAAACCAAACAGGTGTGTTCCCATGCAATAGGGACACATAGGACAGGAGTAAAAACATGTATGTAGGAAACCGCAATTGAAGGATAAATGCATACGTATATATACAGATCATAAAGTACATTACAAATCCTTTGGTAGTGCCGGGGTGTGTGCGGTGAAGATGAGGGCTGTAGTTCAGGGGTGTGTGCGGTGATGATGTGGGCGGTAATGTCAGGATGTATGCGATGATGATGTGGGCAGTAGTGTCGTGATGTGTGCGGTGATGATGTGGGCAGTAGTGTCGGGATGTGTGCGGTGATGATGTGGGCAGTAGTGTCGGGATGTGTGCGGTGATGATGTGGGCGGTAATGTCGAGATGTGTGCGGGGAAGATGAGGGCTGTAGTGTCGGGATGTGATTGCGGAGATGATGAGGGCTGTAGTGTCGGGATGTGTGCGGTGATGATGAGGGCTGTAGTGACGGGATGTGTGCGGTGATGATGAGGGCTCTCTCTCTCTCGGCTAAAGAAAACTTAATGCAATCCGTTATTTCACTGGAATCCGTGGCCTTTATTATCACACTTTTTGCAAGGCATCCGTCACATGCGTTACACAATGCATTGTGACGGATTCAACGCAAGTTTGAAAGTAGCCTTAATCGGGGTCAAAGAGTTTTACTCAAAAAAATATCAAGACATCCTTGTTACGAGGGGACCCGGGGAAGCGTGCCAAGATGGTATATGGACAGCTTCCGCCGGTCAAGGTCCACTGTGCGGTGTAAGGGACCGCTGCTATGGTGGGAGAAGAGTGAGCGGGTTGCTGCTAGCGATCGTCTGGAATGTCACAGACGATCTGCGTACACCTGTCCGCCCTAACCCGTGAGGGTGGTATGGCACGGGGCTCACAACTCGGTGTACCTGTTGCACGGGGACGCACAGAGGTGCCTACGCACGTGTGCCAGCGGGAGTCACAGGAATATGACACGAGGGTAGCACAGAGGTGCCCACGCACGTGTGCTTCAGAAACCAGGTGAGTCCGACAGAGATTCAAGGAGCTCACCTGGGACAGGAACACAGCCTGTTAAACGGAATACTGCCGGAGCAGCAAGGCAGGGGCGAGACCTGCAAAATACAATGACGTCTGTACAGTGGCGTGGCAGCACGCTGCCAGACATCCAAACATAGAAGGACGGTCACGCGCCGCCATGATGGCAGGAGGGGTTTTTAAGGAGATGTAGCTCCAGCCAAGGGCGGGCGCGAGACGGATGTGACCCAATCATGATCTGTGACGTCCTGGCCCGGCCAGTCAGGATTCAGCACATCACCAGCCTCGTTATCTGGCCGTGTGATACCAGTGAGCGAATCAGAAGACGTCACGTGGGGCACATGCTCAACCTCCTGCCTCTGGGTCATAAAGGCGGGATCTTCGGTTTCACAATGTGCAGAGCTAAGGGAAGTCTTGCTGCTTCCCTGAGCATCTATCCTTTACACACTGTGCAACCACTCCGACCCTCTGCGATGCCGAGCAGGAGGGCACGTGGCAGGCAAGGGATGGGAGACCACTCCATTCCTTACAAGGAGTAAACCACTAGGTGTCACCCTACTGCTGCATCTAGGAGGAGGAAACTCCTGCAGTCTCCCACACCTTTGGCGCTGCTGAGCAGGAGGGCTCGCGGCAGACAAGGAATGGGGGACCACCTCATTCCTTGCAAGAGGAGAGCCACGAGATGTAACACATCCTTCTTTCAATACAGGAGTTAAAAGGATCTGAAAATAGAATTCTGCTATTGATATTGAGATTCACAATAACACTCCTGCTCCTATTGGTTAATGTTAAAAAGAGGTGATTAGTTGATCCTTACGTTAATAGAATTCGTTTTGGAGGAAGAAAAATTAAAACCTTAAAATCTAAATAATAAAGTGAAGGGTCAATTACTATGAAATTAGAAGCATGCTCTGAATTTGCCTCACCAGAAAATCAGCCATAAAATATGCTCAAGAGATATTAATGTCACCTGCAAGAGTGTAAGCAGAAGTAGCTTACAAGTGTTCTACCGCTTATTCCCACTGGAACTCGACTATTGGACGTATAAGTTCAAGACTAACAGGGCAGTTCTAGAATCAGAAGGAAGGGATCAAATACAGGAGATAGAGAATATATGGGCAAAATTCACATTTTTAGTGACTTTCTAATAAAACACCCTGATTCGCACCAACACTACCTTCGTAATCAACCTTTATATAAAAAGGTAAGTAGCATAGCGATAGCAGAGTTATATACTATCCTTTTCTCCATAGTTCTGATTTCCAGGTGCTTAGTTGATATGAAGGGCAATGTTGTGACAGCTTGGTTTATGAAATTGAGTTTTACCATTACCTTCAGGATCTCTTATAGCTTCTTTTTCATGCACAATACCCAAGATACATAATTTGGTCCCACAACTAGGCAGGCCAATAAATTTAAGTTGTAGCCAGTTTAAGCCAAAATACTAGTATATACTGGATTGAGATTTTTGTTACTACTTTAACCTTTTTCATTAGTGATACAACTTTAATTGTCAATATGACACAACATGGAGTTAAATACAGCATCTAAGACTTTTAGGCTAAGGACACATGGCGAGTAAAACAGAGTGAGTGGAATGTGATAAAAAAAAAAAAAAAAAATCGCATTTTACTCGGACCAATGTTATTCTATGGGCCCGCTCCTATGAGCGATTTTTTCCTCAGCCCTAATCTAACAGAAAACAATTGCAGCATGCTGCAGATGGAATCTGATTAGTTTTCACTCGCATGCATACAAGTCTTTAGGTGCAAGAGAAACATCGCATTGCACTCGCATTGCACCAAAGTGCAGTGCAATATACGCATGAGCTGATAATGGAGGAGATGGGGAGATTAGTCCTTCCCTCTCCTCCACTGTGGTGTTCAGATCGCAGGATTGCAGCACAGTATAATGTCATTAGTATAACACATTTGGTGCTCTCACATCGGATGCTAAATGCACGTGTGTCCTTAGCCTAATATTGTGCCCATAGTTAGTTGATTTTTCAAATTTTCTCCACTGCTTCCTTCTCAGTGGTAACCACCAAGTCAAGGGCAATGTATGCGGACTGTTTGTGCTCTCACAAATGAAAATTTGCTCCTGTGCTGGAGGAGCAAAACCTATAGTGATTATACAAAAAAACAAAAGAGCCAATAGCTTATCTCCAATGTAACCTCAGGATCCAAGAAATGGGAGGGGAGAGATGCGGTAGCTGACCTCCACCGGTATGCAATAGGAAAAGGAAAAATCTCTCACCCAAGTAGTGAAAAATACTTTATTGTGCTAACACAAGTAAAAACATAATGGAGGAAAAATCCCCTCTCTACAACGCCTAAATATAGTGATTATAGCATTCCAAGTGTTGAAAGGGTGGAACTTAGGGCATACTGACAATATTTCCAGCATGTGAAGGGGTGAGAAGGCAAACTTTGAGGGATTTGTAAGGTGCCTACACATAAACATTGGTCTAAGATTTAAGTCAGAGATGACTTATATGACCTACTGTTCCTCAATATTCTAATTAGTAACTTGGACTTTTGAAAATTGTAAAGCAGGATCTACACAAACTCCCTGTTGTTATAACATTAGCCACTCCAGTCCATGATACCAAGGAGATGATATCTTAGAAACCACTAAAACTATTCCAATTACAGGATGTTTGTAATCCCAGGATCTAAGGCAATGATTTGTAGTATGGCAGTGTCCTGATTCTGTAGGCAGCTGGCAGCAATACACAGAAGAATAAAAATAAGAACATGTTGGTTCCAAAGAAAAGAAAAGATAGTGATGGGCATGTGATCAGAGTGGTATCTTCCAATCCAAATAGTGTGAGAGCTGCTTGTGAGATAACCATTAACCCATTACTTGCCAAATTAGCAATTTTCATTTCTTTTATTAAATGACATATTTTTAATGATTTGGGTCCTAATGAATCAGAAACATAATTTGCCAAATTCTGAAAAAAATTTGAAAAAACCCTCGAAAATAGGTGTTTTGAAAGCTCTCTGGGTGGAAAAATATTCAATTAAAAATGACAATGACATGATTTCCTGTTTTGAAAACATTAATTTTACAAACACAACACAAAAAATTGAACCTAATTATAAAATCTTAGAAGCAAAAGATTAGGCGTCCCAAAAAAAGGACATTGGTAGATAATGACAATACTGAGAATTTCTCAGACTGGCCAAAAATATAATTAATGGACTATTACTCTGAAATTAAATATGGGAGTTGCCATTCCGTATGTGATAGACTTGAATATGTCCCTTCACTCTGGTAAAGAGGCACTTTTTGAAGTTTATAGGTATTGATGTGGTATAGCGCTCAATTAGGGATGGCAATTGGGAGTACTCCAAACCTATACCAAATGGATTTTCTAGTTTAACACAATGATCCTAACCTAACCTGTAGCTAGCTTATTTTAAACATTGATTTTTCAGTTTTAGATCTCCTGTTCAATACACTCATAACATCTAATAAAAGTGCTCATTTACATTTTATTCTTGTCTTTGCTTCACTGTCATGATTTAGTTTGTTGGTGAACCTGGACATATCTTTGGGCAAGTGACCGCATCATTTTGTTGTAATTTAAAGGCTTATTCCCATCTCCAAGATCCTATCCCAATATGTAGTGGGTGTAATAATAATAATACCAAATACCTCCAATTAGAAATGTAGCATAGTTCTCCTGATATAGTCGTGTCTCTTACCTCATGTGCGGGGCATTGATTGCAGCTTAGGTATCCATGGTCACTTTAAGTTGTATACTGACAGTAAAGTGGGCTTTACACGCTACAATATATCTTACGATGTGTCGGCAGGGTCTTGTCGTAAGTGACGCACACCTGGCATTGTAAGTTATATTGTAGCATGTGACAGCTACGTGCGATTGCGATTGAACGTTAAAACGTTCATTGCATGCATGTCGTTCAATTGCTAAAAATTGAACATGAGGTTGTTCAATGTTCCCGAGGTAGCACACATCGCAGTGTGTGACACCCCGGGAACGATGAACAGATCTTACCTGCGTCCCGCGGCTCCCGTCGGCAATGCGGAAGGAAGAAGGTGGGCGGGAGGTTTACATCCCGCCCATCTCCGCAACTCCGCTTCTATTGGCCGGCTGCCGCGTGACGTCGCTGTGACGCCCAACGTCCCTCCCACTCCAGGAAGTGGACGTTCGCCGCCCACATCGAGGTCGTATGGAAGGGTAAGTACGTGTGACGGCAAATAATCGTTTGTGCGACACGTTCAACAAATTGAACGTGCCGCACATACGATGGGGGCGGTTACGATTGCGTACGATATCGTATGCTTAATCGTAATGTGTAAAGCAGGCTTTAGTTAGTTGTTAATGCTCGTAACTGTGGATACCTAAGCTGTAATGCCCTGCACATGAGGTAAGAGACATGGCTATAGCAGGAGAACTATATTACATATCTAATATGAGGTATTTGCTATCATTGTTATTATTATTATTACATCTACTACATATTAATCTGGCATCTTGGAAATGGGAATACCCCTTTTAAGTTCACTCTAAGGGAATTCAACTGTAACTTTGTTTTATACATATATATACATATATATATATATATATATATATATATATATATATATATATATATATATTTCTTACCTATATTGATGATATTGTTATCCAGTGATGTTAAGAACCCATACTACAGTAACTTACAAGTAAGGAAAATTTACATATTAGGCATTTCAGACTGGTATAATGCGAAATTTAAGTGCGGGTGAATTTTCAAAGATTGCAAGTATTTTAGAAAAAGAAAATGCAAAAGCATGATCACAAATGCGAACCAAAGTTTTATAGTCCAGTATGTTATTTTAACAATAAATGGAGTAATCGTACATAATTTGTAGTAATTTATCTTATCTCATCTACCTGTATAATATTATATTGCAGCATTGGTGTCATCTCTTTGCCTCTTCCTATTGTTTGAGATATTCCAAGTTGAACTTCCTCCAGTTGACTAATCGCATTGGTATGTCAAGTTCCTCTTCTAAGTAGAGGATAACAGCTGAAGCTAATCCAGATTCATTTTGGCATTTTCCAGAGCTCTACAGAAAAGGATGCATATTATGCTGTTATTTATAATAGCATAGTTTACATTAATACTCCTCTAACAAGTCCAAGTGGAAAAAAAATAAATAAATATATATATATATATATATATATATACATATACACACACACACACACACACACACACACACACACACACACACACACACACACACACACATATATATATATTGCTAAAAAAAACCAGGAGTTATTATAGTAAGGTATAATCACATACTAGACGCGACCAGAGCACAGAAGCAGTTGCTTCCAAAATACATAGAATACAATTATTGACATGAGAAATAATTTTAATCATGATCGTATAAACAGAGTACATGGTAGTACATGGCTTGATATAAAAAGTGCAATGTGTTAAAATCACAGTTATATTGTGCAGTGCCCTAGCAGTGCCCTGCAAAAAGGTGCAGGAGTGTAGGTGAAAAAAATCTGCAGATATATGAAATACATACATATTGCGCATAGCTCCTATTACAGCAAGGATCAGAGTATATCGTTATCAGGACATTGCAAAATCAGACATACCCATAATCAGATTATACCAAACACATCCCGAGGGGATAGCAGCAAGAGGGTCCCCCGATACCTGGACCCCGACGTGCGTTTCACGATCTACTCACAATAAGATCATTTCATCAGGGGGGGAGAATATGTGCAATATGTACAGTGCCTACAAGTAGTATTCAACCCCCTGCAGATTTAGCTGGTTTACACATTCGGAATTAACTTGGCATTGTGACATTTGGACTGTAGATCAGCATGGAAGTGTGAAATGCACTGCAGCAAAAAAGAATGTTATTTCTTTTTTTATTTTTATTTTAAATTGTGAAAAGTTTATTCAGAGGGTCATTTATTATTCAACCCCTCAAACCACAAGAATTCTGTTTGGTTCCCCTAAAGTATTAAGAAGTATTTCAGGCACAAAGAACAATGAGCTTCACATGTTTGGATTAATTATCTCTTTTTCCAGCCTTTTCTGACTAATTAAGACCCTCCCCAAACTTGTGAACAGCACTCATACTTGGTCAACATGGGAAAAACAAAGGAGCATTCCAAGGCCATCAGAGACAAGATCGTGGAGGGTCACAAGGCTGGCAAGGGGTACAAAACCCTTTCCAAGGAGTTGGGCCTACCTGTCTCCACTGTTGGGAGCATCATCCGGAAGTGGAAGGCTTATGGAACTACTGTTAGCCTTCCACGGCTTAGACAGCCTTTGAAAGTTTCCACCCGTGCCAAGGCCAGGCTTGTCCGAAGAGTCAAGGCTAACTCAAGGACAACAAGGAAGGAGCTCCGGGAAGATCTCATGGCAGTGGGGACATTGGTTTCAGTCATTACCATAAGTAACGTACTCCACCGCAATGGTCTCCGTTCCAGACGAGCCCGTAAGGTATCTTTACTTTCAAAGCGTCATGTCAAGGCTCGTCTACAGTTTGCTCATGATCACTTGGAGGACTCTGAGACAGACTGGTTCAAGGTTCTCTGGTCTGATGAGACCAAGATCGAGATCTTTGGTGCCAACCACACACGTGACGTTTGGAGACTGGATGGCAATGCATACGACCCCAAGAATACCATCCCTACAGTCAAGCATGGTGGTGGCAGCATCATGCTGTGGGGCTGTTTCTCAGCCAAGGGGCCTGGCCATCTGGTCCGCATCCATGGGAAGATGGATAGCACGGCCTACCTGGAGATTTTGGCCAAGAACCTCCGCTCCTCCATCAAGGATCTTAAGATGGGTCATCATTTCATCTTCCAACAAGACAACGACCCAAAGTACACAGCCAAGAAAACCAATGCCTGGTTCAAGAGGGAAAAAATCAAGGTGTTGCAGTGGCCTAGTCAGTCTCCTGACCTTAACCCAATTGAAAACTTGTGGAAGGAGCTCAAGATTAAAGTCCACATGAGACACGCAAAGAACCTAGATAACTTGGAGAAGATCTGCATGGAGGAGTGGGCCAAGATAACTCCAGAGACCTGTGCCGGCCTGATCAGGTCTTATAAAAGACGATTATTAGCTGTAATTGCAAACAAGGGTTATTCCACAAAATATTAAACCTAGGGGTTGAATAATAATTGACCCACACTTTTATGTTGAAAATTTATTAAAATTGAACTGAGCAACATAACTTGTTGGTTTGTAAGATTTATGCATCTGTTAATAAATCCTGCTCTTATTTGAAGTTTGCAGGCTCTAACTTATTTGCATCTTATCAAACCTGCTAAATCTGCAGGGGGTTGAATACTACTTGTAGGCACTGTATGTATTTCATATATCTGCAGATTTTTTCACCTACAATCCTGCACATTTTGCAGACACTGCTAGGGCACTGTACAATATACATGTGGCTTTAACCATGTGTTTTCCACATTGCACTTTTTATATCAAGCAATGATTTACCATGTACTCTGTTTATACGATCATGATTATAATTATTTCTCCTGTCAATAATTTGTATTCTATGTATTTTGGAAGCAACTGCTTTTGTGCTCTGGTCGCGTCTAGTATGTGATTATACCTTACTATAATAACTATTTGTATTGAACCTCTATATGGTTACACATGCCCTGGGATTGAGTTGCTGACCTCTTTTTTTTGTGCCAGTATTAAATTCTAAATTAAATCACTTTTGCACTTTACTCCGTTTTGTTCTACTGTTTTTTCTGATTTTCAGAGTGTGCTTTGTAGGGTGGAATTTTCCTAATCCCTACTTTTTTCATTTATGGATATTTGTATATTACATTATATATACTATATATTGCTGTGCTAAAGTTTTAGTCAGGTGCAGAAAAATTATGCAAGGTAAAAATAAAAAACAGAAGTGTTATAAGCTTGCATTTTGTTGACTAATAAAAATAAAGTAAATGAACAAAATAGAAATCTGAATCAAATTAATTTGCTGTGAACACCTTTTCCTTTGAAAAGGACATCAAAGCATCAATCCTTCTAAGTAAACATATGCAGAGTTTTTGAAGTAAATTGGAAGAGAAGTTGTTCCAAACATCTTGGAGAATTACCTCCATGATGGTATTGCAAACTATTACTAAGTATCTGCTTGTATTTCTCAGCTTTGAGGGCACTAAAGGCCACTTTACACACAGAGATAAATCTGCGGCAGATCTGTGGTTGCAGTGAAATTGTGGACAATCAGTGCCAGGTTTGTGGCTGTGTACAAATGGAACAATATGTCCATGATTTCACTGCAACCACAGATCTGCCAAAGATTTATCTCTGCGTGTAAAGTGGCCTTTAGGCTATGTGCACACGTTGCGTTTTTTTTTGCGGAAACACTGCTTTTTGAACTGCAGCGTTTTCAGTGCCAAATTGCATGCGTTCAGCTTTCCCAGCAAAGTCTACGAGAAAGCCGAAAAATCAATGCACACGCTGTGTTTGTAAACCCAGCGTTTTGGATGCCCAAAATTGCTGCGGAAAAAAAAGCAGCATGTCACTTCTTTTGTGCGTTGTAGCTGCGTTCTCCACCCATTGAAATCAATGATGTGGGTCAAAACACAACCTAATGCACTTGGACTGTATTTTTGTTGCGTTCCGCATGCTTTTTTGACAAACAAAACGCAGGTCTCTTCAGTCTCTCTCTGTCAATGTCGGTCAATCCCTGTCTGTGGATGGTCGATGAATCTCCCTCTGTCTGTCCGTCGGTCTCTTTCTTTGTCAGTTGGTCGCTCTGTCGGTCGGTCTCTCTCTCTGTCTGTCCCTCTCTCTGTCCGTCGGTCAGTCTCTCCCCCTCTCTCATACTCACCGATCTCCGATCACCGGCGCGGCGCTGCGCGGCTGTCACAAAGCTCCGGCGGCTTTTCCTCTTTTGAAAATGCCGGCCGCTCATTATTCAATCTAGTATTCACTGCTTTCCCCGCCCACCGCCGCCTATGATTGGTTGCAGTCAGACACGCACCCACGCTGAGTGACAGCTGTCTCACTGCAACCAATCACAGCCGCATGTGGGCGGGTCTATATCGTACAGTGAAATAAATAAATAATTAAAAAAAAATGATGTGCGGTCCCCTCCAATTTTGATACCAGCCAGGATAAAGCCACACAGCTGAAGGCTGGTATTCCCAGGATGGGAGCTCCACGTTATGGGGAGCCCCCCAGCCTAACAATATCAGCCAGCAGACGCCCGGAATTGCCGCATCTTTTAGATGCCACAGTCCCGGGACTCTACCCGGCTCATCCCGAATTGCCCTGGTGCAGTGGCAATCGAGGTAATAAGAAGTTAATGGCAGCAGCCCATAGCTGCCACTAAGTCCTATGTTAATCATGGCAGGTGTCTATGAGACACATTCCATGATTAACCTGTAAGTGAAAGTAAATACACACACCCAAAAAATCCTTTATTTGGAATAAAAGACAAAAAAACACCCTCTTTCTCCACTTTATTAAAATCCCCAAATACCCCTCCAGGTCCGGCGTAATCCACAGAGGTCCCGCGACGCATCCAGCTCTGCTACATGAAGCTGACAGGAGCGGCAGTAGAACACCGCCGCTCCTGTAAGCTCCACGCAGCAACTGAAGTGAATTGCGCTGTCAGCGGGGACGTCACTGAGGTAATGCCGGTGTGTGTGTGTGCGGGGATGATGGGTGCGGTAGTGCCGGTGTGTGTGCGGTGATGATGAGAGCTATAGTGTCGGGATGTGTGCGGGAATGATGAGGGCTCTCTCTCTCGGCTAAAGAAAACTTAATGCAACACGTTATTTCACTGGAATCCGTGGCCTTTATTATCACACTATTTTATTTGCAAGGCATCCGTCACATACGTTACACAACTCATTGTGACGGATGCCGTTGAACACCGCTAATCAGGACGCCACACACAGCCAGAGCCGCGGTATGACAATGAAGTCGGGTGCAGTTCATCCGAGTTCATTCTCATCGCGCGACTCTGTCTGTGTGTGCTGTCAGCCAGGATGTAGCAGGGCTGAATTGCTGGGGGAACGCACTGACAAAAATGCATCAAAAACGCATGCAAAATGCATGGAAAAAGCATCCAAAATGCATGCGTTGTGGATGCATTTTTTTTTACAAACGCAGTGTCCAGTCTGCAAGAGGGTGCGTTCTTTTCTGCACTGCAGAGAACGCAACGTGCGCACATAGCCTAAGGCTATGTTCGCACTTTGCGTTGTCCTAGTTGCAGTTCTAAACGCATCCTCTGGCAGAAATTGCTTTTGCCAAAGTTGCTTTTGATCACAAAATCGCGGTAAATACGCATGCGTTTTTACCGCGTTTTAGCCGTGTTTTTAGCGCTTTTTACATGCTTTTCCATTGCGTTTAGACAGATGTGTTTTGAACATTAAGATACTGCTAAATAAAATTTGAACAGTCAAACACAATGAAAAAAAAGGAAAACATAATTATTGAAATCATAATGAAAATAGTTATATTTCATATAATTATAGCAATTTTATACTATTTATTGCTAAAATAGCAATAAATTAATATTTTTCATTAATATAATTGTCGGACTATGTGTGTGTGTAAAGGGACATATCATTCCATTATTTTGATGTCAGAAAATAATGTTTTCTGCAGCTAAAAAACATGTAAAATGCTGGAATTTTGATGTTGCTTGCTTTTTACAACTTCTCATTGACTGCAATGTTAGCAAAACGCAGCCCAAATGGCAAAACAATTGACAAGCTGCTTCTTTGAACGCAGAGTTTTTGCCCACATTTATGCAAATTAAACGCAGCGTTTTGAACTGCATAGTGCGCACAAGAAATCCACTTTTCCCATAGTCTTTGCAGGAAAATCAAAACGCATGCATTTTGGCATGAAAACGCTGCAGTTCAAAATGCTGCGGAAAAACAGGTGAAACGGAGGTAAAAACGCAAAGTGCGGACACAGCCTAAGGCCCCCTTCACACGTCCGTGAAAATCACGCACATGTTTCACGGACATGTCAAAGGTGCGTTTTCCCCTCCGTGTGCAGTGTTTATGGCACTACGTGTGTTCTCCGTGTGTTATACATAATAACACACGGAGAACGGAAAGCCCCGCCTTACCTGATTCTTCCGGCGCTGTCTGTGGTGCTGAATGACAGTGTCCAGCACAGGCCACGCCCCACTGACGCTGCTTCCGGCCCCCAGTGAAGAAGATGCGTTGTTCAAATTCACTGGGGGATGGATGCAGGTGATAACCGCGGCAGAGACTGCAGGACTCGTGGAGGTATGTGTTTGTTTTTATTTTTAAATGACACGTGTGTTTCTCCGGCGCGTGTCACGTGGAACCGCATCCACACTACGTCCGTGTGGTACGTGTGCGGGCCCGTGCTTCCAGAGAAACACGGACATGCATCCATGTGGAGCACACGAGCTCACGTGTGCTCTACACGGGGGCATGGGCCAATGACTGCACACGTGCGTGCACATAAGCCCATTGATTTTAATGGGTTTACGTGTGCCCGTATCTCTGGTACATGCAGGCACAGACCGAACAGGACAGAAATAGGCAGTGTGGAAGAAAACTTAGTGCAGCAGATAAAAGCCACATCTCACTTCCTTTGAAATTAGAAAATGTCTAGCAGTGCCATCAACTCAGAACTTGCAGCAGCTAGTAGGACTCAATACATCTACAGTCATGGCCAAAAGTTTTGAGAATGACACCAAAATGATATTTTCACATGATCTGTTGCCCTCTGGTTTTTAATTGTGTTTGTCTGATGTTTACATCACATACAGAAATATAATTGCAATCATATTATGAGTACCAAAAGGTTATATTGACAGTTAGAATGAGTTAATGCAGCAAGTTAATATTTGCAGTGTTGACCCTTCTTCTTCAGGACCTCTGCAATTCTCCCTGGCATGCTCTCAATCAACTTCTGGATCAAATCCTGACTGATAGCTGTCCATTCTTGCATAAGCAATGCTTGCATTTTGCCAGAATTTGTTGGTTTTTGTTTGTCCACCCGTCTCTTGATGATTGCCCACAAGTTCTCAATGGGATTAAGATCTGGGGAGTTTCCAGGCCATGGACCCAAAATCTCTATGTTTTGTTCCATGAGCCATTTAGTGATCACCTTTGCTTTATGGCAAGGTGCTCCATCATGCTGGAAAAGGCATTGTTGGGCGCCAAACTGCTCTTGGAAAGTTGGGAGAAGTTGCTCTTGGAGGACATTCTGGTACCATTCTTTATTCATGGCTGTGTTTTTAGGCAAGACTGTGAGTGAGCCGATTCCCTTGGCTGAGAAGCAACCCCACACATGAATCGTTTCAGGATGCTTAACAGTTGGCATGAGACAAGACTGGTGGTAGCGCTCACCTCTTCTTCTCCTAATAAGCTGTTTTCCAGATGTCCCAAACAATCGAAAAGGGGATTCATCTGAGAAAATGACTCCTTTTAAGGCAGGAATGCAATGATGTTGAAATGTGTTTTGGGGGTTAAAGTTCATTTTCTTAGCCAATATTGACTTTGCAAGTAATTGCTGTTAAGCTGATCACTCTTTATGACATTCTGGAGTATATGCAAATTGCCATTAGAAAAACTTAAGCAGTAGACTTTGTAAAAATTAATATTTGTAGCATTCTCAAAACTTTTGGCCATGACTGTATCTAATGTTCACAGAAATCTGGCCAAAATTGCTCTTTGGGGAAGAATTATTGCCATATCGTTGACTTGGAAACAAAGCCAAGCCACTCAACTATGCACAAAATCTCAGGCGTTAGGGTGTGGAAAAATGCAATAACAGGAGATCAAAACATTGCATCTACGAAAAAATGGTATAATTAAAAATGCCAGTTCAAGATGCAAAAAAAATAAGCCATCACTGAGCCACAGATCTACAAAAATGAAAACGCTATGGGTCTTGGAAAATGGAGACAAAAGCGCAATTATTTTTTTTTTTTTACAAACCTCTGAATTTTTTTTTCACCATTTAGATAAAAGTAAAAGTATAGTATATATTTAGTACCTACAAACTCGTACTGACCTGGGGAATCATGAAGCCAAGTCAGCTTTCCAAAATAGCGAACACAGTGAATTAAAAAACATTCATGCAATTGCACTTTTTTTTGCAATTTCACCGCACTTAGAATTTTCTTCCCATTTTTAAGTACAATATGGGGTAGAATTAATGGTGTCATCCTGCAAAAACAAGCCTTCATATGGCTATATTGATGGAAAAATAAAAAAAGTTATTGCTCTTGGAAGAAGGGGAGGAAAAACAAAAATGAAAAATTGAAAATCGCCAAGGTGTGAAAGAGTTAAATACTGTGTGCAAGTGTACCGTGTTGTTGAAGAAGGTTCTGATACACACTTGCATTCACTCTGCCATGTAGCTGTATGAGAGGTCCTACTTCTGATGCAGAAAACATTCCTCAAACCATGATAGTTCCTCCACCACCTTTAACTGACTTCGTAACACACTTTGGGTTCAGTCTTTCCCCAGTTTGTTGATGAACATAATGTTTCCCATCAGACCCAAATAAATTAAACTTGCTTTCATCACTAAAGTGAACTGTGGACCACTTCTCTGTCCACACAACATGCTCCTCATCAAAGGTGTCTAGCCTTTTGATTCTTTCTGCTAATGAGAGGTTTGGTCACTGCAGAGTGAGTTTTCAGTCCAAATGCTCTTAAATGTTGTGACACTGTATGACGAGACAGATCCTTACCCTGTTCAGTGCTGAACTGGTGAGTACTTCCAGCTGCAGTGTTGAAGCAATTACCCATGGAGATTCTACACATTATCCTGTCCACTGTTGCATTTGTCTTTTGAGGGCGACCAGCCTTCTTGGGGGACTTGAAAGAGTTTGTGATGTTGTAAAGTGCAATATCCTCGAAATCACAGACTTGGAATGACAACTTCTCTTGCTGTGGCTGATCGTGTTACCCCTTTTGCCTTCATCTGGACAACCTGCTGCCGGAGAAGTTCAGTCATTTTAGAACGGCACACCATTTTTTAAACGTCAGTGCAAACTAAAAAGTTAGGCTGCCAGTTAAATAGGGTTTGTCAGATAATTTAGGAAATAGCACCAGGTGCCAGATTAACACCAATAACTTGCAGGTATCTGAAAGTGTTTTCTAATTTTGATCAGTGTTCTTTTTCACTTACAGTATCTCATTTCTTTTTTTATTATGTGCTTTGGAATATATTCAATTTATGAAATAAGCTTAAAATACTGCTAGTTTACTCATGTTAGGATATACTCACATAGGACTACAAAATGACCTTAACATTTAGGAAATTATGTGTTTTTCTCTAATTTTGAGCTCCAGTGTATGATTCTGTAGGAGGATGTATTTTATTATTTTTTTTTGTAAAAAGGTCATCATCTACAAATACTGAACAAAGGAACCACAAATCATTGATTATACAAGTAGTTAAAAGCCTTTTGTTCTACATATGTTCACTTAATAAAGACTCAGAACTGAAAATAGTATACCAGTATTTCCAGTTGCTGGGTTTCGGAAACTCAACAGGCTTGTAATGTACTTTTGTATTTTACAATAATGTAGTGCAGTGTCATCTAGTTTATATTTAACTTCCCAGTTCTTAATTCTTAGGCAGTGGTATTTACAATTACATAAAAATAGACCATACTGACTCATATCCATTTCACTATAGACAACAAAACAACAGTGTGTCTATAATAATAGGACTATTTTACTAATTGGCACCAGGATGAATAATAAATCAATTCATGTAGGACAGTGTGGTATTGTATAGTGATGAATAGAAAGACCAAAGTTAGAGGATTATGGGATCAAACTTTTCCATCTCCTTCCTTGACCAATTGGCTATGGTGAACAGTGCGTTCCTCAACCAGTTACAGAACTTGGATGATGCATACCAATTCTCAATGCTTTATGCCAATACTGGAATCCAAACAAAAACTGGCCACAAATGTAATGCTTCAGAGGTGATGTTTCAGCCACTAGTTACCTTTAATATACATTAATATGTGTTCCAATAAGGAGTGGAGTCCTGAGAAATACCAAAGAATGTCTTGTGTCACTACACTTTACAGTGCATGCTCTGGTTCCAAACGCTGGTGTTACGTCCGGGTGGTGGAAACTCTGGACCGTACACCGGTTTCCCCTGAGGAGGCAGCCAGGCCGGTCACCCCGCCAGAGGGTCTTGATGCACGGCAGCCGAAGCACTATTGGTAGCCAGACAGTCCGTAGGGGAGCTGGAAAGGTGGATGTTGCTGAACACACGGAGTTCTGGACGGTAGTCCGGGTGACGAGGCTCAGGGTCCAAGGCCGGGTTGAAGGGTCAGGCGGGATCCGGAACCTGCTGAGCGATGGGACGGGTCACCCAACGGAGCCAGGGACTGGAGACTAGCGGAGCTGCAGAGGTGGTGGAACATCCGCCGAAGTCACCGTCAGGGTAGTGGCACGGACGTGGTTCGGAGCGGCTGGCGTGGCAGGACAGGCTCTGCGAGACAGACAGGGTTAATACAGGGCAAAGCAATACGGGAACCTGAACTCCTAGCTTACTAAACACGTAGAACAGGCCCCGCCCACCAGGAAAGAGAATCCTAATATACCCTGTACCTGTCTATGCAATTTCCTGTTTGAAGGTGCTGGCCCTTTAAGAAAGGGTCAATGACCGCGCACGCGCCCTAATGCGCATGCGCGAGGCCCGTGTGCCAGAAGCCAGTCCAGGGAGCGGTGCAGAGGAAGCAGGGGTGCCCGGCAGGGTGTCCCACGTCGCTGAGGAGCGCCGGGAGCGGGGAGCTGCAGGCATGGAGGGCGCAGGCGAGGAAGAGGGGACCGGGACCGGAGTGGTGAGTCGGGGACGCCGGCTGGAAGCGGGTAGCGGGCCACGGGGACCGGGAAGCGTGACAGTACCCCCTCCCCCACGCCCCCCTCCCCGCAACCGGGACAGGAAAGCACGAATCAGAGGGGTGCCAACATTCTCCTGGGGCTCCCAGGACCTATCCTCGGGACCATAACCCGCCCAGTCCACCAGGAAGTATTGCCGACCTCGTACGGTCTTCATGGCCACGATATCCCTTACCGCATAGATGTCATCGTCAGCGATAGGAGGAGGAGCAGGACTGGCAGCAGCGGAGAAGGGACCAAGGATGACAGGCTTGAGCAAGGAGACATGGAAGGAGTTGGGTATCCGCATCGTGGCCAGGAGCTGCAGTTTGTAGGAGACTGCATTGATCTTGCTGATGACTTTAAACGGCCCGATGTAATGAGGACCCAACTTCTACGAGGGTAACTTTAATCGGACATATCTGGATGCAAGCCAGACCAGATCACCTGGGGAGAAACACGGGGGATCCAGGCGCCTCTTGTCCGCATGTCTCTTCATCCGCAAAGAAGCACGTTCTAGGAAAGACTTGACAGAGGTCCATATAGCTGAGAAGTCCCGGACCAGAGCATCTGCCGCGGGGACATCGGAAGCCGAGGATACTGGCAACGGGACAGAAGGCTGAAGTCCGTAAACGACCTGGAAGATAAAAGAGAGCAGTAGAATCGGGTGTCCAAGCCGCGCCAATGACTAATCGATCACGAACGTAGGAGATAATTGTAACTTTATTGGAGCATAAGTCAACGCGTTTCAGAAGCCATCGCTTCCTTCCTCAGGACAAAGATAGCAAAAGTACAACAAATCTGTTGTACTTTTGCTATCTTTGTCCTGAGGAAGGAAGCAGTGGCTTCTGAAACGCGTTGACTTATGCTCCAATAAAGTTACAATTATCTCCTACGTTCGTGATCGATTAGTCATTGGCGCGGCTTGGACACCCGATTCTACTGCTCTCTTTTATCTGCCATACCCGGGGACCGCTGCCGTGACTGTGGAGTTACATACATGCGATTATAGGCGTTGTGACTGTCACAACCCCTATAGGTGAGTACCACTATCCTCTCGATACCCCCCCAATCTACCGGGGTAAGACCCTATTGCGCTTCTCTTTTTTCCACAGTTTTTTTCTAAACGACCTGGAAGGGAGAGCGGGAGGTGGACTTGCTGATGTGTTGGTTGTGGGAGAATTCAGCCCAAGGTAGGAGCGTGGACCAATCGTCATGATGGATGTTGACGTAGTGGAGCAGGAAGGAGGTCAGGATCTGATTGACCCATTCCACTTGGCCATTCGACTGAGGATGGTAGGCCGAAGAAAAGTCCAAGGATACTCCCAGATGTTTGCAGAGAGCCCTCCAGAAGCGCAAGGTAAACTGAGTTCCTCTGTCGGACACAATGTGTGCGGGGAAGCCATGCAATCGGAATATGTGCTGTATGAAGGAGTCAGCTAGCTCCTGGGCCGAGGGCAGCCCGGCCATGGGAACGAAGTGAGCCATCTTTGAGAAACGGTCCACCACAACCCATATGACCATGTGTCCGGAGGATAAGGGTAAGTCCGTAATGAAGTCCATTGCAATATGTTGCTACGGAACGGAAGGAATGGGCAGAGGCAGAAGACGTCCATATGGTAGGTGCTTGGGTGTCTTGTTCCGGGCACAGGATGGACAGGCTGAGACGAAGGTTGCGACGTCTTTACGGAGGGACGGCCACCAGTAGTGACGGACAATCGTACTCCAAGTCTTCTTCTGACCAGCATGACCGGCGATCTTCGAGGCATGGCCCCAGTGCAGGACTCTCTGTCTGTCAGTATCTGAGACATAGGTTTTCCCAGGGGGTATCTGAGTTAGAGCGACAGGAGTCACCGGAATGACTTTACTGGGGTTGATGATGGGCTGGAACGTCTCCTCCTCCAACTCCACGGGCACGAAGGACCCGGACAAAGCGTCTGCCCGCACGTTCTTATCCGCAGGCCGAAAATGGAGTTGGAAATCAAATCGAGCAAAAAACAAGGACCAGCGGGCTTGTCGCGGGTTCAGTCTTTGGGCTGACCGCAGGTACTCCAGATTCTTGTGGTCCGTGTATATGATCACAGGGTATACTGCTCCCTCCAAGAGGTAGCGCCATTCCTCCAAGGCCAGCTTAACGGCCAGTAGTTCCCGATCCCCGATGGTGTAGTTGCGTTCGGGTGCCGAGAAGCTCTTGGAGAAGAATCCACAAGTGACCATCTTTCCGGAGGAGGAGTTCTGCATCAACACTGCCCCGGCTCCTGAGGAGGAGGCATCCACCTCTAAGGTGAACTGTCGGTTCAATTCAGGGCGATGGAGAACCGGGGAAGAAGCAAACGCCTGTTTCAAGGAGCAGAACGCGGCATCGGCCGCCGGTGGCCAGTCCTTAGGATTAGCTCCTTTCTTTGTCAAAGGCAGAGAGAGGCGCAGTCAAGGCAGAGAAGTGCGGGATGAATTGACGATAATAGTTCGCAAAGCCGAGAAAGCGTTGGATAGCCTTCAGTCCGGAAGGAGGAGGCCAGTTGATGATGGCAGACACTTTCTCTGGGTCCATCTGCAGGCCGGTGTCCGAGATTACATAACCCAGGAAGGGAAGAGACGACTTTTCAAAGACGCACTTCTCGTACTTGGCGTACAGACGGTTCTCTCTAAGCCTCTGGAGAACTAGCTGCACGTTCTCTCTGTGGGTCTGTAGGTCCGGAGAGAAGACCAGGATGTCATCCAGATATACCATGACACAGACATAGAGGAGATCTCTGAACACGTCGTTCACCAATTCTTGGAAGACTGCCGGAGCATTACACAGACCAAAGGGCATGACACAATACTCGTAGTGCCCATCCCGAGTGTTGAATGCGGTCTTCCATTCGTCTCCAGAGCGAATGTGAACCAGGTTATAGGCCCCACGGAGATCCAACTTGGTGAATACACGAGCTCCTCGGAGCCGATCGAATAGTTCGGGGATAAGTGGCAGAGGGTATTTGTTTTTTACGGTGATCTGGTTTAATCCCCGGTAGTCAATGCAAGGGCACAGATCACCTTCCTTCTTCTTGACGAAGAAAAAACCTGCTCCGGCAGGGGATGAAGATCTCCGAATGAACCCCTTAGCCAGGCTCTCGGTGATATAGGCAGACATAGCCCGTGTTTCAGCAGGGGACAAGGGGTATATCCTTCCTCTAGGAGGCGTAGTTCCTGGCAGTAAATCGATGGCACAGTCGTAGGGACGATGAAGCGGTAGTACCTCTGACTCCTTTTTATCAAAAACGTCCGAGAAGGACCAGTAGGCAGAAGGCAGTCCTGGTAGAGACTCTGGAACCGGAGGTCGTCGGATGGGCTGGATGGATTTCAGACATCTCTCCTGACACGAGGAGCCCCATCGGGTAATTTCACCTGTACTCCAGCTGACCGACGGTTCGTGTGCCCGTAACCATGGGAGTCCCAGCAGGATCTGATGAGACATGCGCGGGAGGACGTAGAAGGCGATCTTCTCGGTGTGCAGAGCACCGATCCGTACTTCCACAGGCTTGGTGATCAGTGAGACGGTGTCAGAGAGGGGTCTCCCATCTACAGAGGCGATCACCAGCGGTTTTTTTAGTGGGAGGACAGGTACCTGGTACTTATCCACCGTGGCCTGCTGGATGAAGTTGCCTGCTGCTCCGGAATCGAGATACGCCTCTGCCGTGAACCGGTTCTCTTCTGTAGTGACTTGAATAGTCCAGGTAACGGAGTCTGAGAGAGTCCCAGCACCTAGGGTGGCCTCTCCTACCAAGCCTAGGCTTTGGAGTTTCCCGGCTTCTCGGGACAAGAGCGTAGCAGGTGTGTGCCATCACCGCAGTAGAGGCAGAGACCCTTTGCTAGTCGTTCTGCTCTGCGTTGCTCAGACTGTCTCAGGCGGTCAATCTGCATGGGCTCGTAGGTAGACGCGCCAGGTGACGCCAACTGGGGAGCGATGGACCTCTGGGGTGGGGAGGAGTGCCTTATCGGACGCCTCTCGCGGGACACCTCTTTGGATCGTTCCTGAAAGCGAAGATCCACTCGAGTCGCTAGAGAAATCAGGGCATCCAGGGTGGAAGGCACGTCACGACCAGCCAGCTCATCTTTAATACGACCCGAGAGTCCCTCCCAGAAGGCGGCGGTTAGGGCCTCATTGTTCCACCCTAGTTCCGAGGCCAAGGTGCGGAAGCGGATAGCATATTGGCCCACCGTCAGAGTACCCTGACGTAGCCGGAGGAAGGATGAGGCAGACGCGGAGGCACGTCCGGGCTCGTCAAAGGTGCTACGAAAAGCCTGCAGGAACTCCTGGATGTCGGTGGTTACCGGATCCTCCTTCTCCCACAAGGGGTTCATCCAGGCCAGTACTTCTCCCTCTAGATGGGACATCATGAACGCGACCTTGGCTTGGTCAGAGGCAAAAAGGTGCAGCAGCAGCTTGAAATGGAGGGAGCATTGATTTATGAATCCCCTGCAGGTCTTGGGATCTCCGGCGTACCGGGGTGGTGAAGCCAAACGAAGTTTGGAAGCATCCGAGGAGGCTGCCACGGGAGCTGCGGCCGTGGATTGTGCAGTGGAAACCTGAGATGCCAAGGACGTGGCCGTTGCTTGTAGCGTGTTCAGGCGGGCATCCACAGAAGACATGAAGGACAGCATGCGGGTCTGGGTCTCGCGCTGTCGTACGAGTTCCTGCTGCAAGGCCGCTAGTGCTTCGGCGGGATCCATGGCCTGTTCTAGCTGTTACGTCCGGGTGGTGGAAACTCTGGACCGTACACCGGTTTCCCCTGAGGAGGCAGCCAGGCCGGTCACCCCGCCAGAGGGTCTTGATGCACGGCAGCCGAAGCACTATTGGTAGCCAGACAGTCCGTAGGGGAGCTGGAAAGGTGGATGTTGCTGAACACACGGAGTTCTGGACGGTAGTCCGGGTGACGAGGCTCAGGGTCCAAGGCCGGGTTGAAGGGTCAGGCGGGATCCGGAACCTGCTGAGCGATGGGACGGGTCACCCAACGGAGCCAGGGACTGGAGACTGGCGGAGCTGCAGAGGTGGTGGAACATCCGCCGAAGTCACCGTCAGGGTAGTGGCACGGACGTGGTTCGGAGCGGCTGGCGTGGCAGGACAGGCTCTGCGAGACAGACAGGGTTAATACAGGGCAAAGCAATACGGGGACCTGAACTCCTAGCTTACTAAACACGTAGAACAGGCCCCGCCCACCAGGAAAGAGAATCCTAATATACCCTGTACCTGTCTATGCAATTTCCTGTTTGAAGGTGCTGGCCCTTTAAGAAAGGGTCAATGACCGCGCGCGCGCCCTAATGCGCATGCGCGAGGCCCGTGTGCCAGAAGCCAGTCCAGGGAGCGGTGCATAGGAAGCAGGGGTGCCCGGCAGGGTGTCCCACGTCGATGAGGAGCGCCGGGAGAGGGGAGCTGCAGGCATGGAGGGCGCAGGCGAGGAAGAGGGGACCGGGACCGGAGTGATGAGTCGGGGACGCCGGCTGGAAGCGGGGAGCGGGCCACGGGGACCGGGAAGCGTGACAGCTGGGTACGTCATTTGGATCATGTGACATGTAATATTCTGTATATAATAGGAATGTTATGCAATGAATTCGAACTTCCACTATTTTCACCATATAACATTACATAACCTTTATATTACAGTATGTTCTGTACCTACAATATAAATTTATAGAAAAAGCATATCAGGATTTTGTTTATAGCATCCTATTTACCTGCACTATAGCTGTTATGACTGAACTCTAACACTCTCATGGGGATGGACAAACCAGGGGAGATGTAAAAACTGAAATCCACAGGTCCCAAAACAGGCTAGTACTTGCCCTAGACCTGACCCTGGTTTGTCCCTGCCTGAAAACTAAGGTTGGTACCCTAAGATCACATAATGGCTCTTACACTTGTCGACGACTGACCCTGAGTGTCCTTAACTGCACCCTAAACTATAATCCAAGAGTAACACAAAAACAACACTAAACATAAATGAAGTGCACACAAGCAGAGGGTGAGACACAGGGATAGGAAAGTGCAAACACAGTTGTAAAGGAACGATGGAATAAAAGAAACCAAAAAGAATACCAGAATATGTGGAAACCCTCCTAAACCTAAATGAAACAAAATAGAAGAAAACTGGGAAAGGATTCACACAAACAAACTGCAGGGAATAACAATAGAAGTCTCTCAGGAAGAAAACCTTAACGAAGGAGCTGGGACTCCAAACAACCATCCATCAAGAAATATAGCCAGCACTGAAATATATGAGTAGTAAGTATAAAAAGCTTGTCCCAAAATGTGATTGGGCAAACCAAACAAAAAAGTGCACAAACGTGAATAGAAAGGATACGGGAAAGCAGAGAATTAGAAAGACAGATCAACATAAAACAGGCTGTGGTCTTGTAGGAGGTGGTCCAATTACTCCCACTCCTATTGTGTTTACATAATGTCTAAGTGTTGCTGCTGGAGAATATGGACTGGCTATGTAACAGAGCTGAAGCAGTGTAATGGTAGGCGCCATCTAACGGCCAAGAGTTAAAAGTGTTTTTATGGAAGAATGTGTTTTATTATAATGTTTATTTTATAGTAATTTCATGTAATATATAATCTATTATGTGTAATTAATGTATTAATGGTGTAAAGTAAAGTATAAGAATGTTCAATAGGAATGTAAGCCGGATAGGTATTAGCGTAAAAGAAGGTTTTAGTATGTACAGAAAATAGATACTTCCTGGTTGCTGAGGAACTGAGGGTCAGGATAGGAGGAGTGTCTTTGAGCACTGGGCTGGCTGGGGAGACAGGCAAGAGAGTTAGTTCTGCAGAGAACTTCCAGGAGTGCAGATGGTGCTTCATAATTTGGGCCCATCGGGGAACCCTGAGGTATCCCCCATTGTGTCCGGAGCCTAAGGCTCACCTCAGGATGGGCTTGGTGCAGCCTTCTGAGGCAGCAATTGAACATGGGAAGCTGCAGAGACAAGAGTGGGGAAGAATAGGGGTTTAGACTCAGCCACTGGAAGGCTAATACCCATGGCGAGGGTTAGATAGAAGAAATACCCCAGAGAACAGCGGCAGCAGAACGGGATTGTACTGGCCATGTATGTCAAGAAGGTTGAAGCACGAACAAACCAGTTCTTGTTGTTTTGTAAAGAGACTCTTTGTGTCATGGGTTGCCCCGCCACATCTACGATGGTGACCGGCTGCGGGATGGTGGATGCACCTCTGAAGACCAAAGTAAGTGTTGCATCCCCCGTCCGGCACAGATCACAAACACATGTTAAGTCCAACCAAAAGAGAAACTGACCAACAAGAGATCACTGATTAGAACCCCAGAGTGGAGCCATGACAATAGGACAGACATTACATTGACATGCAGGAAATTAATTCTGTATTAAAGAAATTGCAGTGTGGCTTGTAATAATTGGATGTTGGGGCAACAAGATCTGCCCGATTTTGATCTGATTACATAATGTCTTGGCCCTATGTTTTCTGTAAGTGTCAGGAAAGGTCCCAGTCAACATATTTAAAGAGCTCAATTCACCATAGTGAGGCTAAAACAAAATTGGGTTATATGCCTAATGTCTAACAGTGGGCTCATTGAAGAGGTGAACATAGCCATTTGTTGTTTTACCCTTCTTTTTTTTAACACGTCTAACCTATTTTGAGATTTTAGTTGACTATACTAATGTGTTCCACAAAAAGCGAGACACCAACAGAAAGGAGATCAAGGAGAAAGGAAATCAAATGTCTCTCCTGATTTCCCATCTGGAGGAAGAGATGGCGATTTGGTATTTGTCATACAGTCTTTAGTCTCTGATGGATTAAACAGTTATTTGTGGCGCCCCTGAGGCTTCAGTTGCCACAGGATACTGCATTTACTTAAGATACAGCTCAGTTTTTTTGGTGTTTTTTTGTAACAAAAAAAAAAAAACAGTAAAGATGCACGTTCCAAGCATGTAAATGGCAGCCTTTAGACAAGAAAAAAACAAGGAGAAAAAATGTATGAAAAATACCCTGAATAATAATGAATAAAATGCAAGTGCTTACTAACAGGGTACTTAGTATATACATTTTTGCAAAAAGGTAAGAAGCCGTCCCACCTCGTCACAGTGTACCCATCTGGGACGGTCCCTAACCAACTAAAGTTAAAACCATTATATATACCTGACTTGTGTCTATCAAACCTCCAATGTGGATGGTAACAAGTGGTCAGCTGGGTCCCAGATTAAATACACAACAAAGTGGGAAGCAATTGGTTGTTCAGCCTCAGTATTAGGAGGGCTGCACCCCCAACTTGCAGTAAAGCAAGATAGCAGACAAAAAGACAGCAAAAAAACTGAGCTGTAACAAAAAAAAAAAACAGTAAAGATGCACGTTCCAAGCATGTAAATGGCAGCCTTTAGACAAGAAAAAAAAGAAAGAGAAAAATTGTATGAAAAATACCCTGAATAATAATGAATAAAATGCAAGTGCTTAATAACAGGGTACTTAGTATATACATTTTTGCAAAAAGGTAAGAAGCCGTCCCACCTCGTCACGGTGTACCCATCTGGGACGGTCCCTAACCAACTAAAGTTAAAACCATTATATATACCTGACTTGTGTTTATCAAACCACAGGGTACTGGGTACTGCATCTCACTTAAGATGTAGTACTCATCCCAGGTAAGGAGAGGTTAATCGCTGGTGTTTCTCACATACACACGCCAAACACAGTTAGGTACTTTCCCACTAGGGGGATGGCCTGGGGTAGATAGGGAGGGTGGCCATCAAGAGGCATGGGACTTTCCCAGTCACTAGGACAACCACCTGGGGGGCGGGCACCATTTGGGGAAAAGGGAAGGAGCATCTTCACACTTAGTCAGTCAACCCCGGGCACAGCTTGAGGTGAGGGACACAGTTAGGACCTCGGTTCAATTTACTTTTACCTCACACTTCTGGGAGCGCCATAGGACCCGCGGCTTCAAGCAGAAAGTTCAGCCTGGGTTCTCTACAGCTACATGGGATTCCATGGTCTGCGGAGAGTGCAGGAAACACCCGCAGCCTATTCCACATTCCACATACACCAGGATTGGAGGGACCCTGACCAGAAAGGACTCACAGTGGGAACACCAGTGGTGACCTCGAATTGCTTGGGATCGACTGGGGCCCAGCACGGTGGAGACCGGTACTCCGGGAATGTGAGTAAAGAAACCTTGAAACCGCAGAGACTGTCCGTGCTGTCACCATCGCCCTGCGCTTCGGTGCCAACAGCCACAGCTCCCCTCACCATCCTCCCCGGGGCCCGCTCCTTCTTGGGGAGCAGAAACATCTTAGCTGCTACAACCAATCGCCCTGGAGGACAGCGACTGGCTGTGTACCGCAGGTGGCGTCAAGAGACAAACATCCTTCTTCATCATCCCCTCTTTTATTGTACGCCTGGTGGTGGAAAAATTAAAACTATTATTTCATAGTGTTGTGACAAGCTACTACTAACATCACTTTTGATCACTTTCTTTTAAAGGCTGGACAGCAAAAGACAATTTTGTTGTATATAAATAGCTAAGTCAGCTCCTTTGTCATGGCCAACTCCTCTGAACTTTGCATTGGTGGTAACAAAGAAGGTGGTTGACTTAATGATTGAAATGAGCACTCATCCAGCCCTCATCACTCACAGTTCTGGTCAAGTGCTGGTGTAGGAAATGCTGTTCTGTATTAAGCATAGGGCCATAAGTGGAGCTGCCAAATGTGGGACTAGAGAGGAAAGCTAAACATCAAGGCACCTGTGATAATAGAAATATGTTAGTAAATTGCAGAACGTGCTATTTTAAATGAAGTTTGTCATCTCTAAAATCCACCAAAGCAAGCATATATTTGTAGGTGACCTTGCACTAGGAGGAGCCATACATTTAGTTTAAAAATCTGCTGGATAGTTTTAAAGGAAACCTTTGCTATATTCATGTTTAAATGGCGTGCTCCAGTGGATTTTTAAAATAAAGGTATAGCACCTCTTAATTGAAGTACCCAAGCAACAACTTGCCTTTGTTTGATGCAAATTTCCTAGCTTACTCCTTTTAAGCTCATTTAAGAATATCTTTATACACTGGACAAAACTTTTAAATGTAATAAAACAGGGCCATATTTCACTGGTGTTTTTGTAGCAAAGTACCACTGTGGCTAGATGATGGCTAGAAGTCACTAGGGAAATATACAAAGCATTACAAATTATGTTTTTGTGTTTGTTTTGTTATTTAGTTTCCTATAAGCAACAACTTGCTATTCATTGGTTCAGGCTTTTAAATCACTTTAGGTATCTAAAAACACCAAGCAATTAAAAGAAGTGACATGTCCATTCTTCTGGCAGTTTCTGCTCGGAAGATGCTCTGTAGTTTAGTGTGTCGCCCAGGGATAAGGGGTACTCAGATCCAGGCCAAGTGGTGCTGGATGAAGCTGGATTGATGTGGAGGGTCAGGAACGCAGATGGAAGAAATATTCAGAGTCTTTTGTAAACCAAATTGCTGGTAACTGGTGCCCACAGATGCTGTGAGGACGGGTCCCACACCCGTGCGTGTAATTCAGGTGTTGTTCTCCTGCCTGATGTCTGTGTCTGTTTTGTACACAGGTCCGGACTGGGTCCCGACAGTCGGCACCGGGTGGCCACTACCCTCTCTTGGTCCACTTCGGGTCCCACAAGCGGCTGGCCTATTCCTGAGGCTCTTACTGCCACTTTTCCTAGCTCCCCACAGGGGCTGCTTCCAGACCGCTCTCCTCCTGCAGACTGACCACAGCTCAAACTCTGCTCTGCTCTTTCTAAGCTCCTCTCGCCCCCCTCCCTTTTCCTGGGGAGGGGGCGAGTGGGGCCTGATTAGCTGGTGTGAATCTGTGTGGGAAACTCCCCAAGGGAGAGTGAGATCTGCACCAAAAAGATGGATGCAGACCTCTGTGACACCCTGCTTTTGCCAGGGCGGCACACTCCCCCTTGGTAAAACACAGCCCGTCCTCAGGCTGGCCAGCTACCAACATTTATTTATTTTTTTTAACGGGAAAGGAAAAGTTAAAACATTACAATCATACATCTTCCCACATCGGGAGGTACATTTGCTTAAACATTACAAACATTAACTCTGCTGCCGGCGCAGCCTCCTCCAGCCACTTTCCCACAGTCCACCACAGGGCAGCACGGGTCCCCAATGCCACATTCACTCACGGTGACACTGTCCAGAAAGTCCCCATCTTCCACTGCCTGCAGTGCGGGTACGGTAACTGGGCTCTGGAACGGGAACTGTCCTCACTCCTTTAACTCCTTGCCGTCCTCCACCAGGGGCTCCGACCCCTGATAGCGCCCTCTGGGACTCCAACTGCAGCGGCGTTCAACAAGTCGGACAAGGTCCTCCTCCTTCCACCCGTGTGCAAGATGGCATATCCCAGGAACATGGGGATGTTCAACAAAGGCAGGAGGTTACTGCAGGAGCGGGTCCTTTAAACTTTCTTAACTTCAACTCTTAACTTCGGGGATCAACTTACAGATGCGGCTACCACTGCTGCGGCTACCGCCACTCCCAGTATGGGGCACGGGTTCCGTGCTCTGCCTCCTGCTCAGGAGCCAGGGCCACTCGTATGCCCTCAGCGTCGGTTACAACCGGCCTCGCTAACTGCCGAGGACCCCATCGCTCAGTGGTCCGCTCCTCCTCTCTGCAGATGCACCCCGGCTGCTCCACAGGCGGGACGGGGTACCTGAGAGCGGCTGGCGCCACATCTTGGGCAGACTTCCGGTCGGGTGCTGCCGACGTTGCGGCCAGGCGGACTGCCGGAGCCGACGTCATCTCTGTTGAGGCCAGGGATGATGTCATCGGGGTTGCGGCTCACTTGTCCAGGAACGAAATTAGGCAAAGTCCTGGTGTCCCTGCCTTTACAGTCCTGGTTACATTTCGCAGTCTCCGCCTTCTTGCTGCTCCCCCTTGGTACTTGGGAGCAGTCCTTCTAGCAACTTTTAAAGTTTTTCTTTCGCTTCCGGTCCTCCGGAGCTTCACTTCCGCCACGTTCCCAGGGGGGCGGAGCCTCTTTTTCGCGCCCACCGCTCGGGGAAGAAGGCGCCAAGCTGTTGTTTTTGGCACCTAAAATGGCAGACTTTGGGATTTTTTTCTCAGCGGGACGCAGCTGACGGACGGGACAAGGCGCACTTCCACCAGTAAGTGGATGGGTTCAATCCTGTTCATGACGCCAATTTGTGTCGCCCAGGGATAAGGGGTACTCAGATCCGAGCCAAGAGGTCACTTCTGTGAGTCTCACTGTGGCGTGACCCAGTCTGTGATCCCAGGCTCCACAGCAAAAAGGGGATTGGGTAAGGGAGATTGTCCGTGATGCCACCCGTGGGTTGCGGTGATGAGACGGTGGCACCGCCGCTGCCTCTGGGGACCGTACCCGGGACTGATGGTGTGGGGCAGCAAGGTGGGATCCCCTCCACGGGTAGGGGAGGTGTAGTCCCGGGGCTCAGTTGGGAGTTGTGGTGGTGGTAGGGATTGCAGGGAATAGTACACTCACAGTTTGGTTATCGTGGTGCTGGATGAAGCTGGATTGATGTGGAGGGTCAGGAACGTAGATGGAAGAAATACTCGGAGTCTTTTGTAAACCAAATTGCTGGTAACTGGTGCTCACAGATGCTGTGAGGACGGGTCCCACACCCGTGCGTATAATTCAGGTGTTGTTCTCCTGCCTGATGTCTGTGTCTGTTTTGTACACAGGTCCGGACTGGGTCCCGACAGTTGGCACCGGGGGGCCACTACCCTCTCCCGGTCCACTTCGGGTCCCACAAGCAGCTGGCCTATTCCTGAGGCCCTTACTGCCACTTTTCCTAGCTCACCACAGGGGCTGCTTCCAGACCTCTCTCCTCCTGCAGACTGACCACAGCTCAAACTCTGCTCTGCTCTTTCTAAGCTCCTCTCGCCCCCCCTCCCTTTTACTGGGGAGGGGGTGAGTGGGACCTGATTGGCTGGTGTGAATCTGTGTGGGAAACTCCCCAAGGGAGAGTGAGATCTGCACAAAAAAGATGGATGCAGACCTCTGTGACTCCCTGGTTTTGCCAGGGCGGCACATTAGCATAGAAGTCAATGGGATAGTTCAAAAGACGCCTGGACGTCTTTTGGAGAGTTTTGCTTAAGAAACTCATAGTGTTTGCTTCATTAATCAATAGAGTGAAAAGAAACAATGTAAAAAAAGATTTTACAAAAACAATCGAAAACCATTCCAAAAAAACTTTGAAGGTCAAAATAATTGAAAATGTGATCAAGACATAACCAAAAAAAACGGATACAAAGTACGCCTCAAGATAAAAAACCTCTGTCCTAAAAACACTTTTCTGCTAAAAACCCTGCGAACAAAATCACCCTAAAGTTTTTTTTTCTTCTTTGATGTGGTGTGTTTTTCATGTGTGAATCCATAGCAAGCCATTTGAAATAGAAGGGGTTTTCTAAGCTTATTTATGATATTGATGCGCTATCTCTTAGATTATCTAAGGACAGTTCATCATAAATATTGGACTGATGGAGGTCCGATACCCAGTACCGCCTTTGATCAGCTGTTCACAATTCTGGTGTCGGCCGGATGTGTACAGTGAATGAAGCCAGACCCATACTCTTATTCACTGTGTACAGATTGTTCCCGTGAATGTCAGCTTAGCACCTATTAAAGTCAATTAGAAGCAGAGCTGCAGTTGGGGTAATCACCATTAGGGTAGAGTGACACTAGGGTATGGCATCCGATGCAAGAGCAGCGACTGCTATATACTAATGACCCTCGGCTCCCGCTTTGCTGCGAGCATGAGCCGAGTGTCATGCGACTGTGATCTGATCTTGCAATCGGATCACAGCAGCAGAGGAGAGGGAGGGATTAATTTATCCATCTCCTCCATTGTCAGCTTGTGCGTATATCGTACTGCACTTGGATGTCATCCAAGTGCAGTCTGATGTTTCACTCACACCCATAAACTTGTATGGATACGAGTGATGAGAGAC
Organism: Anomaloglossus baeobatrachus; assembly: GCF_048569485.1. NCBI lineage: Eukaryota > Metazoa > Chordata > Amphibia > Anura > Aromobatidae > Anomaloglossus > Anomaloglossus baeobatrachus. The sequence goes on from NC_134358.1 coordinate 467,557,571, forward strand.
TTGCAGACAATCACAGCATGCTGCAGTTTTTTTTTCCTCAGTCCAATTAGAGCTGAGGAAAAACTTGCAGATGTGAGCTGCAGCATTGTTTAACATGGGGTTGAGTGCAATGCGAGAATTTCTCGTATTGCATTTGTGCGAGTCATACACCAGTGTGACTCTAACCATACACAGTAAATAGAGCACTACAGATCCAGTTCTGGTCCTATTTACAACTGGCCGGTGGCGGCGCTGCAAACAACTGATTGGCGGGTGTTGGACCCATTCCCCCCTGTTTTACTAATATTGATGACCTAAGTCATAAATATCATAAGCCTTGGTAACCTTTCAAATTTCTAAGGATACTGCAGAAAGCCACTATTAAGAACGGTCTTCAAAGCAGTCTCATACAGGATAAACAAGGACCAAACCCTAAATGGTGCCCTAATCTAAGAAATGCTTTTTTAGGGAGAAAAACTTGAGGTTCACATGAGCAAAAAACCACAAGGTAGCACAAAAATACCATGCCAAGAGCATTCTGTGATACAGGGCAGGTGACAACTGTGTTATATCCATTCTAACGAATGATTACAGGACATGTGAACTGCAAAGACCGGAGTTAGCTTTGATTGCTGCTGTTTAACCATTTAGGCTATGTGTCCACGTTGCTTTTTACCTGCTTTTTTGCTGCTTTTTCAACTGCAGCGTTTAATGCCAAAATGGATGTGTTCTGCTTTTCAAGCATAGTCTATGGGAATTTGGGTTTCTTGTTCACACTATGCTGTTCAAAAAGGTGCCTTTTTGTGGCAGAAATTTGGGCAAAAACTCTGCTTTTCAAAGAAGCAACATGTCAATTGTTTTTGCCATTTGCGTTTTGAACTGCAAAGCAGAGGTTTTGTCCAAATTTCTGCCACAAAAAGGCACCTTTTTGAACAGCATAGTGTGCACAAGAAACCCAAATTCCCATAGACTATGCTTGAAAAGCAGAACACATTCATTTTGGCACTAAACGCTGCAGTTGAAAAAGCAGCAAAAAAGCAGGTAAAAAGCAGGTAAAAAGCAAAGTGCGGTCGCACCCTTAAAATGGCTTTCCCAGTTCTTCACAATGGCATCTAAATGGTATGATCGTATAGCGCAGTCATTCCAGTGTTCATTCAAGTAACCGGGATCAGATACTAGGAAGCCGATGGGTTGCCATGGCAGCTGGAGGCCTACTACAGGCCCTGCCATCTTGGTACTCGTCTGAAGCCCAGCCACTGATTGAGTGTCATAGGCAATTGTTAACTTTACTAGAAAATACAATACTGTCGTCTTGCAGTATTTTGCAACTATGATGAAACAATCTCGGTAACATATGTTTGACTCTGAAACTCTGTGGTGTTTCATAAAAGAACATTGTTTTGTCTTATGATATAGTTGAAGGTTTTTTTTACCAAATTCTTAAAGGGGTACACACAGTTCATGAATTTTTAAAAAATAAAAAAAATGTCTTCTACTTTACCTTCTTTGATACTTTTTAGCACAAAAAAAGTCATATATTTCGCAAAATAGCGAAGAGATTACATAAAATACTCCAATGGGGGACCAAAGTACATTTGCAACAAATTTTTCAACTTTTCAAAATCTTGCAAATAATGAATTAGGCTATGTGTCCACGTTGCTTTTTACCTGCTTTTTACATGCTTTTTTGCTGCTTTTTCAACTGCAGCGTTTAATGCCGAAATGGATGTGTTCTGCTTTTCAAGCAAAGTCAATGGGAATTTGGGTTTCTTGTGCCCACTATGCAGTTCAAACTGCAGCCTTTTTCTGGCAGAAATTTGGGCAAAAACTCTGCTTTGCAGTTCAAAACGCAAATGGCAAAAACAATTGACATGCCATTTGTTGTTTTTTTTTATACAAAAAAAAGTCTGGAAAACACTGAGAGAAATATTGTATCTTATGTATTAAAGTTCATGTTCTTGTACAGATGATGGACAGACAGGTATTGCTATATAAAAAGGGGACATACTGCTGGCGCAACCTTCGCAACATGACAGGGTCAGGATAAAAACTGTTTACTATTAATATATTGCATGTAAGGCTTTGAACTAATAAACTTCATAGCTCCCAATAACCGGAGGATAGTTAGAGAGAGATATTTAGGTCTTTTTTGCCCAGCTATGGTATAAGAGAGGCACATTTACATTTCTTGCACGGGCCCACTACCGTCTGTGTCTGCCCAAACAAGTAGGCAGAACTTTAGCCAGTTTTTTATACAAGGGTCACAGCTTAGGTAATTAGTGGTCACCTTCCTGTCACGTTATTGAAAATTAGCCATTTTTGATGAGGACAGCTGGTCAGGGGCAGACATATCATTGGTGCAACCTGTGCAGCCGCACAAGGGCCCAAGAGGTGAGCGGACATATTTACACCTCTAAAGTAAGTATAATTGTGCATTATAAGGAGCTATTGGATTACAAAGGGCCCAATTACTGTTCTTGCACAGGGGCCCTCTTCCGTCTGCAGACCTGGTTATTTCTGACAGGATTTTGTAGGTGACGCAGACTCCTCAGTCAGCCCGGTGATCATGGCTGCTGCTTCCTATTTTGTATTACCTAGACGTGAGGTAAAAATACGTTTGTGCTCGTTGAAGGGGTCCCCTTTCTGAGCCGTAATTCAATAGACAGCCGAGCTGTGTGAGTTAAATATATCAGCAGGCTGCCTCCTGAGGGATTGCCATTGAGAGTGTCCTCACTGCGGACAGACACACACACAGGAGGGTCACACTGACAGCACAGCGGAGACTGAACAGGAGCAAAGCCTGGCCACAAAATATAGACCCCCTGACAGCAAGTGACACAGTGAAGGTGGCAGAGCCAGCAGGCTGCACTCATACACACCCACTCTGGGTGGAGGCAGCAGGGTGCACACAGACACACTGGCACATACAGTCACTCCTGCACACACAACCCCCTCAGCCTGGGCTCAGGGGCTCTTCCTGACAACATGCTTGTGCTCAGACTTATGGCAATGGGATTTTACATCCAGCTCTTTTTCTGTTTCATCCTCTCACAGACTTCCTTCATTGACAGTGTCTTCCCAATTCCTGCAGGTAATGAGCAGTTTTCTGTTCTTATGCATGTGCAGCCCCCTGAATGATATCATAGGGCTGCATTATCACTGGGACCCCCAAGGTCTGGGCAGGAGAGCTGTCTGCATGTTTCCTTCTATTTTGGGCTGGGGTAGCCAGAGATCTGAATGAGGAAGGACAATTATCTCTATTAATAAACCTATTACAAGACTCAATGTGAAGTGTATGGGCGCTTGGAAGAATAACCTGAATTTAGATAAGGCTTATTTTAGGCAAATCATTCATTATAAGCCATGCATGGGAATGTGGACCAAGGGATCAGGCTTATATGCAATATGCAGTGTAATCTATGGAGTATGAGCTGCTGTGTATCTGGTCATCTGTATTGGTATACTATACTGCAGTGATTATCATATTGGGATGATTAAGGCTGAAAAAGCCACATAGGCAATTAATCCAAAATATAACTTTATTTAACCCCAATTTTTTTCCACTGGACTGAAATGTATTTGATTGCGATAAATAATGTAAAATCTAAAAAAATAACCTTATATATGTATATTTAAAGATTAAAGGTCCTGGGGTGGAATAGATGCTAAATATTTCAGTCCAAGGTATAAACTGGTTCTTGTCTGCAATGAAAGTTCATTTTGTCTTAGGATATATTTACCCCTCACGGATACATCTGCAATTAAATAAAAATCCTTACAATTCATCTGAATGGATTTTTACAAATCCCTTTTAATTTAATGGACACTCATCGACATTTGTGCAACAAACTTAGGAACATAGTGTTCGTTGGTTGTCCCTAGGATGCCCTTATCATAGTGACTTTTGTGAATAGGGGCCGACCTATTGATAAATGATTCTAATAATCCCCATTATTATTTTTGGAGCAGCTTTCCATTTTTCTAATGAACTGTGATTTTGACTTTCCTTTGTGTACAGTGCAGACGAGAATCCTAATAATAAATATTCAGCCCTTCTATATGATTTGGATGGAAATGATAATGGTGAATATGTAATATCACGCAGGGGTAGATTTACTAAACATCATTTTGATACTGGCTGCACAAAAAATGGAGTATGCCAGATTACTGATATGTTTTAGACACTTTTTTTACATCTGTACTTACAGTTTTTAAATAATTGATGAAAACAGTAAATTTAATAAAAGGTGTGTGCATTTTTTTTTACATGAACTGGTATATAAAAGTACCAGCAATTAAAAAAAATAGGCTAAATACCTTGCACAGCACATTTAGGATGACGTCCACCATTTGTGCTGACTCGTAAAATGATGCACCCAACAAACGGATTAAAAAAAAAAATCCCCCCCCCATTGTCTTATTGGTCCTGGCCGATGGGACATCAAATCTTGGTGATCATAGATGTGGCTGTATGAATGACACACAGTAGAATGGTTACTTTTGTGAATTGATAACGTTAAACATTTTATGTCTTTTGCAAAAATTGTAGCCGAACCGGAGAGGTTTATACCTTTACTAGATTTCATCTCACTGCCATAATGTGATCATTGATCCTGAAACTGATGACATTTGTCTCCCTTAACTGGTTTACTGAGTGTAGATTGTAGCAATAGGATGTTTTGTCTTTGGGTTGTAACATTGTTACTAAGCACCGGAAGCTTTTTAGATTTTATTTTTGGATAATGAGTTTCTTATGAAGTCCTAGACTTGGGCGTCTTGTTTTGCAAGCAGTATTCCTAGAAAGTAAAAATATTTTTGGTACACACCAAACAATAATATTCTGTGGTTTATGCTTTTAGTTACTTCTAGTAAAAACGTCCTTCATAACTCACTGACTTTTATTACGGACAATTTAGGCTCGTCTGCTTTTATTATGTTTATAAAATGTTAATATTTAGTGTTTTAAGATCTTTTAAGATCTTAGATTTATTGTAGGTGTTAATAAATAAATTATTATAGACCCTGACATGCATTATTTATTTTACAAAATACCAAAATACTGATTAAGTACCACCAGTAATACTAAAGTAACACTAAAGAATAAAGAATAGAAAACAGCACTGGTACTGCATTGGTGTCCAGTGCCAAACAGCAGCCTCCAGCTATAAGATGAGGGTTCCTAGACCAAAGCTAATAGTGAATTTCATTATTTTTTAATTTAATTATTTTTAACATTTTTTGTTGGTTGATATTTAAACAATTAGTGTGTGATATATTATATCTTTCTATGTTTACTAAGCCTGTACTTACACTTGCAGATTTTTGGGTGTGCATAAGCCTTCCCTAGTGGTGGATATAAGACGTCCTGCAGACCCTGGTTTATCAGTAGAAAATATATTTGTTTTTTCCCTTGGAGAATGCTCATTTTAGGCTATGTTCACACTTGCAATTTGACATTATATTTTGCTTTTTTGTTATTAGTAAGAAGCAAAATTAATCAATGTCAACAATAGATCTTTTTCATAATAGATGAAAAGAAAGACAGAGGCACTCTAATAATTACTATGTTGTTCATCCAGTCACCTATTGCTGCATTGGAGAGTACACAGTTCAGGTCAGAGGCAAGACAATACCGCTGGTCTGATCTGCCAATCTTGCAGGAGCACTCCGCCCCGCAGCTAGCAGGGGGTCAGGAGACTAAAAATAAATTATGGGACAACTACTTTAAGTTACCTAAATTTCCCTAAATTATGTCATTATGACATGTAAAAGGAAGATCAATGTTTGATAAAAAGCATCCCAATTGTATATCTAATGTCATAGCCCCTTAAATTCCAGCAAGCCTCAGCCTACAGCTCCCTAATACCCTCACAGTTAAACAAACATTATGATACCCATTAGTTCCTCACACAGTATGATACCCCCACAGCCCCCCACATCTTGTATAATGCCTCCACATCTCTCCCCATACTGTATGATGCACCTCTACACACAATATGATGGCCTCCACAGCTCACACCTCTCCCCTTGCCCACAGTTTCCACCCACAATTACTATAAAAATAGCAACAAAAAGAGGATAATGTCCTCCAAAAATCAAGTATTACTCACAGCAAGTTGGGCTGCAGTGTGTACATCGCCCAGGCCAAAAGCTAATGCTCTACCAGGATACAGCTAAACCCCCACTAATGTGGAAGCGTCACAGGTGCAGGAGAAGCAGATCACACACACACCTCCATGGAATGGAGGGGAGGCAAATGCTAGATGATAAAACTGCACACTGGTGACTTGCATAGAGCGCTGTTCACATGCAGATGACACAGTCACAAACCCGCAGCCTATTAGGTGACGCCCTTCTATTAGATCAGGCGGGCTGCCAAGCCGTACCCCACTGTGTATCATGCACGGACAGACACTCTACAATGCAAGGCCCAACAGAAAGGGGCCTGGCTGTATCCTGTACAAACAAAAAAATATGAGGTTTTTGTTGGTATTTATGGCCATAAAACGTAAGCCTACACCCTCGTCACGGGACCTCATGTCTGTAGGTCCCTACACTAAATATAAAAATAGCAACAAAAAGAGGATAATGTCCTCCAAAAATCGAGTATTACTCACAGCAAGTTGGGCTGCAGTGTGTACATCGCCCAGGCCAAAAGCTAATGCTCTACCAGGATACAGCTAAACCCCCACTAATGTGGAAGCATCACAGGTGCAGATGAAGCAGATCACACACACACCTCCATGGTAGCTGTATCCTGGTAGAGCATTAGCTTTTGGCCTGGGCGATGTACACACTGCAGCCCAACTTGCTGTGAGTAACACCCACAATTACTAAATAAAAAATAAAAAATACTGTGTTTCAGCGAAAATAAGACAGCATCCTATATTATTTTTAAAGGGAACCTGTCACCACTTTTTTGGTGTATAAGCTGTGGCCACCACCACCGGGCTCTTATATACAGCATTCTAACATTCTGTATATAAGACCCCAGGCCGCTGTGACAACATACATTTTTTTTTATAATACTTATCTAAAGGTCGCTCTGCGGTGGATGAGGGCCTAATGGGCGTCTCCATTGTCCGGTGCGGGCGCCTTCCCTTTCGGCCATCTTCGGCTTCTATCTGAAGCCTGTGTGCATGACGCGGCAACGTCATACACACTTGCCGGTCCTGCGCAGGCGCACTACAATACTTTGATCTGCCCTGCTCAGGGCAGATCAAAGTGCGCCTGCTCAGGACCTGAATGCCGGCGAGTGTGTTTGACGTCGGACCCGTCATGCACCACGGATAGAGAAGAAGGAGAACAAAGATGGCCGAAAGAGGCTCTGGCACTGGACAACAGAGACGCCCATTAGGCCCTCATCCACCGCAGAGCGACCGTTAGGTAAGTATTATAAAGTGTCTTTTATGTTGTCACAGCGGCCTGGGCTCTTATATACAGCATGTTAGAATGCAGTGGATTGCTTCCCCTGGTGACTGGAAGCAGTATCACTCTCGCGGAGGGTTTCTGGTACCCGATCTGTTTGCGAGAGCTGCAGTGCAATACAGCTGCTACGGTGTGGGACCTTACAGCAACGCAGATCTCTGTGTGACAACCCATGCACCATCGGCACTTGCCAACTGTAATTGTTTGGGGTTTGGTGAGTGCAATTTTTTAGGAGGGTTGTCTGCTTTCTTTTGGGGGTGTCCGCTCTCTTTGATGAAGAGTCCTACTGTATTCTTTAACTAATATAACTCCTTGGACACTTCCTTATGTAACTGCAACTAGGGCTTATTTTGGGAGTAAGGCTTATATTTTAAGCATACTCAAAAAAGCTCTAAAAAGCCTTCTAGGGCTTATTATCAGCGAAACAGAGTATTGTACTCACTTTGCTCTGTTCCCCCAATACACTTCCTTAGGCCTCTGCCACACTCACGTGAAAATCACGCACGTGCCGAGAGACACGTATTTCCCCTGCGTGTTGCGTGCAGGTAAGTACGTGTCTCTGGTACGTGCAGGCCACGTGTGTTCTACGTGTGTTATCCGCGATAGCACACGTAGAACCGGTAATTAACATACTCACCTGGTGCTTCCTGATGTCCGCGCTGCTGTCCGTGGTGCTGATCCTCGGTCTCCAGCCCTGCCGTCTCCACGCTGCTGCTGCTGCCAGGCAGTGAAGTGAATATTCTATGAGATTAATGAGCGGCGGTCGGCAGCAAGAGGCAGCAGTGGCAGAGACAGGAGGGCAGGAGAAGGTGAGTAAATGTTTTTTTTTTTTCTCTGACACGTGTGTTTTCTCCGGCGCGTGTCACACGGAACCGCATCCACACTACACGTGTGGTACGGGTGCGGGCCGTGTGACACCCGTGCTGCGGGAGAAAACACTGACATGTCAGCGCTTTGAAAAACGCACACACGTACAAACGCACACGGACACACGTTCCGTGTGGTTTAACATGTGTGTGCCTGCTACAATAGGGTAGCATTGCTGAACGTGTCTCCGTGCTGCCGGTACGTGTAAAAAATGACAAACACGTGCCGGTGGCACGGATGTGTGTCGCAGGCCTTAGTCTGTGCAGCATGTGGACTGAGGTGCCGCTCATTAGGCCTGATCTAGTGATATCAGTTCAGGTCTGATGAAAAGGACATTGTGCAATTAAAGGGTTAATCCTCCTTGTCGGTGTGGTTGGATCTGTGCAGCACCTGGATTACCGCCCTTTTTGTTTGAATCTACGTGTGCTATTTAAAGAGAATTTGTCAGCAGGTTTTTGCTATGTAATCGGAAGACATCATACTGCAGGGGTTAAAACATTTTTATCAGTGATGAGTCTCTTTTCACACTGTGGGCTGTTGTTTACCTGCAATGTTTGTTTTAATTTCAGAAGGTTATTATTGCTGGACTACGTCATCTAGAGGTCAGCTAGTCTGACGCCCCCTGCTGGGATTAGTACTTTCTATGGACATTATACATACAGATAGGGTCCCGTCAAAGAAAGGTCACCTTTTCACCGTTGATGAGCTCACATGAATTGCCCAATTCATGCGTTAAGTACCTTCATTTTCTAAGTATATTCCATATAGCATTAATGCAGTTTAAATTTTATATATTCTATAATTGCATATATCTTAGCGCTTGCAGAGTGCTGCTGTATTCTTTTGTTTGCATTTCGTATAGTTATAGCAGCTGGCACCTGCTCACACTTGCTATGTTCTAGTGGAGATGCAGGTTTTTGGGGTTTTTTTTGCATTACACATACACAGCCTGGTGTGGGCAGGGGCAAATATCTAAAAACTCTGTGTTACAACTGCTGCACCTGGTAATCTAAGTGATACATTGTTGGATTCAGGGCAAAATTATGGTGACAGATTCCCATTAATTTTATAAAATTAAAAAGTGCATTATCTATATATATATATATATATATATATATATATATATATACAGTGCCTACAAGTAGTATTCAACCCCCTGCAGATTTAGCAGGTTTGATAAGAGGCAAATAAGTTAGAGCCTGCAAACTTCAAACAAGAGCAGGATTTATTAACAGATGCATAAATCTTACAAACCAACAAGTTATGTTGCTCAGTTAAATTTTAATAAATTTTCAACATAAAAGTGTGGGTCAATTATTATTCAACCCCTAGGTTTAATATTTTGTGGAATAACCCTTGTTTGCAATTACAGCTAATAATCGTCTTTTATAAGACCTGATCAGGCCGGCACAGGTCTCTGGAGTTATCTTGGCCCACTCCTCCATGCAGATCTTCTCCAAGTTATCTAGGTTCTTTGGGTGTCTCATGTGGACTTTAATCTTGAGCTCCTTCCACAAGTTTTCAATTGGGTTAAGGTCAGGAGACTGACTAGGCCACTGCAACACCTTGATTTTTTCCCTCTTGAACCAGGCCTTGGTTTTCTTGGCTGTGTGCTTTGGGTCGTTGTCTTGTTGGAAGATGAAATGACGACCCATCTTAAGATCCTTGATGGAGGAGCGGAGGTTCTTGGCCAAAATCTCCAGGTAGGCCGTGCTATCCATCTTCCCATGGATGCGGACCAGATGGCCAGGCCCCTTGGCTGAGAAACAGCCCCACAGCATGATGCTGCCACCACCATGCTTGACTGTAGGGATGGTATTCTTGGGGTCGTATGCAGTGCCATCCAGTCTCCAAACGTCACGTGTGTGGTTGGCACCAAAGATCTCGATCTTGGTCTCATCAGACCAGAGAACCTTGAACCAGTCTGTCTCAGAGTCCTCCAAGTGATCATGAGCAAACTGTAGACGAGCCTTGACATGACGCTTTGAAAGTAAAGGTACCTTACGGGCTCGTCTGGAATGGAGACCATTGCGGTGGAGTACGTTACTTATGGTATTGACTGAAACCAATGTCCCCACTGCCATGAGATCTTCCCGGAGCTCCTTCCTTGTTGTTCTTGGGTTAGCCTTGACTCTTCCGACAAGCCTGGCCTCGGCACGGGTGGAAACTTTCAAAGGCTGTCCAGGCCGTGGAAGGCTAACAGTAGTTCCATAAGCCTTCCACTTCCGGATGATGCTCCCAACAGTGGAGACAGGTAGGCCCAACTCCTTGGAAAGGGTTTTGTACCCCTTGCCAGCCTTGTGACCCTCCACGATCTTGTCTCTGATGGCCTTGGAATGCTCCTTTGTCTTTCCCATGTTGACCAAGTATGAGTGCTGTTCACAAGTTTGGGGAGGGTCTTAATTAGTCAGAAAAGGCTGGAAAAAGAGATAATTAATCCAAACATGTGAAGCTCATTGTTCTTTGTGCCTGAAATACTTCTTAATACTTTAGGGGAAGCAAACAGAATTCTTGTGGTTAGAGGGGTTGAATAATAAATGACCCTCTGAATAAACGTTTCACAATTTAAAAAAAAAATAAAAAAATAAATAACATTCTTTTTTGCTGCAGTGCATTTCACACTTCCAGGCTGATCTACAGTCCAAATGTCACAATGCCAAGTTAATTCCGAATGTGTAAACCTGCTAAATCTGAAGGGGGTTGAATACTACTTGTAGGCACTGTATATATATATATATATATATATATATATATATGGTATTAAAATGTAATGGAACATAAGACTTCTAAAGCAAATTGTACAGTTTTGGCAGGTGATTAAATCTTTTAAACCTTTATTTTTTTTTTACAAATCCTTATTTGTGCCAGCAGCAGATGGCGAGATAATTTTCATCTGCATTAGCAGCCATTGCACAGAAACTCCTTTTGCTAATTAAATATGTTTATAATAATCATTATAATAATAATGAAAGCATATAAATATAAACAGTATAAACTAGAACACTGTCTAAATACATAACAATGATTAAATCAAATATGTCTGCTTTCTTAGAATTATGCAGCCTAGGATAACATTAGGAGAATGAGAAAGATGATTGGATCTAAAAATAGTATGATAGGGAACTTCCAGTGAAAAAAAAAATAAATTGCTTATTACAGTGTTTCAATGCCTTAGTGTAAGTGCACGTTGTAAAAAATGTGTGCTGTCTGTATTTGATGTTACAATAATTAGGTATTTCTAAATTCCCATTATACAATTTTTCTTGGACAATCTGGTGTTGTAGAGGTGTTTATTTCATTGTGAAGAGGATGGGTAAAAACAAAATAATTAAACACTTGATTTATGAATACTAAAGGCTATATGCACATATTGAGTATTTGGTTGCAGACATTTCTGCACCATTTCTGCATGTCTTAGCAGGAAAAAAGCAGCAGTAAAACCCGCGTTTTTTCCCCTTTTTTATGCTTTTTTGCATGTGTTTTTCAGTTGAATTCTATGAGTGAATATCGCTGCAAGCATTGACATGTTACAGATTATTTTCTGCACCACATTTCCAGAAGAAAATACATGTGCATTAAACTTCAGGATTCTCATTGACATTGATGGCATCAGGATTTGCATGCAGTATCGTGACAAAACTGCACTCAAATACATATTAAAAAAACACAATAAAAAGCAATGTCTGCACACAGTATAAGGCCCCCTTCATACGTCCGTGAAAATCACGCACGTGTTTCACGGACGTGTCAAAGGTGCGTTTTCCCCTCCGTGTGCTGTGTTTATGGCACTACGTGTGTTCTCCGTGATACCACATGGAGAACGAGAACTTTCAACTCACCTGTCCCTGGTGTCGCTGTCCCTGGTGCTGATCTTCGGTCTCCAGCCCTGCCGACTCCTCGCTGCTGCTGCTTCCGCCGCAGTGAAGTGAATATTAAATGAGCATAATGAGCGGCGGTCGGCAGCAAGTGACAGCAGCGGCAGAGACAGGAGGACAGGAGAAGGTGAGTAAAGATTTGTTATTTTTTTCTCTGACACGTGTGTTTCTCCGGCGCGTGTCACACAGGACAGCATCCACACTACATCCGTGTGGTACGTGTGTGGGCCGCGTGACACCCGTGCTGCCGGAGAAAAATGGACATGCATCCGTGTGGAGCACACAGGCTCACGTCTGCTCAACACGGAGGCACGGACCAATGGCTGCACACGTGCGTGCACATAAACCCATTGATTTTAATGGGTTTACGTGTGCCCGTATCTCCGGTACATGCGGGCACGGACCTAGCACGTACCGGAGACATGTGCGTGTGAAGGGGGCCTAAGGGTGGATGCACAAGATCAGGACACACTGTGTTCAGGATGCAGCATGTCTTCTCCTGTGGGGCCGTGAGTGCTCTCCACAGAAGACCGCAGCGGTCTGTGCCTACGATCAGTGTTCGGGGCGCTGCAGACTTTGTCTGTGTTCTCCCTGCAGAGAACACTCGCATATCCACAGCATAAATTGACATTGTCCAGCACGGAAAGCCGTGCCGCATGTCATTATACGCTGCCAAGCAAAGAAACACAGTGGACATGGATTTCTTTAAGGCTCGAGTCACACTTGCGATTGGAAAATCGGACCGATTCTCATGCTAGAAAGTAGCATGAGCTCTGTCCGAGTGTTGATGCGTGTGCAATGCAACTGCAATGCGATTCTGTGATTTTTCTCATGATTGTAGTCCATGTGCAATCCGTGTGTGATCCGTATGTGATTCGTTTTAATTCTCAGCAGCTATGTCATCTGCCATTCAGCTCTGCTACATGGCCGCTGACAGCAGACACAGACAGAGCCACGCGATCAGAATGAAGTCGGATGAACTACACCCAACTTCATTGTCATCCCGCGGCTCTGTCTGTGTGTCATGGCCTGATTTTCGGTCACCGGTGAAGGTCTCACCGGTGACCGCAAATCCCCTGAGTGACTTAAGTGATCTGCGCTATCAGCGGTGCCATCACTGAGGTTACCTGCGGCCTCCACCCTCCACCTGAGATCTGTGGCCGCGGGTAACCTGAGTGACGTCATCGCTGATAGCGCGACTCACTTCAGTCGCTGCGGGGAGCTCACAGAGAGTGGTCATGGTCTGTGAGCAGAGCTGAAAGCGTCATGGGACCTCTGTGGATTACGTCGGACCTGGAGGGGTATTTGGGGACTTGAATAAAGTGGTGAAAGAGGGTGGTTTTTTTTTGTTATTTATTTCAAATAAAGGATTTTTGGGTGTATGTTTTTATTTTCTTACAGGTTAATCATGGAAGGTATCTCGGGGAGACGCCTGCCATGAATAACCTAGGACTTAGTGGCAGTTATGGGCTGCTGCCATTAACTCCATATTACCTCGATTGCCACTGCACCAGGGCAATTCGGGATGAGCCGGGTACAGTCCCGGGACTGTTGCATGTAATGGATGTGGCAATTCCGGGCGGCTGCTGGCTGATAGTTTTAGGGTGGGGGGCTACCCATAACGTGGCGCTCCCCATCCTGACAATACCAGCCTCCTGCCGTATGGCTTTACCCTGGCAGTCATGAAAATTGGTGGGATCCGCACGCCGTTTTTTTTTAAATTATTTATTTAATTTACTGCATGATACGTGGGGGCGTGTCTGACTGCAACCAATCATAGGCGCCGGTGGGCGGGGAATGCAGTGAATACTAGATGGAATAATGAGCGGCCGGCTTTTTCAAAAGAGGAAAAGCCGCCGGAGCTTTGTGACAGCTGTGCAGCACCGCGCCCTTGATCGGGGATCGGTGAGTATGAGAGAGGGGGGGAGAGGGAGAGACCGACAGAGAGAAACAGGCTGACAGAGATAGAGATTGACCGACATCGACAGACTTCACTCATTTCCAGTGTTTTCTACAACATGCGATATAAATGTATTTAGAAAAACGTATGTCACTAGGATGGTGTGTGAGCCATCCGTGTGACATCCGTTTTTTTTCACGCACCCATAGACTTTCATTGGAGTGACTCGCATGTGAAACTCTACAAAACGCAGCATGTTGTGATTTTTTTTTCTCAGTCTGATTTGGACTGAGAAAAAAATAGCAGATCGGAGCTGCCTCATTGCTTAACATTGGTCCGAGTGCAATGCGAGATTTTCTGACATTGCACTCGTGCTAGTTAATCGCAAGTGTGACTCCAGCCTAAGTCCCATCCTCTGTGCTTTTACTGTAAACACAGCATTTTGGATGCAGTGGAAACATACTGCATCCAAAACATTGCTATTACTAATCATGGGCACAAACTCTTATAATAATCGTAGAATGACTTCAAAAACTGTCTCTTGTTGGAGAGGATCTGGCACGTTCATGCATTAGGCCTCTTTCACACGTCAGTGATTCTGGTATGTATGTGATAGTTTTTATACGTACTAGAATCACTGACATAAGCAGACCCATTAAAATCAATGGGTCTGCACACACATCAGTGATTTTTCACTGACTGTGTCTCTGTGCAGCATACACGCGTGTCCATGTGTTCCACACGGAGACAAGTCTGTTTTTTTTCTTGCAACATTGATGTCACACGGACCACACTATGGTGTGATCCGTGTAACATGTACAAGAAAAACACGTACATTAAAAATAAAAAGCTTTTTATACTCACCTTCTCCAACGACGCTGTCTTCAGCTGCTGTGCTCCTCTGCCTCCAGGCTGGATGATTATTCTCATGCCTATGCATTTATACACAGCACAGCCGACCCGAAAGTAGCTGCAGCGGGGGGTCAGCGGTGGCCGGAAACACATCAGAGTCAAAGAGTTCAGCACCACGGACAGCAATAGTGGGAACAGGTGAGTATACGTCCATGTGCTATCACAGATGACGGATCACAGATAGCACATGGATAACCCACGTGTGCCGTGAATCACGGCACATGGAGGGACATATACGTTTTTTACATGTCAGTGAAAAACGTCTGTGTTTTTCACTGACGTGTGAAACAGGCCTTACTCAGATAATATACTGATTTCAATGGGAACTATGTAATTCTTTTGTGCTTCCAAGTTTCCCCACTGATTACAGCTAATATAGTGACGGCAGTTAGATAAAAGGGTTTACATGACTAAGATTTTTAAGTGTAACCGTCGTTTTAACTTTTATTTCATAAATCAATAGTACACCTGAAAATAAGAAACTTTGTAATATATCTTATCAGGAAAATCTGCTTCTTTCTCTGCCAAATTAATCAGTCATTATCAAAATTCTCAATTCTGAGGTAAAATCTGTATTCAGTGAAGACTTTCCCATTACAGAGATAGGAGATGGCAGTTGGTGCTGATGAGATTCTATGACAATGGGAGGAGGGAGGAGCTAGAGGCAGAGGGAGGAGCCTCCCCATTGCCAGAACTTTGGTCCCGACTTAATTAACTGTGTGAGTGTGTTGCGCCTTCCTCTATCCCCAGTGGAACCCGTCCACAGGTGGCTGGCTTCAGTAACCGGGGAGTCCCATGACCATTAGGGCCACCCCCCCTGCACCAACCCACCCTATGTGAAGGTTTCTAAGCTGCATGTGGTGTGTGAATGTGGAACACCGGTAATTAACCCCCTCCTTACCTGAGATAGATACCACACCTTAATTGAGGTGCAGTACCCTGTGGTGCCCTGAACCTCAGGGGTGCCACATATACATGTTTGGTGCTTTCTTCAACTGGTTTATAACTTGACTAGAATCATTCGTGTAGCTAAGAGAAACTGGAAAAGAACTACTAATAGGCTATATTCACACGTTGCATTCTTGCTGCTTTTTTTCTGCAGCAAAACCTGCTCTCTTGGCAGTAAAAAAGCTGCGATTTTGCTGTCTTTTGCTGCGTTTTTGGTGTGTTATTTATCTACAGTACATGTTTAAATAAAGTTAGTTTCATTCACCACAAAAGCAGCAAAAAAGGCAGCAAAATAAAAACAAAACAACAAACGTAGTAAAAAACGCAGGTGCGTTTTTGTACTCACATTGCTTTCAATGGTGAAAATAGCAGTAAAAATGCTAAAAAATTGACCTTCTTTAAAAAAAATGCAGCAGTTTTCCATTTCAGTCAGGGAAAGAAAAGTGTGTATGAGATTTCTGAAACCTCATAGCTTTTGCTGGTACTGTAAAAAGCAGAAAACCATTAAAAACAACATGCAAAAAGGCAATGTGAACATAGTCACAGAGTGTGGTATAGCCTTTGGAGAAACATGTAGGTATAACAATACCATCCATGAAGTGTCATGGGAAAAAAAACGTGTCTAGCATGTCTAAAAAGTTTGCATTGTTTTCAATCTGCAGCAATCTCTGTCTGGTTAAGGTCTCTTTCACACGTCCGTGTTGCACATGTGATATATCAATATTTTTCACATTTACAGCATATACCAATTCTAATCTATACAAAAAACTAAATAGTTTTCAAAGCCAGCTTACCCGTACACTCCTGTGTGTGGATTCTAGTATCAATCCAGAAGATAGTCCGCACGGAAAACCAGAGCAGGAGCCAGCCACGGGAAATCCAAATGAAAAAACTTTATAATTCCAGCGGACAAATTTGAGGATGCAGATATATATTAAAAAAATTTTTGCATTTGCAAATCTTTATTTTGAAAAACTTCCATAAAATTGGAGTGTGGCTCAAATTTTCTGGAAGTTTTTCAAAATAAAGATTTGCAAATGCAAAAAAATTTTTAATATATATCTGCATCCTCAAATTTGTCCGCTGGAATTATAAAGTTTTTTCAATTATAATCTATGGTGCTATTCACATCTCCGTTTTTTTCACGGACCGTGTATCCATGCAAAACACACAGACACATGTCCATTTTTTTTTTCGGCAGAATGAAGGACAAGAGACAACACAAGCCTATGAGTCTGTGAAAAACATGCACAGCACCTGGATGGCAACCGTGTGTGCTAGCTGTATTTTACATTGCAAGTGACAAGAGAAGCTTAGTCATTTCTTTATTTATCTATCCTTGAAAAACAGTGATGGTAAAAGGCGACACACCGACTGTACACTGATCCTGAACACTGATGACACTGGTACCATTTTGTCACCGACGAGTTGAAAGGGAACTTGTCAGGTCCCCTATAACCTCCAACCCAGCAGCATTCACATGTGTATGTCTAAATTCCCTGATTAACTAGCCCTATGTAATACTATTCACTAAAATCAATGTTTTAAAAAAGCGTTTATAAAGTGCGCAATTCCTATGCTAATTAGTCCTTCAGCTAGTGGAAGGTGCGTTGCTTCCTCAGAGCAGTCGGCCTTCTTTCAACATTATTACGCCCCTGTGGGCGTGATAACATGAGTTCCACAAGCAGGCGCCACCACAGCTCCGGGAAATCCTGCGCATGCAGCTCAGAGAGGCACACTGCGCATGATTGGAAAACAGCTTCCATACTTCCGATCATGCACAGTGCGTAATCCGAGCCTGGAAGCATACACTCGGCTTCTGAAGCACACCGATGCTGCCAAAATGAGCCACGTATGCACAAGATTTCCAGGGGCTACGATGTTATAACAGGGGCGTGATAATATATGGAAAGAGGGCTGACTAGTCTAGGGAAACAACACCCCTTTGACTAGTAAAAGACCTAAAGGCCCCATCACACACAGAGATAAATCTTTGGCAGATCTGTGGTTGCAGTGAAATCATGGACATATTGTTCCATTTGTACACAGCCACAAACCTGGCACTGATTGTCCACAATTTCACTGCAACCATGGATCTGCCGCAGATTTATCTCTGTGTGTGACAGGGCCTTAAGGCTATGTGCCCACGGGACAACATACCTGCAGATTTTGCCATGGAAAACCTGTGGATTTATCTGGGTTTTCTAGATAAATCCACAGTTTCTAGCAAGTACAGACACTCCCCATGTTACCCTATGGGATTTGGGGAGTGCTGTATCAATGGTGAGGCTGCGGAAAATGCTGCGGATTTCCCGCAGCCACACGTAAATCCATGTCAATTATTCATGCGGAAGTATCTGCGAAATTCCCACTCCTCCACAATGGAGATACATGGCAGGAAGTCCGCAGGAATTCTACACGAAATCGGCACTGTTTCTTCAGGTTTACCACAACAACTTTGCAGAAATACCGCAGCAATGGATAGCTGCGGATTCCGGGCAGCAGCTGCGGTAAACCTGCGGACAAACCTGCGGCAAAATCCGCGGGTACGTTGTCCCGAGGGCACATAGCCTAATAAGCATAGGAACAGCGCACTTTATAAATGCTTTTGTTTAAATGATGATTTTAGTAACTAGCCTTATACAGGGCTTTGTAGGCAAATGCTGCTGGGTTGAAGGACATAACGGACCTGACAGGTTCCCTTTAAGCACAGACGTGTGAATGAGGCCTTATCCTGGTGGAAAATGAACTGATTTTAGATGCTATGCCTTGAAGCCTTTATGACCTTTGCCTATGGCCATATCAGATATTTGTGCATAAATTGTATATGCAATTGTGACGCCCTGGGCAAGCCAGGGGTCAAAGGTAATGACATCACCACACCCTACACCCCGGATAGGTACACCAAAGCTAAACCAAAAACCCTTGTTGCCTTCCTCCAGGGGCTGATGTTCACACCAGGGGGTGGGCCAGGCGGTTGGCTCCGGCCACCGAGGAGTTCACAGTCCTGGAGGCGGGAAAAGACAGTGAGTCTAGGTTGAAGAGAGATAGAGTTTGGAGGAGGAAGTGGAAGGAAGAAGTGAAGTGAAGGAGAAAGTGACAGTTGAGAAAGTCTGAAGTTGGTCCGGGTGCGTGCCTCGGACTGAGACAGCAAGGTTAGCAGACGGCGGTGACCGTCAGCAGGAGAGGCTGATCGGAGGTTGCCGAAAGGACCGTGGACGGGTGGTGGCCCAGCGGTACCAGACCGGTATACAAGGAGAAGCCAGCACCATTGGCAGGGGCCTTTCGGATCCCGGCAAGGCTAGGAGTCGCCGTGAATTTGCCAAATCCGTCAGTGAAGGGGACCTCCGGGTCTCCCAACAACTAAGTCCCGATTGAAGGCAACAGTCCAACCGTAGGAGAGAGACACCGCCACCGCCAAGGCACTAGTTTCTCAGGGCCAGCACCTGCGGGCAAAGAGGTGCTCCTCCGGCCCATATCCAAGCCGGGGAGCGGGTTACCGGTGGGAATCCATCGCTACCAACATTTCACTAGGTGCAGGGACAGAGACCGTCACCATCAACTACCGGGGAAAAGCAACAGCAGCTGTCCGTGGGAACCGTCTTTACAGCCGTGTGTTTTACTGAGAACTGTGTCAACGTCTCAGGCTGAGTGAGTACCACTGTGCCGTGCGGCACAGCACTGCCCCCGCGACCCTGCACCTCACCAGGCCCCACAACTGGCCTGCCATCCATCCCTACCCCATCACCGGGCCCCGGGACAACCAACCCCCTACCCACGGAGGGGAGGAATAACAACAAAGCTGCTCCCTGTCACCGTCCCCGGGATCCCTATACAGAGCAGCGGTGGTGTCCACACAATCACCACAACCGTGGGTGGCGTCACGGACAACAATAAATCCCCAAAACCAATACCCCTTTCACTCACGGGCGAGGAGCGCCGCTCGAGTCCCCGGGATCCGGCCCATCGCTCGAGCCACCAAGCAGCAGAGGCCGCAGCAGCAGCGGCAGCCGGACCCGAGCAGTGGGAGAGCGCAGCGTCCCCTCCTCCGCCCGCGACAACTTGGCGTCACGAACAGGATCTTACCGCTCTGCCGTTGGGTAGAGGTGCGCCTTGTTACTGCCGGAGGTGTCCGGCCGGAAAATTTCAGAAGCCGCCATCTTTGGCGCGAAAAGTTCCCGCTCGAGCGTCTTCTCGAGTAGCGGAGGCGCGAAGGCCAAAACCCCGCCCCGATAGAGGAGGGGCCGGAAAGAGGCTAAGGGGGACGGAAACAAGATGTCTGCGCCCGACGGAGCCGCTGGAGGAGCGGTGGTCGCAGCCGCAGTGGCACCCGTGGATGGGAATGGGCCTGCCCAGGTCCCGGACGCGTTGGCGGGAGGTGCCGCGGTCCCAGCTCTCGCTCAAGTGATGCCGTTCTCCTTGCCCTATGTGCCCGGAGCTACCTGGCTACCGCAGTACGACGGGAAACCTGATGCGTTACAGGTCTTCCGGAAAAAGCTTAACCCGCTCCTGGAGTTGTACCCCCTGACTGATAAGCAACGTGCAGCGGTAGTGCTGGGCCAGCTAACCGGCGCGGCTGAGCAGGAGGTGGAGACCTGGGCCGAGGGGGACCGGTTCTCTGTAGCCACCATCTTTGAGAAACTACAGACTGCCTTTGAGACCCGTACCGAAGTTGAGCTGAGGATGCAGTTTTACCAATGCCGGGAACGGTCTGTGGATAGCATTCGGGACTACGCTTTACGTCTGCAAACCGCCCTCCGCACACTAAAGCGGGTGGACACCATCAATGAGGCGGACAGCAACAAAATGTTAGTAGAGCAATTTGTGCAGGGGATGCGGTCCCCTGAGGATCGCAAACAACTCCGGCTGTGGGCCCTGAAACACCCTGATGTGGACTTTGCTGTGTTAAAGGAACAGGCCATTAAAGCTTTGCAACCCCCAGCTTCGGAAGTCTTGGAGCCAGCCCCGTGGCCAGTTGAGACTGCCCCTGTCGTGGTGGCCCCTGCCCTACCAGCCTCTCCAGTACCTACAGCTCCAAGCAGCACGATGGAAGAACTGGCTGCCCAGGTCCGCCGCATGGACGGAGACCTCACCAAGATTCTCGCTGCACTCCAACCTCTGACCAGATCCCAGCTGCCAACCAAGATACAGCTCGCCGACAGCCCTGAGGATGTTCCCTGGATGCAGCGGAGAAGTGCTAACAACTCGCGGGACAGACCTTCAACCTGCTACAGGTGCAGCAAGCTTGGCCATTACTTCCGACAGTGCCCATTAAACGAGCAACCCCTGGGGCCACGGGCCAATCCTCAGGAGTAGAACCCCATGGCCCCCCAGACTGGCGGGACCAGTATATCGGGGCCCGGCCCATCATCCCCGTGGCTGTGGACGGCATACCGGTGATGGCTCTCTTGGACACTGGATCACAGGTAACCACCATACCATACACATTGTACCAACGGTATTGAGGGACAGACGAGCTGGCTCCCCCAGATACTAGTATAACACTGATTGCTGCTGATGGACTCCCACTGACCCAAGTGGGGTATAAACAAGTGGCCATGACAGTGGGGCGAGCTGAACTGCAACACCAGGGTACGATTGTGATCATGAATGAACCCAGTGATCATAACCCGAAGATAGTGCTAGGAACCAATGTGATGGAGCACTGTATGAGTGATGTGTTGGCCCTACTGCAGCAGCTAGCCGCCACGGTGGCGGGGAGCCGACAGAGAGCTGTGCAGCGTGAGATCCGAGCCTTAATGTACCGCCAGCATGTAAACTCAACAGGAGGAGAGATTGGTGGGGTGAGAGTGATGGATGCTGCTCCGTTGATTGTGCCCCCTAGGAGTGAGATGATGATTTGGTGTAGGGCAGCAGTAGGGCCCCAGGGGCGTGACTACCCTGCCATGATAGAGCCCATGCCCTCCGAGCACTGGCCCACAGTAATGGCCGCCCGAGGGGTGGTAGATGTAAAGAAGGGGAGAGTGCCCGTGAGGGTGCTGAACTGTGGGGAGGAAGAAGTCAGGCTTCCCCGGTATGCTACCCTTGCCAAGTTACTAACCCTGGATCCCCACACCATCCACGGGGCAGCTCCTCCGGTTTCCCCACCTGCTACCAGCACTCACCCGCCCCAAGGGGAGTTAGACGAGTGGCAACAACAGCTACACGTGGGCACTGACGATACCCCTACACATCACAAAGAAGGGGTATACAGGGTGGTACGGGAGTATGAGCAAGTTTTTAGCAAACATCCACTAGACTTTGGGCAGATCAAAGGGGTCCAACACCACATCCCCACCGGTGAGCACCCCCCTATCAAAGAGAGGTATAGGCCTATTCCCCCTGCGCACTACCAATGTGCCAAAGACATGTTGAGGAACATGAAAGAGGCAGGGGTTATTCGGGACAGCTGTAGTCCCTGGGCCGCCCCGTTGGTACTGGTCAAGAAGGACGGCACCATACGGATGTGTGTGGATTACCGGAAGATTAACCAGATAACGCATAAAGATGCTTACCCACTGCCCCGTATTGAAGAGTCTTTGGCTGCACTAAGAACTGCGAATTACTTCTCTACCCTTTACCTTACCAGCGGGTACTGGCAAGTGGCGGTGGCACCGGAGGACCAGGAGAAAACTGCCTTCACCACCCCAATGGGGCTCTGTGAATTCAATAGTATGCCGTTCGGGCTGTGCAACGCCCCCGGAACCTTCCAACGGCTGATGGAGTGCTGTCTGGGGCATCTAAACTTCGAGACTGTCCTGTTATACCTGGATGATGTGATTGTGTACTCTCAGACGTATGAGGCCCATCTGGAGCACCTGGCAGAGGTGTTCGCGTCCCTTGCCAAATACGGGATGAAGTTGAAGCCCTCTAAGTGTCACTTGCTGAAACCCAGAGTGCAGTACCTGGGGCATGTGGTGGGTGCAGAAGGTGTCGCCCCCGACCCCGAGAAGATTACTGCCATCCAAGACTGGCCGAGACCAACCACAGTGAGAGAAGTAAGGCAGTTTCTGGGTCTGGTGGGGTACTACCGACGTTTCATCAAGGGGTACACGAAGATGGCTGCCCCCATGCAAGACCTCCTCGTGGGACAGACCAAAGGTGGTAGACCCATCGGAGCCCCACTGGTGTGGGAGGAAAGGCATGAGGAATCCTTCCGCCAGCTGAAAGCGGCCTTGACCGGAGAGGAGGTCCTAGCGTACCCTGATTACAGCTGCCCATTCATCCTCTACACTGATGCCAGCAATGTGGGTTTAGGGGCAGTCCTATCCCAGGTCCAGGACGGGAAGGAAAAAGTGATTGCTTATGCTAGTCGAAAGCTCCGGCCGACTGAAAGGAACCCTGAGAACTACAGCTCCTTCAAGCTCGAGCTCCTGGCACTGGTATGGGCTATCACCGAGCGGTTCCGTCACTACTTGGCCGCAGCAAAATTCACCGCTTTCACGGATAACAATCCGCTGACTCACCTGGACACGGCCAAGTTGGGCGTGTTGGAGCAGCGGTGGGTGGCTAGGCTAGCCAACTATGACTTCGCAATCAAATACAGGGCCGGTCGTGTCAACATTAATGCTGATGCACTCTCTCTGATGCCCCCTCTGTCAGAAGAAGGGTGCGAAGATGACGACCTTGAAGAGATCGAGTTGCCTGCATTTCACCAGCCGCCAACTGAGAAGGTACATGTCCACCAACAACAGGTGAACCTGGACCCGCTGCCAAGTCAGGAGTGGCAGGAAGCTAAACACCAGGCTCCCGCTGTCCGCCTAGTCAAGACCCTGGTGGAGCGAGGCGCTGCTGGAATAGACCCTGCCGCCCCAGCTGAAGCCCAACGCTTGTGGAAGGAACGGACCCGGCTGTGTTTACACCAAGGGAAGTTGTACCGTGAGCTGATTAACCCGAAGACTCATGAGAAAATCCACCAGTTGGTGATTCCCCAAGCTAATGTACCCACCGTTCTACAAGCATACCATGATGGTGCCGGACACTTCGGATGGAAGAAGCTGGAGATGCTGTTGAGAGAGCGGTTCTATTGGAGTGGGATGCGGGAGTCTGTGGAGGCCTGGTGTCGAGAGTGCGGTCCTTGCACGCTGAGGAGAAAGGACGAAGCTAGCCAGAAGGCGCCCCTACACCCGATCGTTACACATCAGCCGCTGGAGCTGGTCGCCTTGGACCATGTAAAGCTCACCCCCAGCCGAAGTGGGTACACCTACACTCTGACCATAGTAGATCATTATTCAATGTTCATGGTAGTTGTCCCGGTCAAAGACCTAACCGGCCGTACCGCCGCTAGAGCGTTCCAAGCTTACTTCTGTCGACCACATGGATACCCTGAGAAGGTGCTTACTGACCAAGGCCCAGCCTTTGAAGCAGAGGTGTTCCATGAGTTCTGTCAGCTGTACGGCTGCAAAAAGATCCGGACCACGCCTTACCATGCCCAAACCAACGGTATGTGTGAGAAGATGAACCATTTGATCCTTGGCCTCCTCAAGACATTGCCGCTAGAAGAGCGGAACCTGTGGCCGGAGAAGCTGCCTGACTTGGTCGATATGTACAACAATATCCTGTCCAGCTCAACGAAGTGCACCCCAGCATATCTGATGCAGGCTCGCCCCGGCCGCCTCCGGTGGACCTGGAAATGGGACTGGAAGCCCCAGAAACACTCCCCTCGACGGCTGAATGGGACACCCGGCGGAGGGTGCAGTACCGACAGATTCAGGAATATGTGGAGAGGAATTTAAGTCGGAGTCGGGAACAACAGGAGCGGCACTTCAACCAGAAGGTGTCTGCTGGCCCTTTCCACCCTGGAGATGTAGTGCTGAAGCGGAAGAGGAAACCCACAAGCTGGATGATCAATGGGAACAAACCCCATACGTCATACAGCCCACAGGATGGGAAGATGGGAAGGCCTACCAGATCAGTCGTGACCAAGGGGGCACTTTGGCCACGGTTTCCCGGGACCATCTGAAAAGGTGCCCACCAGCATTGAGGGCAGCGGCTGAAGTACCGGTTCCTCCACCAGCAGAGAAGGCAAAAGAGGTAATCCACACCGTGATGGGTGACTTCCCAGTGGATTGGCCTACACAGAACGGCGCGGTGATTCTTCCAGTGATACTATTCCCACAACCCGTGGATGAAGAAATGATGGAGGTGGTCAACCGTGAGCCAGAAGGAACCCAGGGATGAACCTGTGCCCAGCTCCCCTATGCCTCCGCCTGCCCCACATGATAACAGGGAAGAGAGACTGATTGTTCCCTCTCCCCCGCTGCCTGTCACCACTGACACCGGACCCCGGAGGTCCGCCAGCCCCAACCTAGGTAGACCCCCACTTAGGTACAGGGAAACCGTTCTTTAAAAAGGGGGGAGAGTGTGTGTGTGTTTTAGAATTTTAAAAGTTATGAGAAAATGAAAATGATCACCGAAGTCTCATCTGATTGTCTGCAACCGTGATTTGAACCGGCCGTTGCCGGCACCGTTGTCCCCGTGGGGACCGTTTGAAAAGTTTTGCATAGGAACTCCTATGAACAGGCCCGAGAACTTGCAGGGCAACCAAAAACGTTAGTGGCTTGTAAATAAAAATGTTGTTGTTGCAGCCTACCGTTACCGCCTCCGGAGAGGCAAGTTGGAGGGAGGGCCCGCAGTGGAGCAGGCTGGGGCCCAGCCACCACCGGAACCGGTGGCTACCCACTGGAGGGGAAGGACAGATCCCGCTCGGGTGACTTGGTTCAGGACTGGGGTCAAGGGGTGCTGCCTGGTTCTTAGGGGCAGCATCAGGGCCAGGTTATTTGGGTGGGAGAGAGCGGCAGCCGCAACCGTTAAAAACCGTTTTTGCAACGTTTAAGAAAAGTGCCTCCCGTTGTGGGATGATGTTACTATAATTGTATATGTTACCGTTTTTTTATCTTTTTCAGAAAAATAAAACCGGTGTTGGACAGGCAGCCCGCGGACGGTCTGCACTTTGCTAAGGGGGAATGTGACGCCCTGGTCAAGCCAGGGGTCACAGGTAATGACATCGCCACACCCAACACCCCGGATAGGTACACCAAAGCTAAACCAAAAACCCTTGTTGCCTTCCTCCAGGGGCTGATGTTCACACCACGGGGTGGGCCAGGCGGTTGGCTCCGCCCACCGAGGAGTTCACACTCTCGGAGGCGGGAAAAGACAGTGAGTCTAGGTTGAAGAGAGATAGAGTTTGGAGGAGGAAGTGGAAGGAGGAAGTGAAGTGGTAGAGGAGCTAGTGAGAGGAGTTGAAGTGAAGGAGAAAGTGACAGTTGAGAAAGTCTGAAGTTGGTCCGGGTGCGTGCCCCGGACTGAGACAGCAAGGTTAGCAGACGGCGGTGACCGTCAGCAGGAGAGGCTGATCGGAGGTTGCCGAAAGGACCGTGGACGGGTGGTGGCCCGGCGGTACCGGACCGGTATACAAGGAGAAGCCAGCACCATTGGCAGGGGCCTTTCGGATCCCGGCAACGCTAGGAGTCGCCGTGAATTTGCCAAATCCGTCAGTGAAGGGGACCTCCGGGTCTCCCAACAACTAAGTCCCGATTGAAGGCAACAGTCCAACCGTAGGAGAGGGACACCGTCACCGCCAAGGCACCAGTTTCTCAGGGCCAGCGCCTGCGGGCAAAGAGGGGCTCCTCCGGCCCATATCCAAGCCGGGGAGCGGGTTACCGGTGGGAATCCATCGCTACCAACATTTCACTAGGTGCAGGGACAGAGACCGTCACCATCAACTACCGGGGAAAAGCAACAGCAGCCGTCCGTGGGAACCGTCTTTCCAGCCGTGTGTTTTACCGAGAACTGTGTCAACGTCTCAGGCTGAGTGAGTACCACTGTGCCGTGCGGCACAGCGCTGCCCCTGCGACCCTGCACCTCACCAGGCCCCACAACTGGCCTGCCATCCATCCCTACCCCATCACCGGGCCCCGGGACAACCAACCCCCTACCCATGGAGGGGAGGAATAACAACAAAGCTGCTCCCTGTCACCGTTCCCGGGATCCCTATACAGAGCAGCGGTGGTGTCCACACAATCACCACAACTGTGGGTGGCGTCACGGACAACAATGAATCCCCAAAACCAATCCCCTTTTCACTCACGGGCGAGGAGCGCCGCTCGAGTCCCCGGGATCCGGCCCATCGCTCGAGCCACCGAGCAGCAGAGGCCGCAGCAGCAGCGGCAGCCGGACCCGAGCAGTGGGAGAGCGCAGCGTCCCCTCCTCCGCCCGCGACACAATACAAGGACAGGATCTGATTGGAAACTAAAGTTTTCCTGACCCTGTGTTTGGCATTATACGTTTATGCTCCAGATCATTGTGTATACAGATGAATGGCTCTCTTTCCTAGATGTAACCTTTCAGCTACTGTACGCTTGTTATTACTTTGGAACCCGCTTGTCAATGCATTTCACGTCCACCAGCTGTCCCTCTATAAAACAAGTAACACATTTGTGAAAGGAAAATACAGCAATCTTGTAAAGCATTAGGTTAATCACATCTAATAGTGGGTCCATTCTTGAGTGATGACTTGTTTTTCCATGTGTTACGAAAATACATTTGGATTATTTCCAATTATGCTTGAAAATCAGTGGCCTTAGAACACCTTTTATTTATGTCCTCACATGTCTTTCCATGGCAACAGATGTAAACAAATATTGTATAGGTGTTACAGGGTCACAAGACAGTAACTAAGAACGACAGATAAACATCTCAGAGGGAAATACTCTCATGTATTTCAAATATTTCCCTGCATGTGACTGCGCAGGATGACGGGCAGGAGTTCACTGCGCTGCCACACAGTCATTATATTTTACAGCATATGTTTAATTAATCAATATCTTTTCAATCAACGTTCGAAAATATTTCACCAGTACATTGGATAAATACAGTATGTTGTTTAGTAATGAGTTCATTATTGCAAGTAGAAATCAATTTTTGCAAATGCCGCAATTAAAAGTACAGGACCGATAATGGGATTAAAAAAGATTTATTAGAAAAATGCTGGACATGGTTTTTTTTTTTTTTTCTTAAAAAATGTGGTGGTTACAAAGGGATGTCCTTCATATGTGAGCCTTGTTCGAGCAATAACAAGACCTTCGCAATGAAAAAATAATCTAATATATAAAGCTGAGTGTACGTACTGTATGTGTATGTCCGCTAAAGGAATCCACACCGTCTCATGTAGACTATGTGTGGACGGTGTGTTTTTCGGGTGCGTTTTTAATCTTAAAACTGCATGACTTTGCTTCCCCAACAAAGTCTATGAGTTTTAATTTCTGCTGTCCGCACAGTGCAGTTTTGTTTTTGGTGCATTTTTGTGGTGACCACAAAGATGCAACATGTCAATTCTTTCCGCATTTTTGCCAGCATTTGTCACCCATGCAATGCATTGGAAAAAATGCAGCAACAAAAGGCGACAAAAAAATGCGGTAGAACACACAAAAACGCATGCGTTTTTTAATGCGTTTTTTACCGTGGGTGCGTTTTTGTGCGTTTTTTAGCGGCCAAAAATGCTGCATCTTTGTGGTTACAAAAAAAAGGCAACGTGCTTACATAGCCTTACTGTCACAACATTTTGCACAGCCGCCTCATTTGACTCAGGGAATATCATAGACTATGTTTTGAGGGGAAATTTTAACCCCGCATTTTACAGTTATTCTAGAAAAAAACAATGCTTACTTACTGTTTGGATGTATGCGGTAATATATTGGCTGTTTTGACAGCCTGGATATTTATTAGTTGGCTTATAGCAACCAATCACAGCTCTACTTCTATTTTGCTACAGGTCATTAACAGGAGCTTTGATTGGTTGATATAGGCAACAAAGTACATTCTTAGTATAAGACAGCTTATGTGTCAGTTAATATGATTTTGGGAGTGAGCGTGGTAGAGGAAGAGAGGGAACGAGAGCGAGGGAGAATGGTAGAAAAAGAGAGGGAGAGTGGGAGCGTGGAAGAGAAGGAGAAAGAAGGAGCGTGGGAGAGAAGGAGAAAGAGGGAGTGTTAGAGAGAGGGAGAAAGAGGGAACGTCGGAGATTTGGAGTGAGAGAGAGGGAGAGAGGGAGAAAGAGGGAGCGTAGGCTAGAGGAAGAGTGGGAGAGAGGGGGCTTGGGAAAGAGGGAGTTTGGGAGAGTGGGAGAGAGGGAGAAAGAGAGGGGGAGAAAAAGAGGGAGAATGGGAGAGAGGGAGAGTGGGAGAGAGAGACTTAGTTACTATCCCGGGCAACGCCGGGTAGTACAGTTAGTTACATAATAAAAATGACAACTAAATATTTTCAGTTTTCTGCACAACCCCTTAGCCTGGCAAATTTCTGCAGACAAAAGCACCTTGTAACTGGAGGAAGGCTATAAGCAGCGTTTTTACTACTGTTTTTTTCTGCAGCTAAAACCTGATCTCTCGGCAGTAGTAAATGCATGACTTTTGATATTTTGGCTACGTTTTCTGCAGCATTTAATAAGTGGGTATTACACGTGTGTGTTGTCTACAGTACATGTTTAATAAAATTAGTTTTATTCCCCAAAACACTTAAAAAAACTGTTTGTTGTGTTTTTCCAGCATTTTTTCACTTTCTTGTTCACTTTCTTGTTGCTTTCTATTATGCAAAAATGTTTGTTGTGTTTTTGCAGCATTTTGATAATAATAAAAAAAAATGTATGGCCCAAACGCCTTTTTCCTTCTCCTTTTCTCTAATACAGTCTATGGAGTGGTCTACTCATTAGTTACATACAGTATATAATGCGCCTGATGGATATTTTGTTTCTCATGATGTGCTAACACGCAGTTCCAATTATAATAAAATAAAAGTTACATTTTAGCTAAGAATTTCTAGAATTGATAAACTGTAGTGAGTATGTTGTCCAGTTATGTCACACACAACTTTATCAATTTAATGATAACTACATTTATTTTATAATGAAAGCACTATTGATGGAGAAGAGCTTAGGCGTTTTTCTGTTCAAGAGCAGTGGCCCTACTGATTGTTTTCGGGTTTGTCTGGTTTCTTTTTGGTGCCTTTTTCTCTATATTTTTATGTTGTTCCAATACACACAAAGGAAATAAACGTGAATAACAAAACGTGTAATTGTAATAATTTTCTAGGAGAAATATTTCATTTTCTGGAACAATTTCAAGGGAGTAAACACTTTTGGCCATGACTGTATATCTAACAAAGTAAAAGTAAATAAAAAATAACATTAAATCTACATTTTTATTTTCATGTAGGGCATGTTCATTTTGTTTCCCTAATACAACCATGAAAAATGATAATAAGAGAAAAAAAAAATAAGTCTTACATTTTTCTAAAAAAATAGTGGCAGGGAGTTTTATAAAATTACTAAATCATTCTGGGTATAAAACTGTAAATACCTTACTTAATCCTTAGGCTGTATTCACACATTGTATTTTTGCGGCTTTTTTTATTTTTTTTTATTTTTCAGAAAAGAAGCTTCATTTTACAGTGTCAGTATGAGATTTCATGTAAAAGTTTGTTGTTTTACAGAATTTGAGAACTGCATAACTTTTGAATTTCTGCAGCCTGTTAATTCTTTCAGTATTTTTGCAACATTTTTTTTTTCAACCATAGAAAACAATGAGAAAGGGAAAAAAAAAACGCTGCCAGAAATGCAGCATAACAATTGTGTATCATACTATACATAATATCTTCTTAATAAATAACCTCTTGGTTGAAAACTGAGCATTTATGTTTTCATTACAAAAAGCTGCTTTGTTTTTAGGATATCCAGTGTAAAATCAGAAAGTGAAGCCTATTAAATGAAATCTGTAATTTTATACAATATCGTGAAAAATACTTGATGACGAGCCAGAACATACACTGCATCAAGTGACTTGTAATTATTAATTTTTCGGTGTATAAAATGAATGAGGGTATTTTGTGTCCCATGTAATTCTCTATGCTATGTAATTGAGAGAATGTGCTATTTTGCACTTTTTGCACAAAGCAGCTGCTAATAAATACTATTTAGTGTTTAAAAAAATTTTAGGCAGATATTTAATTTGCCATAGCATATTTTGTAATATTGCCTTAATTATTTCTAGTTATGGTTAGACTTGTAAAGGGGATCTATCAATATGAAAATGTTGTCCAATATTTTGCAATATGTTGTAGAGTACTAACAGGTGAACAGATTGATATGGAGGTTTAAGGGAAAATAATCACTATTAGGCTGGGGCCACACGGGGATTACTGCGATCCCCTCGCATGACACTCGGCTCACGCTGGCAGTACAGCAGAGCAGAGTCTCATGCGAGTGTCCCTTCGACTGAGGTCCGACCGTGCGAACGGACCTCAGCTGCGGGGGTTGAGCCAGCACCGAGGAGGGGCGGGCCGGCACTGAGGAGGCGCAGGCCAGCGCTGCGGAGGGGCGTGCCGACACTGAGGAGGGGCGTGCCAGCACTGAGGAGGGGAGGGAGGGATTTATCTCCCTATCTCCTCTATTGCCAGCTATTGCCGGTACACCGGTGTACTGCGAGTGCAGTGCGATTTTTCTCTCCCCCCATACACTTGAATGGGTGCAACAGAAAGAGTCTCGCATTGCACCCGCAGCATGCTGCAAATGTTTTCTCGGTCCGATTAGGGCTGAGAAAATAATCGCTCATGTGCGCTGACACACAGGCTAATATTGGTCCGAGTGGAATGCCATTTTTTTATCGCACTTCACTCGCACCAATTTTCATGCTGTGTGGCTTAGGCCTTAGGCTTGGGTTACACATATTAAAAATTGGTACCATTTATCATCCAGAAAAGTAGGACAATTTTTTCTCACTTGTCATACGTGTGCTCTCCATATGCAATCCGTTTTTTCTCAGCAACTATTGTTCATTTACAGGACTCTTTACAGTGTTCTGTGCTACAGAATTGTAATGTATCCATAAAAAATGGACGCCATTACGATGGTCCGTGTGGCGTCCGTTTTTGTCCTCGCAACTATTGACTTGTATTGCTTGCTGCAACTTTTTTCTCTTCCAGAATCTGGATGAGAAAAAAACTGACCATCTGCTCCAACTGATTGACTAACATTGGTCAGAGTGCAATATGAGATGTTCTTGCATTACACTCATCTGATTCATACACTGGTGTAAGTGAGGCCTAAAGGCTGCTTTACACAAGCCAATCCATCGTGCGATTTCTTTGGCAAAGTCTTTTTTTTTTTTTGTTTGTATCGCTGATAGGTAGTTGTCCATGTGTCACACGTTGAGTGTTGTTAAACGACCCCAAAGCGCTCATCGATATATTGATTGGCCATGGCGGACGTCCAAAAGGCTTCACACATGTTTTTCTTTGGTCAATCTGTCTTTTGTATGGGCGTAATTAGGCAAACTATACACCCCTCCGTGACGTTGTCTGGATTGTTGCACGCCCTGAATTCTTCTGACCTGCTCAATCCAGTTCTGCTAATGTGGTTGATTGGTTAGATCCCATATATATTGTTTCTCTTCTGCGTCTGTCTTTGTTGCCTCATGTGTCCTTAGCATCAGTCTTGTTTTTTGTTTGTGGTATGGTTTATGTCGATTTCAGAGTATCTATCTTCAAAAGGTGGGTTAGTTTTGTTTTTTTATGGTTTTTTTATTGTGTTATTTAGCCATTCACAATGTGTCTCTTAGGCTATGTCCGCACGTTGCTTTTTACCTGCTTTTTTGCTGCTTTTTCAACTGCAGCGTTTAATGCCAACATGGTTGTGTTCTGCTTTTCAAGCAAAGTCTATGGGAATTTGGGTTTCTTGTCCGCACTATGCAGTTCAAGCCTTTTTGTTGCAGAACTTTGGTCAAAAACTCAGCTTTGCGGTGCAAAACCCAAATGGCAAAAACAATTGACATGTGAATTGTTTTTGCCATTTGGGTTTTGCACTGCAAAGCTGAGTTTTTGACCAAAGTTCTGCAACAAAAAGGCTGCAGTTTGAACTGCATAGTGCGGACAAGAAACCCAAATTCCCATAGACTTTGCTTGAAAAGCAGAACACAACCATTTTGGCATTAAACGCTGCAGTTGAAAAAGCAGCAAAAAAGCAGGTAAAAAGCAGGTAAAAAGCAACGTGCGGACATAGCCTTAAGGTTTTTTGTTTGTTTTTTTTTGTTTTATCGTGTATTATGTTTTTTGCAACATAATAAGGTTTTGGTTTTTTTGTTAATTTTTGTTTTATTTCGTTTACAAAAACATAAAGATTACATGTTTCTTATAACAGTGTAAAATAAAATGTTCTCATATATTCCTGCACAGATGACGGCTCATCAAAACGAATTATTTTTGCGTGATTTCATTGAAAAATATCGCACATCAACCTGTCTTTGGAAAATTAAATCGCCTGTATATAGTAACAAACGCATCAAACAAGCAGCTTATGCGGATCTGATTAGTATCTATAAAAAACATTTTCCTAAGGAGCCTGTGGATGTAAATCTTATCAAGAAAAAAATACAAGGAATACGCACTGTATATAAAAAGGAACTCAATAAAGTCGAGGAGTCACGACGTTCAGGGGCTGCGACTGACGATCTTTATGTCCCACGGCTGTGGTATTTTGATCTACTTGACTTCACAAGAGATCAAGAGATTCCAAGGTCATCAACAAGTATGCTTTCCATTCAGGAGTCACAAAATGGGGCGATTGGCAGCGAACATACAAACGTAAAAAAAATTAGGACTAATGCACTAAAAAACACTGTGCATGACGCCAAGGCTGAATGTTGACACATCATGACTACAGCTCCGTATTTTATAACAGTAATAACCAATCAAAACGCATCTGCTACAACCAATCCGATTAGATTAGGCGTGATTATTTAAAACCACAAATACGCCCTGAAGGTTTAATGACGTCACAAACAACTACGAGGATGGCCGATTACACGGTGTCACACTTTGCAATGTGTCGTTCATGAAGACTAAAATGAACGATTTTATGGAATTAAACGATGAGTACACGATGGCCGAATTTCAAATGATTAGGCATCGGTTGGACTCGCAAGGAGCTGTCACATGAGAAGATGTCGTTACGAATGACGGAAGTGCGTCACAAAATCCGTGACCCCAACGATGCATCGCACAATAGATCGACTCGTGTAAAGCAGCCTTAAGTGATGAGCTAGTACTGCCTTGCTCAGATGCTCTGTACTCATGATGAGCGGTTGGACGCTCGGATGGGCACGACTTGACTACTAAGTATAATGGAAGTCAATGTGAAACTCGAGCATTTTTCCAGAAGATCTTGCAGAAAATTGCTTGAGTTCCTCATTAACTTCCGTTATACTCGGTAATCGTGTCAAGCTCAGCTGAGCATCTGACTGCTTGTTACGAGTTCCAAGCATCTGAGAATGGTAGTGCTTGCTCATCACTAGTTACGAGTACCGAGCATCTGACCATGGTAGTGACCGCTCATCACTAGTTACAAGTACCCGCTCATCACTAGTTACAAGTACGGAGCATCTGAGCATAGTAGTGCCCGCTCATCACTAGTTACAAGTACCGAGCATCTGAGAATGGTAGTGCTCGTTCATCACTATACATTTCAATCTCAGCTTATTCTGGGCTTAGGGGTTAAGTGGGCAGATTTATCATTGATTGTCAGGTATCTCTGTTCGCATGCTTACAATGAGAAGACTGTCAGTCACCAGGTTGGATTGCCCATTTAACCTCAGTAGACATTATTAAATGAATACAAAACAAGTCACTGAATCATTTGGCGATAAACTGTATATCAATCTGCTTAACACCTCCCACGCTTTAAAAAGATGTTCCTTTTGAGTATGGTATTTCTTTATATATTGGACAACTGATGTTTGTCACTTAGGTATGACCTTACAATGTCTGATGCTATGAGTATAAGCACTGATTGGACAGTGTTACACTGACATGTTTAGTTTACCCAAGATTTGGATGCCCTGTGCTAGCTAAAATCGAACGTAGTGTGATTATTGTATGCAACTTAAACTGTTCTCGTTATTATTTATTAACCTTTATGTAAAATGTTTTTTAATCACCTTTTGACAAACTATTTCAAATTATTATGAGTACAACAAATATGCAAGTGTAATATCCACTGTAACATCCAATATTCATAAGGCCTCATTCAGACATCTGTTTTTCACATACATATTCTATTCATATTTTTAATGGATAGAACACATACAAATTATAGTCTATGGGGCTGTTCACATTTCCGCAGTTTTTGGGGGGCACAAAGTGTCCTCAAAAAATAAAAGCAAAACGAAATGAAGACGTCCAATTTTGATTCAAGTCACAGGACAGAATTGCACACTCAAGTCTGTGCATCCATGCAAATCTCAAGACAGCACATGGATGGAATCCAAGCTCCTTCCTATTCTGTTCATTTGTCACTGACTGCTAGGAGAAATTTGGGAAACTTATATCAGTTTTCTTTCTTTATTATTTTTTTGCATATGAAAAAAACTGGTGATAAGAGTTTGGTACCACTTACGATTTGTACGGACGAGTGCAATTCGATACAACATCGGATTGTACTCGCACCAGTAAAAAAGTATGGGGCATTGTCCATCTGCGATTTATTTCTCATGCCATAGAGGCATGCGGAGTGAATAGCAGCATGTTGCGTTTGACAGTGAGTCTCGGCTCATGCATCCCCATACCAAGCCTATGGGAGCTTGTGAAACATTGCACTGCACTTGCATGTCATCCGAGTGCATATATTAAATAAATATGTAAATGAAAAAATGTGGGGCCCCCCCTCGATTTTTGTAACCAGCAAAGGTAAAACAGACAGCTGTGAGCAGATATTATCAGGCTGGGGTTGTCCATGCCTTCCAGCCTAAAAATAACAACCTTCATCTGCCCCAAAAGTGGCACTTCACATTAGATGCATCAATTCTGGTACTTTGCCTCAGCTCTCCCAATGCCCCAGTGCATTGGCAATTGGTGTAATGGTAGTTGGGATTGATGTCAACTTTGTAGTGTCAGCTGGCATCAAACCCTGGTGTTAGTAATGGAGAGGTGTCTATCAGACACCTCATTACTAACCCAGTAAGTAAAAAGAAAAAAAACACACAAAAAAATACTTTATTTCAATAAACACTCTGCCACATTTTCCCTTATTCACCTTTGTTTAAACAAAAAACAAAAAAATTCAGGTCTGACGTAGTCCAGGGATTCCAATGTATTCCACAAATATAAACCTGATAGACATAAAAAGAGAGAAGTAAAAACAAAACATTGTCCCTCATTCACCAATTTATTAGGAGGCAAAGTTCCCAGGTCTGATGTAGTCCAGTGGTTCCCACCACGTTCCTTGACTACATAGATCAACTGCTCTGGAGCCTCAGAGCGAGGCTCCATTGACTTTGAGCAACAGGCAGTTCCAGTTCACACTATGGACCACAAGACCCGCGACACTGATGAGCGGTGATGTCAGGAATGTCACCGCTCATCACTCTGATACCCTGCGCCTGTGATGATTGGTCTAATCACTGTAATGAACGATGACATTTCTGATGTCACTGCTCATCACAGTTGCTGGATCTCATAGTCTGCAGAATGAGTTGGGAATGGCTGCTTCTCAAAGACTATGGAGACTTGTTCTGAGGCTCCATATTCTTTGATCTAGGTAACTGAGGAACGTTGTGGGAATTGCTGGAATATGTTGAACCTGGCAAATTTGCTTCCTAATAAATTGGTGAATGAGGGACAATGTTTTGTTTTTATCTCTCTCTTTTTGTTTTTTTAGGTTTCCATTTGTGAACTACTGGAACCTGGGACTACGTCAGACCTACATGGCTTTTTGGTTTTTTTTTTAATAAAATAGTGAACCAGGGAAAGTGTGGGGAAGTGTTTCTTTAAATAAAGTATTTTTTGTGTATTTTTTTTTCTTTAGATCTACTGACTTAGTAATGGAGGTGTCTGATAGAGGCTTCATCCCAGCTGACAATTCACAGCTGACATCAATCCCAAGTACCGTTACCACGATTGCAACGGCACCAGGGCAGTCGGGAAGATAATATCAGCCTTCAGCTGTCTGCTTTACCTTTGCTGGTTATCAAAAATGAGGGGACCCACATTGTTTTTTAATTTTTCTTTATTTAATTATAAAAAGCTTTCCAATAAGCTCCACAGGCTGCAATTTTATTATATGTGGGGGTGTGGGGGGGGGGGTTGTCTCTATCCATCTATCTATATTATCTATCTCTACTATCTACAGTGGTAGAAATAATTATTTGATCCCTTGCTGATTTTGTAAGTTTGCCCACTGACAAAGACATGAACAGTCTATAATTTTAAGGGTAGATTAATTTTAACAGTGAGAGAGAGAATATCCCAAAAAAATCCAGAAAATCATATTGTATAAATTATATAAATTTATTTGCATTTTGCAGACAAAACTCAGTATTTGATCCCCTACCAACCATTAAGACTTCTGGCTCCTACAGACCTCACTTAGATGCTCCTAATCAACTCGTTACCTGCATTAAAGACAGCGGTCTTAAATTGTCACCTGTATAAAATACTCCTGTCCACAGACTCAATTATTCAGACTCTAACCTCTACAACAGGGACAAGACCAAAGAGCTTTCCAAGGGATAAGATCATAGATCTGCACAAGGCCAGAATGGGCTACAAAACAATAAGTAAGACGCTGGGTGAGAAGACGACAACTGTTGGTGCAACAGTAAGAAAATGGAAGAAATATAAAATGAGTGTCAATTGACATCAATTTGGGGCTCCATGCAAAATCTAATAGGGTATCCAGGATCATGATGAAGGTGAGAGATCAGCCTAAAATTACACGGTGGGAACTTGTTAATGATCTCAAGGCAGCTGTGACCACTGTCACCAGGAAAACCATTCGTAACACATTACGCTGTAATGGATTCAAATCCTGCAGTGCCCGCAAAGTCCCACTGCTCAAAAAGTCACATATGCAGGCCCATCTGAAGTTTGCCAATGAACACCTGGATGATTTTGAGAGTGATTGGGAGAAGTTGCTGTGATCAGAAGAAAAAAAAATTGAGCTCTTTGGCAATTACTAAACTTGCCGTGTTTGGAGGAAGGGTAATGTTGCCTATGACCCAAAGAATATTGTCCCCACTGTCAAGCATGGAGGTGGAAACATTATGTTTTGGGAGTGTTTCTCTGCCACATACTGCAAAATCCTGAGTGACAACCTCCTTCCCTCTGCTAGGACATTAAAAATGGGTTGTGGCTGCGTCTTCCAGCATGGCAATGACTCAAAACATACAAGCCAAGGCAACAAAGGAGTGGCTCAAAAAGAAGCACATTAAAGGGAACCTGTCACCAGATTTTTCCCTATTAAACTAAAAGAATCACCTTCTGCAGCTCCTGGGCTGCCTTCTATGAAGGTGCATCTTGGCCCTGACTCCCCTTCCAGACCCCAAAAATAACTTTATAAAACTTGGCCGTTAGGTATGCTAATTACATGTGTTGGCCAGATGGGTGGGCTCATTTTCTGCTCCTTTCCCCCCTCCTGCCTCTGATCGCCGTCCTCCTTTCTCGATTGACGGGATGACGCCCTCCGTCATCATCCTCGTCGCATTTTCAAATCTCGCGCCTGTGCAGTTAGGTCGGCTCACGCAGGCGCAGTTCGCTCTGCCATATCGCAGGCAGAGCAGAAAACATGGGTGCCATCGCTCGCACCGGTGAGCTAAATGCGCAGGCGCGAGATTATGGGCGGGTACGAGCATAGCGCTGGTGAGACACACTACATAGGCTACCAATAGACATAGTAGCACTTGGAACACTGATTGCAGTATCCCTATTAACCATCCTCCTATTCCCTTAAACCAGTTTGCGGGGTTAAACATTGAAAAGGTATTGCTCCACCAAGCATCTGAGCTTCTAAGGACCTCCTCATCATGTTTTTTCCTCAGCTTTTGTATCTCAGTTAAGCTGGCTTGCGCTTTTAAGGTTCCCTTTGGGTCTATGTAGTGACAACAGCTAGGGCCTATTATTTGGCACATCCCCCCTTGGGCAGCTGTGAGGTAATCCAGTACCAAAGTATGTTGGTTGGTTACAATGATTAATTGTCTCTGTATGGCAATAGTACTATTTACTGCTTGGAGAACCTCGAAAATTTGATCATCAAGAAAGTCGGTGCTTTCCACCAACTTATCATACATCTGCATTACCATAGGATGGAGGAAAAGGGTGCTGAAAAATTTGTTGACATGGCTCATTTGAATTACATGGGGTCGGCCACTAGGCCTGTCTTTGTTATCTGCCGCTCTCTTTAACAGTAGGTAGAGGGGCATTTTTCCTGCTGGTATATCTGTAGTATTAATAATGAAAGTGGCAGTCGTCAAATGGGCTAGGGTGCAAGTACCATTTACTCCCACTGGTAGCCATTTGTAGGCGTTGTAGCCACAGATCCAGTAGGTTTGCGGTGGGAGATCCCAGATGGCAGAATGTTGTAGTATTAGGGGCCCTTTGCACACTACGACATCGCAAGCCGATGCTGCGATGCCGTGCGCGATAGTCCCCGCCCCCGTCGCAGCTGAAATATCTTGGTGATAGCTGGCATAGCGAACATTATCGGTACGGCAGCTTCACATGCACTCACCTGTCCTGCGACGTCGCTCTGGCCGGCGACCCGCCTCCTTATTAAGGGGGCGGGTCATGCGGTGTCATAGCGACGTCACACGGCAGGCGGTCAATAGAAGCGGAGGGGTGGAGATGAGCGGGACGTAAACATCCCGCCCACCTCCTTCCTTCCGCATAGCTGGCGTGAGCCGCAGGACGCAGGTAGGAGATGTTTCTCGCTCCTGCGGCTTCACACACAGCGATGTGTGCTGCCGCAGGAACGAGGAACAACATTGTAACATCGGTCATTTCCAAATCATGGAAATGACTGAAGCTACACCGATGATACGATTACGACGCTTTTGCGCTCGTTAATTGTATCAAAAAGGATTTACACACTACGATATCGACAGCGAGGCCGGATGTGTGTCACTTTCGATTTGACCCCACTGACATCGCACCTGCGATGTCATAGTGTGCAAAGTGCCCCTTAGTCTATGCACTATATCTATAAAAGCTGATACATTTTTCAGCATGCACCATTGGTTGGCCTAGGGGACTGGTATAGCTAAGTAAGGCATAGAGGAGGCTGTCACAGGTGCGTGTGTACATATCCAACAGTCTGTGACCTCAAGTTTTTCAGCTAACACTTCATGGTGGGTCTCAAATGAATTCTGCCGTGGTGTAGAAGGCCCCAGAAAGGAAGTACACATAGAAATACTTATCAGCAGTGTTAGGCATTCTTGCAGTGGCTGGCATGGACCCATGTCGATATCCCCTCTAATTTGACGGAGGTCGGTGTGGTCAGCTGGACTGTCAAAGGTCCTTCGAATCGGGGCTCGAGGGTCTTTCTCACGTGCTTCTTTATGTAGACCCAGTCACCAGGCTTTAGGGAGTGGGTTCCTGGAACGGCATCAGGGTCGGGCAGAGAAGAATAGACCCTTTGGTGGGTTTCAGTTAGTATCTGCTGCAGGGAGACAACATAAGATGTTAGGCTATCACATTGCATTTGTAATTCCTGTGGAAAGTAGCATCCTAATCTGGGGGCACTTCCAAACAGTATTTCAAAAGGTGAGAGCCTGTGCTTTCCTGCGGGGTGGTCCTTTATAGAGTAAAGAGCTATGGGGAGACATTCTGTCCAAGGTCTACCAGTCTCCTCCACTGCCTTGGCTAGTTTGAGCTTTACAGTCCCATTTAAGCTTTCCACTTTCCCTGATGACTGTGGGTGGTAAGCTGTGTGTAAGGCTGATTGAATGCCTAACAGGGAACAGGTATTCTGGAAGACTTGTCTAGTGAAATGGGTACCTCGGTCTGACTCTATGACTTCGGGGAGTCCAAACCGGGGTACCAGCTCACAGGCCAATTTTTTTGCTGTGATTTTGGCCGTGGCTGAGCTGACAGGGTAGGCCTCTGGCCATCCTGAGAAGAGGTCTACACAGTCAAGTACAAACTCGTAGGTGCCATGTCTTGGCAGCTGGATATAGTCTATTTGTACTCTTTGGAATGGGGAAAACGTCTTTGGCATGTGTCTTTCCGGGGTTTTTGTTAGCTGGCCAGGATTATGCTGTTGACAGATGTGACAAGCTTTTATTCTCTGGGAGGCGTATTGTCTGAAGCCGGGGGCTACCCAATGAGGTTGCATCTGG
The DNA here is from genome assembly GCF_048569485.1 of Anomaloglossus baeobatrachus. Taxonomy (NCBI): domain Eukaryota; kingdom Metazoa; phylum Chordata; class Amphibia; order Anura; family Aromobatidae; genus Anomaloglossus; species Anomaloglossus baeobatrachus. Next base: position 467,598,631 of record NC_134358.1, read on the forward strand.
TTCATGATTGAATTTGCGCTACCGTGCGTAGGGTAGTGGAGTATTTGGAAAATGGCAGGGAACCAACTGCGTGGCAGGACGGAGAGTCCATTTAGGCGCCAAATCCCCTCCACATTTTGTGCCCCCTTGGCCAGCCATCCGGCCTTTTCTTCCTCAGAGGCTTTTTCCTGTGTCTCAGAGAGGTTCTGCGTCTTTTCCTCTGTCGTTGACACTGCTTCCTTCTCCTTCAAAGGGAGCAAGGCTGCTTGTTTTGCTGCTTGGTCGGCCAAGTGATTTCCCCTAGCCTCAGGTGTTTGGGCCTTGGTGTGGGCAGCAGCCTTTATGATTGCCAACTGCTTTGGTTTCGAGGCTGCTTCCATTAGTTTTTTCACTGAGGCTCCATGCCTGATGGGATTTCCTGTCGCTGTGAGAAATCCTCTAGCTTGCCAGATAGTGCCAAAATCGTGCACAATGCCGTGTGCATAGGCTGAGTCCGTGTAGATGTTCGCTGTCCGTTCTTCCAGAAACTCAATTGCCCAGACAAGAGCGAGAAGTTCTGCTTCTTGGGCAGATATGTGCGGAGGTAGTGGTTGCTTGGTTATGACTTCATGTAGGGTTACTACCGCAAATCCGGTGTGGAATTTGCCTATTTCATCGGCATATCTACTACCATCCACAAAAAGTTCAAAGTCTGGATTTGTAAGTGGTGTTGTTTGAATATTGTGCAGGGGCTTCGTCTCATGTTGGATGAGTTCTTGACAATCGTGGTCAAATGGTGCACTGGTACGTTTGTCACTCTCTTCCTCTGTCCCCCCTTCTAAACTTGTGAAGATCAACAGATCAGCAAGGTTTAGACTGGTTACTCGAGCGAATGAGATGTTTGGGGGTAGCAGTAGCGCACATTGAAGCCTGACTTGTCTTGCCATGGAGAGGTGTTTCAGCTGCACTTGGTTGAGAACAGCATAGATGTCATGGCTGGTAAAGATGGTGGTCGGGAAATCAAGTGACATTTTGGATGCTTTCTGCAGTATGTTTGAAACTGCTGTGACAGCACGGACACAGGTAGGTGCTGCTCTGGTGACGTTGTCGAGTTGAGAGGAGTAGTACCCAATTATATGATGTTTTTCCGTCTTCTGGGCTTGTCCATCAAAACTGGATACTATAGTAGACTCGGATGAGATGGATCCTTCAGGAACCAGGTCCCTGGGGAGTACGGAGCGAGAGGCTCCTGAGTCCACCAGAGCCCTTATTTCCTTGTTGCCAATTTGAAGGAGGACGTGTGTAAATGGACCTCTGGCATCCCTATCCCATGGTGCCGCAAGTCAGGCAGTCTTTTCTTCCTGACTCTCGGGTTGGTTTTGACCTTCCCTCTTTTTCTTTCTGCAGTCTCTGATCACGTGTCCTCTGATCCCACAATGGTAGCAGGTCGGTCCCTTTTTTCTTGTGACTTCTGGCTGACCGTCCAATGCCGCTATGATGACTTTCTTGGTCCTTTTATCCTTTGCGTCGGTTTCCAATCCACTTGCTTTGTTGACTAGAAGATCTATGTCTTCCATGTTTCTCCATTCGGGGCAGCATACTTTCAACCTATCTGTCAGAGGTGCATGTATTCCATCCATGAAGGATCTTACCATGAGGCGACGTATTGCGCCTGCTTGTAAGTCCAGCCCTTCATCTGCGAATGACTGCATCAATCTGTAGTAAAATGAGCTGACATTCTCCACAGGACCTTGATGCACTGGTCCCATTGTGCCCTTAGTTCTTTGCTCCTGGGCGCAGAAAAGATTGAGTGTTCTCATGAAGTCTTGGGCAGACGCCACAGTTGGTGCAGGTCCATCCCTGGGGTCCTGCTGTTTGTGGGGTCGTTGTATGAGTAGCCGATGGGTACAGGGGAGGCTCAAGATCCTTATTAGCCTTTTTCTCAGTTTCTTCCCATGTGTCTGATTCTTCATGCTATAGCCAACCTTGATCGTGGGCTGTCTTTGCCATGTCAGAAAGAGTTCTGACCACTTCAGTCCATGATTTATCTTCTATTACTCCTGCTCTAATAGTTCTTATTTTGTCACATTTGTTGGGGTCCAATTGGTCCTTCCCCTTCAATCCAAATGTCTTAAAAACTTCCTTGGACTGACTGGCTGTTCTTTTTCCATGGTAACATGTAATGAGATGCTGCAAGGTGCATCGAGCTCTGTCCTTTGATATTCCTTGTCCCATTCTTCGTCTATTTAATTTTAGACCCTTGAACGTCCCTTGGACTAGGCTCACCTATCCTGGAAGTACCCGGAGACTGACTCCTTATCTGTATTCCTACCTAAGGTGAGGTCTAGAGCCACCTATCTTGGAAGAACCCAGAGGATGACTACTTATCTGTATTCCTACTTTAAGGTGGTGTCCTAACTTTGTTCAGAGGGGGCTGAGTATGGAGAATGGCGCTGGGTTACCCTTCTTGTACCAGAGATATACTCTATATCCAAGAAAAATGGCAAACAGGGCTCCTCCAACTAACACTAGGGCAGTGAATATCACATCCATTTAGACAGGACAGAAGTACAGAGGCAAAATGCAGAAAAGCAGACACACAGAGACTGAACACAGAAAAAACATCTACTGGCAAAAATTCTTTCAGAGTTCAGTAGTGACACATCAATTACCCAGTTTTCTACTCACAGTATCCCTCTTGCAGCGGTGAGGAGAGAGGACAGAGATGGGGAGCAAAGGAGCAGAAGAAGGCTCAACTCTTACCTGGCCAGGTGTTTTTGGTCCCCACGTCTGGTCCCCTCCTCCTCGGTATGGCAACATGGTCCACTGGATCCTGGGGTAGACACGGGTCCCTATTCTCGGGCGCCAGAAATGTTAGGTTGACCAATAGGTCACAACTGTTACCAGCGATGACCAAATGCGGAGGGAGTCCCAGGCCCCCTCTCAGCTTCCCTCAACCTCAATGAGACACAGACAGACGCTAATATCTGCACATAAGGCAAAGGAGTGTGCGCTCCGAAGACTGCTAGTTTATTATCGCATACAGGGTTTATCAACCTAATAGGGGCGTAGCTATGTCCTATACAAAGACAAAAGTTTCATTTCCCAACGAAGCATAAATGAGTTTCGATTCTTGGCGTAAGCGTAACTTTCCATTTCTCAGTAAAAAACACAACTCTCATTGTCTTAGACTAGGCGCAGATCTCTGTCCTTGGGTCTAGAGTCCTTAAATCTGCTCTCAGCGTCATAGCGCAGCTGGGCTTGTTTGTTCATCTTACAAAACAACATCAATGTCCATCTATTCAATTTTAAGTTAACTCTTTCCTCACAGTTTAATAGGTAAAAATCTGGTGACAGGTTCCCTTTAAGGTCATAGAGTGGCCTAGCCAGTCTCCAGACCTTAATCCCATAGAAAACTTATGGAGGGAGCTAAAGCTCCTAGTTGCCAAGCTACAGCCTTAAAATCTTAAGTTAGTTAGAGATGATTTGCAAAGAGGAGTGGACCAAAATTCCTCCTGACGTGCGCAAACCTCATCATCAACTACAAAAACATCTGACTGCTGTGCTTGCCAACAAGGCTTTTGCCACCAAATATTAAGTCTTGTTTGCCAGAGGGTTCAAATACTTATTTCTCTCTGCAATATGAAAATACATTTTTATAATTTATACAATGTGATTTTCTGGATTTTCTTAGGATATTCTATCTCTCATTGTTAAATTAACCTACCCTTAAAATTATAGACTGTTCATGTCTTTGTCAGTGGGCAAATTTTCAAAATTAGCAATGGATCAAATAAATATTTCCCCCACTGTATCTCTATAGCATACATTGGTGTCCAAAAATGCTAGAAAAACTCATTAAAAACCCATGCAAAAACGCAGCAAAAATGCACATTTTGGCACTGCATTTTTCCTGCAAACAGATGCAGAAATTTCTGCATCCAAATACGTAATGTGTGCACATACCTTTTAAACTAGCTAATCTGATTTTACACCATCTATTGGTTTATTTGACCCCAGAAATTCACACCAAAATATTTTTTGTAAGGGGTAACCACCAAAATGTAAATAATTGGATACAAGACAGGTGAAACAGGGTTTTGTTTTCAAATTTTGCTGTAATTTTGGTGCCCCTTATAGGCTAGTAGCATTTCTTTCTACGTTAGACCAAAAACTGCTTTAATAATAGCTTTGTATTTATGTAGCTCTGACCGGCTCAACTGTTTTATATCCGGAATCCTAAGTCACTCTCTCCAGTAAGCACATAGGGAAATTAATACAAGCAGGATGTCCAAGGGAGTGTGGGAAAATAATGAATGGAGCACTAGAGCCGTGTCAGTACTAAGTACGTAATGTGTATCACCCAGCTTGTTTATTATTAGTTTTGATCTGCTCCCAAGTAGGAAAGACACCTGTGATGTTATGTCAGCAGCGCTCCTCGGAATGGTTTAGCCTGTCAATCAATGTTCATAGAAGCCAATGAGTCACTTGAATTGAAGACAAGCCTTCAGGACAGCTGGTGCTGGGTACATGAATGTGCAACTGTTTAATGAAAATGCCTATGAAAAATATCAGGTCCTTACTATTAACAAAAAAAGAAGAAAATCATCCAGCATTGTGTCTAAAAGCGTCCAAAAATCAAGCAAATCTGAGATTTTTGGACAAAGTATTGAAAACTCATTAAAGGGATGTGTCAGGGCCGGGAGGACTGATGGGCCCAGGAGGTGGATCCACTGGACCGAGTACCCCACCGGGGGGCAGGGTACACGGCAGCCGGAGCACTGGTGTGGCCGGGACGGGTATAACCAGGTCACCAGGGTCACGGAGTTCTTTAGGACAATACAGGAAACAGGCACAGGTACCCGGTAGCAAAAGACAAACAGTAACAGGACACAGCACAAGGGGACCTGAGCACCTAGCTCTAAAGACAAGCTTAAGGACACGTTGATCAGGCCCCGCCCACATGGAAAGGCCAGTCTTATATACCCAGCACAGCCTCATGTCATTTCCTGCTGCAGGTGTGCTGGGCCTATAAGACTAGGAGAGTGGGCGCGGCCTGGTCCTATACAGAACCATGTGGCTAGGACTCAGAGTCAGACTCATAAGACCAGGAGCAGGACACAGGAGAGCACGAGCGGGAGCGGCAGCCATGACCGGTGGACACGTGGAGTGGATCAGTGGGTAAGGAGTGGTGCTGGGACACGGGGAGCGTGACAGTACCCCCCCCTCTAAGCCCCCCCCTCCGAGCACAGAACCCCAGGGGCACCCCGGATCGAGACACCGGACCGGGACCCAACGCAAAGGCGGGGAAGGACCACTGACCCCGTACCGCCTTCTTAGCCGCACGGCGCTTAGCCGATCTCCCAGCAGTGGCAACGGGAAGAGGAGGACCGTCAGAAACAGGACTGGCATCGTGGACGACCGGCCCGGGCGTCTCGGACCGGGCACAGGACAGTGACTCATCCCCGGTAGCCGGTGGCATTAGAGTCTCAATCGTCAGGGACGGTGGAACGACGCTGGAGTGCGTCGTCACTTCTGGTTCTGGTGGCACCACAGGCACAAGTGCTAGGAGCTGTGGTACAACGCTGGACTGCGTCATATTCTCCTCTTCTTGTGACATGATAGGGTCAGGTGCCAGGGGCTGAGGAACGGGCTGTAGACAGTTATCATGGCACGAGGGACTCCAGCGAGAGATTGCGCCAGAGCGCCAACTGATGTCAGGGTCATGGAGTTGTAACCAGGGCAGACCCAGCAGGAGCACAGGAGTCATTCTCGGGATGACGTATAACGCAATAGTCTCAGTGTGCAGGGCACCAATACAGAGTCTCACGGGTTCGGTGGTGTACCGGACAGGTTCGTATAGTGGTTTTCCGTCCACGGAGGCGAACCAGAGGGGTTTTGCAAGCGGGATGACCGGTATCCGATAACGGTCCACGGTAGCTTGTAGGATGAAATTACCCGCTGCTCCCGAATCAATGTGAGCCTCTGCCGTGAACTGGGTCTTCTCGGTCGTGACCTGGACAGTCTGTGTAACCGGGACTGAAGGGATTCCGGTACCAAGGGTGGCGGTTCCCACCATCCCTTGGACTTGGGGTCTACCTGGTCTCTCCGGGCAAGAACGAAGCAGATGTGTACCGCTTCCACAATAGAAACACAGGCCCCGGGCAAGTCGCTCTGCTCTGCGTTGTTCAGCTTGACTCAGTCGGTCGATTTGCATTGGTTCAGGAGTGGAATCGCAGAACGGCAGTGGCGGGGGAACGGTAGACCTCTGCGGGACAAAGGCGTGACGGACTGGTCGCTTTTCCCGGGATACCTCCTTGGACCGTTCCTGAAAACGGAGATCAATCCGGGTGGCTAGTGATACCAAAGCATCCAAGGTACGGGGAACATCACGACCGGCTAACTCGTCCTTAATGCGGCCTGACAGGCCCTCCCAAAAGGCTGCCGTCAATGCCTCGTTGTTCCAGCCTAGCTCGGAGGCAAGCGTGCGAAACTGGATGGCGTACTGGCCCACCGTCAGGGTTCCTTGGCGTAGCCGGAGGAGCGAGGAGGTAACCGCAGTAGTGCGTCCCGGTTCATCAAAGGTACTTCGAAAAGCCTGAAGGAATTCCCGGATGTCGGTCGTCACCGGATCCTCGTTCTCCCACAACGGATTTATCCAGGCCAATGCCTCGCCTTCCAGGTGGGACATCACAAAGGCTATCTTGGCTTGGTCGGAAGCGAAGAGGTGCGGGAGTAATTTGAAGTGCAGCGAGCACTGGTTCAAAAACCCCCGGCAGTTCTTGGGGTCCCCGGCATACCGAGGCGGAGCAGCGAGGCGAAGTTGCGAGGCTGCGGAGACAACAGGTTCAGATCCAGACACAGATTGCTGCGTGGACTGAGACGAGGCGGCAGTCTGTAACGTGTACAACCGGTGGTCCACAGACGTCAGGAACTTCAGAATGCGGTGTAAGGTGTCACGCTGTTGCACCAGTTCCTGGCGTAGTTCGGCCAGCTCAGATGTTTGTGCTCCAGCGGGATCCATGGCCTGATCAATCTGTCAGGGCCGGGAGGACTGATGGGCCCAGGAGGTGGATCCACTGGACCGAGTACCCCACCGGGGGGCAGGGTACACGGCAGCCGGAGCACTGGTGTGGCCGGGACGGGTATAACCAGGTCACCAGGGTCACGGAGTTCTTTAGGACAATACAGGAAACAGGCACAGGTACCCGGTAGCAAAAGACAAACAGTAACAGGACACAGCACAAGGGGACCTGAGCACCTAGCTCTAAAGACAAGCTTAAGGACACGTTGATCAGGCCCCGCCCACATGGAAAGGCCAGTCTTATATACCCAGCACAGCCTCATGTCATTTCCTGCTGCAGGTGTGCTGGGCCTATAAGACTAGGAGAGTGGGCGCGGCCTGGTCCTATACAGAACCATGTGGCTAGGACTCAGAGTCAGACTCATAAGACCAGGAGCAGGACACAGGAGAGCACGAGCGGGAGCGGCAGCCATGACCGGTGGACACGTGGAGTGGATCAGTGGGTAAGGAGTGGTGCTGGGACACGGGGAGCGTGACAGGATGCTCCAGTAATAGAAAAAAATAAATAACTAAAGGAAATATCATCTATATATATATAATTGCCTTATTCTGTCTGTCTGTCTGTCTTGCTCCAAAATTATGTCATTACAGTGACAACCGTCGCCACACCGCGCGCGCTAAAGAGCCGGCGGCCAACGCCTCAGCTAACTGAACAGCCCGAACTACTGGCCGACAGGCTCCGCCCTCCGCATGTATACACTGAACACACACACACCTAAATAGTCACCTGTCCCCAGCCATGCAGTCCCCGGCACTGATGTCCCCGCTCGGCTCCACCCCCACGCACTCCGCCCCCCTCACATATTACCCCGCAGGATGGGGACACATGTCAGGATGGTGGCTGCACCACGATGGGGGCATATACCAGCATTGGGCCACATCACAGCATCAGCATAGTTTTATTCAACTTTACACTGTTCATGGCCTTCTTTGATTACAAGCCATGGACATCATTAAACATTAGACTCATCTATTAAAGCTGTTCCTTCTGTTGTTTGTCATTTTAAAACCAATAAACAATTATAAGAATACTAAATTAAACCTAACCCATCCAGTCCATTCATTACCTTATTATTCAATCTGCTAACCTACATACACATTCTAGACTACCCGATACGTTAGAATCGGGCCACCTTCTAGTTCTAAATAAATTCCTAAATCCATTTAATTAGCAAATCACAACTGTTTTGTTAGGAAGGTAATCATTATAGAGTTAAAATGGCCACCACCTGATAACACTGACAAAAACCTGTTCTAGAATGTTTGTGTAAAGGTGGTGTCACACACAGCGACAACGACAACGACGTCGCTGCTACGTCACCATTTTCTGTGACGTTGCAGCGACGTCCCGTCGCTGTCGCTGTGTGTGACATCCAGCAACGACCTGGCCCCTGCTGTGAGGTCGCCGCTCGTTGCTGAATGTCCAGCTTCATTTTTTGGTCGTCGCTCTCCCGCTGTGATGCACAGATCGCTGTGAGTGACAGCGAGAGAGCGACGAAATGAAGCGAGCAGAGAGCAGGAGCCGGCATCTGGCAGCTGCGGTAAGCTGTAACCAAGGTAAACATCGGGTAACCAAGGTGGTTACCCGATATTTACCTTCGTTACCAGCCTCCGCCACTCTCACGCTGCCAGCGCCAGCTCCTGCTCTCTGCACATTTAGCTGCAGTACACATCGTGTAATTAACCCGATGTGTACTGTAGCTAGGAGAGCAAGGAGCCAGCGCTAAGCAGTGTGCGCGGCTCCCTGCTCTCTGCACTGTGACATGTAGCTGCAGTACACATGGGGTTAATTAACCCGATGTGTACTGTAGCTAGGAGAGCAGGGAGCCAGCGCTCAGTGTGCACGGCTCCCTGCTCTCTGCACATGTTGCAGAACAGCGACGCGTGTCGTTATGATCGCTGCTTCGGCTGCTGTGTTTGACAGCTAAGCAGCGATCATAACAGCGACTTACAAGGTCGCTGCTACGTCACAGAAAATGGTGACGTAACAGCGATGTCGTTGTCGCTGTCGTTTAGTGTGACCCCAGCTTTAGGGGGTGGTCAGAAGAAAAAACTTATCTTCATTGCTCCCTGGCATTTGTACACCAACTTCGCCATGTGCTGGAGGATCAGGGTCACCAGGAACCGATCTTTAAGGAATGTGTTTGCTTGAGGGAACAGTCAAGTGACAACTGTGGTACAATTACAAAATATGAAAAGCTGGGCTAGCAGCAGGAAGGTGGAGCTAGCACCAGTATTGCCAGGGAAGATCATCTGAAAGCGTACTGAGCACAGGGGGCCTCGAACCCTGCATACTGTTGCCAGAGGAACCCGAAGACTGTACACCAGGGGTCTCAAACTCGGCTGGGTGTATGGGCCGCACAGAGGAAAAAAAATAATTTGCAGGACAAAGTGACATTTTTATTGGTACCATATAGAATATATTTTATTGTTTTTTTACACACCTTGGGATCACTGATTTTTAACATTTTCACTTGTTCATTATAGCAAACGTGCACATTCTTTGTTTAAATATAAACATTTTTATATATATATATATATATATATATATATATATATATATATATATATATATATATATTTTATTCCTTTCTTGTAACTAATAGTCTTACAATTAGCACTATATAGAAATTTTGACCAACATCTTTTAGTAATGTTCCCCATCTTGTTGTAACGTGCCCATCCTTGTCCCCTTGTAGTATTGTGCGCCATCCCACAGTAATGTGCTCATCCTTGTCCCCTTGTAGTATTGTACCCCATCCTAGTCCCCATCCCACAGTAATGTGCTCATCCTTGTCCCCATCCTAAAGTAATGTTCCCCATCCTTGTCCCCATGTTATAGTAATGTGTTCATCCTTGTCCCCATCCTATAGTAATAATGTCCCCATCCAATAGTATTGTGCCCATCCTTGTAATGTCCCAATCCTATAGTAATGTCCCCAGCCTTATCCCTATCTCATAGTAATGTACGCACTTTGTCCCCATCCTGTAGTAATGGGTCGACAGCAGCTCCCCTCACCTTCCACAGACGCTGGAGTGAAGCTGAGGGGAGTGGTCTCCGGCCCCAGATCCACAGTAATTGGAGAGATCGGTCACAAGGCCGGTCTCTCCAATCAGAGCTGGGGGCGGGTGAAACTCAGGTCACCCAGCTCCAGCCAATCAGGGCTACAGCTGCACTGATCTTGGCTGGATTTCAATGTTTCAGCGATTTTTCAATGGCTGAAACATTAGTGGCTGTGATTGGCTGATGAACACCGCTCAGCCAATCACAGCCTCCGTAGGTCCGGGGAGGAGACACCACCCCTCCTGAGGTCCCCTCCTCCCCGAATCTAAGGTATTTGCAGCGATCGCAGCCACCGGGGCTGCGATTTCGCCACGACGTACTGGGTACGTCATGGGTCCTTAAGTACCAGGGAGCCATAACATACCCAGTACGTCATAGGTCGCTAAGGGGTTAACGTCACACACACACACACACACACCATTCTTCTCACCTGTCCCGCGCTCCCTCCGCTGCCTCATCTCTGCTTCGTGCGGCCCCCAGGCCCATGCCTCTGTTCACTATCGCGGCAGGTGCAGTGTCACTGTCAGTGATTTATGTCAGATGATTGTATTGCCGGCGCGAGAGCGCAGCGCCGGCAACACATTCATCTGACATAAAGTGCAGGTAGTGGCTGCGGCCCCTGCAGCTGCCGTGATAGTGAACAGGGGCACGGGCCTGGGGGCTGCACGAACTACCCTGAGGGGCCGCATGCGGCCCGCGGGCCGCGTGTTTGAGACCCTTGCATACTGTCATCATAGGAGCTGGAGGGAGATGAAACCCCAGACTTTAGAACCTTTGCCACTACCCTGGTAGCTGCCTAATTATCAGAAGAGGACCCCCAACCCTCAAGAGTACTGAGACATCCCAGAAAAAACCCTGAACTAGTTGAACTACAAAAGTGGGTGACTCTCGATCAGAAGTCTTCCGGGGAAGAGAAAGAAACCCTAACAGACAGTACTCTTCAGATACTTGGTCAGTGGCAGTAGTTTTGCATAACAATAGCTTATTGTACCAAATTATACAGCTACCCAAACAATTCGAAATCACATGGCAGGTGAGGATACCAGAAGGAATAACAGCGGTACTGTCAAAAGAAGCGCTTGAAAATTATGTTGGATCATGACAGACGCCTGGAAACATGTCTATAGTGTGAGAGTGATGATGCCCAAACTCTTAGATCAGGCGGGCTACCCAGCACCATATAAATGCAGTCCACAAGAACAGACACCAATTCACCCAACTAACACTAAAGGGCCCACCTGCATCCTGCATAAAATGGAAAAATGTGCAATAAAAGGATAAAAAAGATGTATAGAATATGTGAGGTATTGGTTGATATTTTACCCAAAGTACGCAAGCTCACAACCCACGTCAAGGGTTGATCAAGGATACCAATACCTCATATATGCTATACATCTTTTTTTTTTATCTTTTATTTGCACATTTTTCCAATTTTATGCAGGATGCAGCTGAGCCCTTTAGTGTTGATTGGTCTATGTGAAGTGCATGTATAGGGTGCTCATCAGTTCACCTGATCTAAAAGTCTGGTCCTTATCAATAGTCTATAAGCCAGACACTGTGCATCACACGTTCCTGCGTGACTGGCGCCCTATGCAAGCTTTACCTGTTTGCATTTATAATACTCGGCAACCACCCCCTTTATGAATGGTAAATTGTGAGTGGTTGTGTAATGAGGTGGACAGGCTGTCACATTCCCTCTGAAGATACCAATTGTATTTGTGTAATGTTTGTATTTCTGCAATGGTTTCCTGTGGTAATAAGAATTAATTTCCCGGTGGGCTGCAGTACTAGCCACCGACCACAAGATCACTGTCTTCCTTTTTACTCTTATTTGGAAAGGACAGGGTTAATATCTAGTCAGCCAGGGAGAGGGGGGAAAGATTGAGACCAGTGTGAGAAGGTTCCTGGTTCAAGTCAGTTCTGTAAGTCGTCACATTCAGAGAGAAGTCAAGTGTTGTGTGTGTGTGTGTGTGTGTGTGTGTGTGTGTGTGTAAGGACAAAGGAGCATCCATGTGGCTGCCATATTTACACATTAAAAGTATAAAATTCATGTGATCAAATACAGCTTACTCTGTTACAGCACACATCTGTATAACACAGGACAAGATTAGATGCACACATCTGGGTGTTACCATCTGAGAAATAAAAACAATATTTTTCTCTCAGCTGTCATCCTAGTTCCATCTAATTTTTCCTTATTCTTTTTTTTCACTGAAGCAGGTAGACTGAACTTTCTTTTTATCCATTGTCTCTTATTAAAGGGGTGTGTTATGAACTGGTAACCGTGGACGATCACAATAAAATCCCATTAATCAGGAAAAAACAAAACCACAAAAGGAGTTGGAAACTAATCTGACTACAATCCCCTATCTATCGGACAACACTAGAAGTAGCAGTGGCATGTTCCTAACCCACCTAGATACCTCGTCACTGCCGGAGAAACTTGCTACACCTCAAAGATAGAAATGAGGAATCCTAACTTGCCTCGGAGCAGTCCCCAAAGAAATAGCAAGCCCCCAACATGTAAACAACGGCGATGTAAGAAATCACAATACACAGATAGAAAATAGAGATTAGCAAAGGTGAGGCCCAACTTATTAGATACAACAGGAAAGATAACTGATTGCGGCCAGCAAAAAAACCTGCAAAAAATACCAAACTCCTGATAGAAAAAAAATCCTAATACCGCATGGTCTCTCCCCCACTATATCAGGTACTCTTGTGCCAGACACTTTAAACAGAACTGCAGATATAATGGGAAGAAACAAAATCACAGAACAAATAATATTCTAAAGTGCAAATAATCCAAACATGAACAGGGAGCAAGCTGCCTTTCTTGCTGGAGGAACTGCCCTCTCAAAAATAGCAGAGAGACAGATCCTCACAAACAAGAAACCAAAACACAGAACAAAATTGAATAAGCAGAAACACCCTTAAGTGCAATTCCAGCAATTAAGCACAGAAACTAGTAAACTTATCTGGAGTAGATTCAGACACAGAATAAATGGGAGAAACTAAAGGGAAAACTCCCAGCCATCTTCAGAAGCAGCAGGAAATACCACTGGCGGCCACCAGGCAGAAACTGCTCTCCTAAATACACTAGGATGATCTGCAATAGAACTTCCTGGATTCCTAATTAATTCCATCACCTGTTTGAGTCACAGATTCAGACTCAGCTTCATTACCATTCCTGGCCACCAGAGGAAGCTCCACACCAGCACCCATTCGGATGACATTCACAACAGGGGTGGTACACTACACAGCATAGTGGCACATTGATGTAAAGCTCATAAAGAAGGCTTTTCTCAAATACTTTGCATAGTCAATTGTACCTCTTATTGGCATTATTTGCAGTCCTCTCATCCTGATATAGTTACCCCCAGGCCTTGTGACCTCTGAAATCTGGTGATGCCACATCAACTTCCAGTTGACCCAACATTACTGAGGCGGGCCCCAGTATCCCTGAGTGACTAGGCTGTGGGCGGAGTTTTACCACTTATCACAGCCCAGCATTTTGCGTGCTCTTTCCTTCACTGCAGAGCGCCTCAAGCAGGAGCGATGCTGGGCTGGGACGAATGGCGAAACAATGCGCACAGCCCAGTCACGCACGGAGACTGGGACCCGCCTCGGGGATGTCGGCTCAACTGGAAGGTGACGCGATATTCCCGGATCTCAGAGGTCACGGAATGCGGGGGTCATATGATGGGGATGAGCAGACCGCAATTGCACTGCTCACTGGCACAATTGACTATGCAAGGTATTTGAGAAAAGCCTTCTTAATGAACTTTACCATGATGTGGCCACTATGCTGTGTAGTGAACCACCCCTTCAATAGATCAGTTAAAAACAGATGAAACTAGGACAGAAAACTGAAATGCAAAGTATGCTTTGCTAATTTGTTGTTTCATCTTTTTTACATGGATCCTCATAGACACAATGGTTCAATCTGATCTGCACAACAGGTGAGAATATTACATTCTGAGTCTCACACAGGAAATACAGATCCATTTTAAAGCTACTTTTACACAATCTTATTTTCGTACTGAGTGCTGTCCATGGAAAAAACTGACAGCCCTTGAACCAATGTTATTCAATAGGACTGTTCAGATGACTGTTTACAGTATTTTACACAGACTCAATGTCCATGTGAAAATAAATTGCAGCATTCACTATTCTCTGCTGTATTTTGGTATTTTGGATCAGACCTGTGTATTAAAGTCTATGGGTGGGCAAAGAAAATATAACATCACACGGATCAACCATATAGCAGATTTTTATGCATACATTACTGTTATTAATATGACAGTTACTTTATTACTATTTTCCAATCCTCTCCACACATAGGCAAAGCTAAAAATGTAACTATACTAATATAATACAAGCGATTGTACCATTCATGATTATTAAGGAGCTTATTGAGTAAACATCTGACGCGCCCGTGGGGTCTGTGGGGGAAGGGCTACCCGTCTTCGGGCCAGTTTGGGGATGTCACAGCGGCCTGGCCCTGTTCCGTGACCCCTTCGGTGTCAATAAAGATGAGGATGTTGGGAGTAGTAGTTATTCATGGTGCTACCTGTGGTATGCAGCCAGGTATTAACCACCACTGCGGGAGGTCTCTCTCTCTTCTGGGGAAGATGGTGACACAGCTTGGATGTTGCAGCTCTCTACAGGTAGCACTAGGCACCAGGAAGGATGTGGGGAGTAGTAGTCCACTCCAATATGGGAGCACGGGAAGGAATAGACGACATAGAGGTTGCAGCTTTGGTTGTTTACTCACTGAATTGCTCCCGCCGTTGGACTGCCGGACTCCGCTTTGATGGGCCTCAGAGTTGGGAGGTCAGAGCCGGTGGGTTTTCCCTGTGAGTCCTTCCTCCCTGCGCTGTGTTGTACGAGTCCCTATGTTTTAAAGCTACGCTGGACCCGAGTCCTTGGGGTTTGTTCAGTCCCCCGTCCCGTATAGCAGGCAGCGCAAATCCGTCGATGGATCCGCCCTATGGTCACGACTCCTGGCTCTATGTGCTGCTTTGCTCCGGGATCTGTGTGTGGACCAGAAGACTTTTAATCTTCTGCCCAGCGGATTATGCTGGCGGGACTTGCAGTGCCCACCAGCCTAGGGCTCCGCACCCTTAACTGTGCGCCGGTTTTGTCTTGAGGGAGCTATGAGCTCTCCCCTCAGTGACCGTGTTCTCTTGCGTCCCACTTGGTTCCCTCTCCTG
This sequence comes from Anomaloglossus baeobatrachus, assembly GCF_048569485.1. Classification (NCBI taxonomy): domain Eukaryota; kingdom Metazoa; phylum Chordata; class Amphibia; order Anura; family Aromobatidae; genus Anomaloglossus; species Anomaloglossus baeobatrachus. The sequence continues at coordinate 467,613,953 of NC_134358.1, forward strand.
GACCAGACTGCTTGTAACTGAGTGTGTGTCACCTTGCTCCCCCATGTCTAGCTCCTCCCCCCGGGTACCTGAACCAGTGAGCAGAGGGTCCACTACATTAGTGATGGCCACCCTCCAATGCCTCTACCCCAGCTCACAGTCCCAGTGAGAGGGCATCTAACTGTGTTGTAGTGATTTGTGGTAGTTTACCAGCAATGACCTCCTCTGTACCCGGGATGAATACTGCACCTCTGGTGAGGTACAGTACCCTGTGGTGACTGAAGCCTCAGTGGCGCCACACATACATACTGCATGGGGGAATTATAAATAAGTAAAATCCACATGTTATTGACTTAGACATAAAGTAATTGGCAAAAGGTGTTTCTGTTAAGAAAATTATACTGAAAGAGTGGGTTCCACAAGTGCTATGGCCAAAAGCCACACAAAAACATGGATATTGACAAAGTAGTTATTCTCAAGGAAGATTGGTTGTTGTGAGCCATGCCTTGAGGCATTCATCAGAGCTCAGAAGATGCATTATAGAGACATCTGAGGCGACACATCAATCCATGCTTGTCGTCTACAAATAGAGACGATTCAGGACTCTACTGCCTGTACCTTTGTGCGGGTCTGGATTCTGTGAATCTAATGATAAATCAAAACACTACACTGAAGTCTATAGCCTGCTTGAGCTGTATACAAAGAGATGTGTACGAGCTCAATATGTCTATGGTTCTGTGCACAGCTCACAGCACAGCACAGAGTAGTGTATGGATGCATAGACTTATTATTAGGTTCAATTCAGACAATGATATGGCATCCGATGCGAGTTCATCAGATGTGATATGCTAATGACCCTTGGCTCCCTCTGTGCTGCCAGCGTGAGCCGAGTGTCATGCAACTGTGATTCAATCCTGCGATCAGATCACAGCTGTGGAGGAGAGGGAGGGATTAATCTCCCCATCTCATCCATTGTTAGCTGATGCGATTATCGCACTGCACTGGGATGTCATCCGACTGCAGTCCAATGACTCGCACCCATAGACTTCTATGGGTGCGAGTGACATGGCTCTGGCTGACAATCACAGCATGCTGTGACTTTTCTCTCATCCAGAATCTGGATGAGAAAAAAGCTGACCATCTGCACTCCCTCACTGAATAACATGCGTCCGAGATTTTGATTTTGAGGATTCAAGGCCTTGGACATCCACCAATCAGCTGCAACCCATATGTGATTTTTTTTTTTCTGTAATTACAAAGTACTGTTAAACAATAGGTCATTTACATATAATAGGATACATTTTCTTTAACACATAAAACTAAATACTGCAAAATATGTCTTTTCACTTTCCTTGTAATGCAATATTTATTGAGAAGTACATATTCCAGTAGCAGCAATAGCACATAAGAGTATGCTATGTTCATGACTTTATTTGTTGTGTTTATTTAGTCTGCATACATGTGTCATGGGTGACAAACAGTCCTGCGGTGTCTAGCAATAGGAGGTCAGAGTGTTTGGCTGAACCAAAAAGCTCCCTGACTTCCTATTATTCCTTCTGTCAGTATTAAGTGTACTAGGTATCTAGTAAGGGATAATTAGGGCAGCTTAGGGATAGTCGATGGTGAGTGGGGGGAGTGCCATATAGAACCTTAGTGTACCGGCCTCTGCTGTCAGGTAGTGCACAGGAGGGAGATCATATTACAGGGTGTATCTATTTTCCGCTCCTATTACCTGTGCACTATAGTTGATTAAGTTGTATTTTTGTTTTGTGTGGGATATTTTAATCAATTCAATAAATCATCTGTTTTTAGGGGTTTTTCATGTTAGCAGTAATCTGTCATGTCCAGAAACATTAACCCACTTATATGGTTAATTTGCAGGTACATAGTGTTAAAATAATTCCTGCCTGTCTTACTGGAGCAGCGGTTACATAAAGAAAATGAAGTCATATCCTCCCTTAGCTTCCAATCACAGAGGCAGTGCAGCGAGCGGGTACAGTCAGCACTCATTAAACAGTAAACATCCTATAATCACTCCTCAGCACTTTGATTGACAGCCAGCTCTGCACACACATTGCAAAACAAGTTGTAAATGAAAGTGGTGGGGAGTGATTCTAGCTGCAGCAAACAATATAGTAAGCAGTATAGTAACAGCTACCCGCAAAGCCACTTTAACTGGAAGCGAGAGGCTGCAGGGAGGATATAGGTTAATTTTCTCTCTGTAGCCATGTTTCCAGTAAGGTAGGCAAGCAGACATTTTAACCCTAGTTACCTGAAGATTAGCCTTATATCTGTAGGTAATCATCGTTTTTTGGATATGACAGGTTCCCTTTAAGAGATTTAATGTTGATACAGGTAAAGTAATACACCTAGGATGGAGTAATCCTATAGCTGCGTTTACATTAAATGGAAGTAAACTCGGGACTACAGAACAGGAGAAGGACTTGGGTATTCTTATTACAAATGAGCTGAGCAGCAGCACTCAATGTCAGGCAGCAGCTGCTAAAGCAAACAAGATTTTAGGGTGTATAAAAAGAGAGATTAGATCCTGTGATCCCAACGTATTGTTATTACCCCTCTATAAATCACTTGTAAGGCCACATCGAGAATATGGGATCCAGTTTTGGGCTCCACATTTTAAAAAGGACATTCAGAAGTTAGAGTCAGTTCAAAGGCGGGTAACTAGACTACTACAAGGAATAGAAGGCCTCCCATATGATGACAGGTTGAAAAAGTTAGATATGTTTAGCTTAGAATAAAGACGTCTCAGAGGAGATCTCATTTATATGTATAAATACATGTGTGGTCAATATAAAGGACTGGCACATGACTTATTCCTTCCAAAGACAATACCAAGGACCAGGGATCATGGAAGAAAAGCGATTCTTGATTAGAGCAGTCAGACTGTGGAATGCCCTACCACAAGAGGTAGTAATGGCAGATACTATAACAGCTTTTAAAAAAGGGCTGGATTTCCTCAGTACACACAACATTGTTGGTTATAAGTGACTTAAGGGCAAAATGTATAATTGGTGGAGGAAGGTTGAACTAGATGGACCCAGGTATTTTTTTCAACCTATATAACTATGTAACTAAGAAGAAATACCAAAAGAGTGCATGTTACAGAAAATAGGTTTTGTCCTCTTGCCATGAGCAACATTATTTCCTGCACACCTCATGTCTGTTCCACGTCTAGACACCAGCATTGACTGTAAGCTGAAACAGCCAAGGAAAGTATGTTAGAAAAATTCTTTGCATAGCAGCTAAAATTTGATGCTTAAAAATATAATGCAGACTCTTGTGACAGAGTTCAATTATTGATGACTGGAAGATATTTGAACTTCTCTAACTATACACGGCATGATTCTGCTTCCAAGATAAGCACTAACTCGTGTCTAGTAGGTCGCCGTCTTAAAGAGTATCTAGGCCAATGAGAAGACAAACTCAAATTGGGGTCTTATCTCAAATTGATTGTTGTGCATTTGGCTTCCAACACCCCCAACAAACAGCCAATAGTGCCAGAGAACATGCAGCTAGCCAGACATCATCTAATAAGGCATATGGCTAAAGCTCGTCTGAATTTTATATTATTGTGTTTCTGATAGTTTTTTTTTCAGAATATTTTAAGTAATATCTATACAATTGTGCTCAAAAGTTTACATACCCCAGCAGATTTTTTGCTTTCTTGGCCTTTTTTCAGAGAATATGAATGATAACACTAAATATTTTTTTCCACTCATGGTTAGTGGTTGGGTGAAACCATTTATTATTAGACTACTGTGTTTTCTCTTTTTAAATCATATTGACAACCAAAAATATCCAACTGACCCTAATCAAAAGTTCACATACCCCAGTTCTTAATATCGTGTATTGCCTCCTCTAACATCAATGACAGCTTGAAGTCTTTTGTGGTAGTTGTGGCTTTTTATTTTCTCCGATGGTATAGCTGCCCATTCTTTTTGGCAAAAGGCCTCCAGTTTCTGTAAATTCCTGGGATTTCCTGTATGAACTGCGCGCTTGAGTTCTCCCTAGAATGGGACAATGATATTGAGGTCAGGAGACTGAGATGGCCTTCCAGAACCTTCAATTTGTTCTGCTGTAGACAATGACAGGTCGACTTGGCCTTGCGTTTTGGACCGTTGTCATGTTGGAACGTCCAAGTATGTCCCATGCACAGCTTCCGGGCTGATGAGTGCAAATTTGCCTCCAGTATTTGCTGATGACGTGCTGCATTCATCTTTACTTCAACTTTGACCAAGTTTTCTGTGTCTTTGTAGCTCACACATTTCCACATCATCAGCAATCCAGCTCCATGCTTTACAGTAGGAATGGTGTTTCTTTCATCATACGCCTTGTTGACACCTCTCCAAATGTAACATTTATGGTTGTGGCCAAAAAGTTCGATTTTGGTCTCATCACTCCAAATTACCTTGTTCCAGAAGTATGGAGGCTTGTCTCTGTGCTGTTTGGCGCATTGTAGGTGAAATACTTTATTGTATTTGCACAGTACTAGCTTTCTTCTGGCGACACGACCATGCAGCCCATTTTTTTCAAGTGCCTCCTTATTGTGCATCTTGAAACAGACACACCACTAGTTTCCAGTGAGGCTACTTTCCCACTTGCATTCAGCGCAATCCGCCGCTATGGAGAATAGCGCAGTCTGTTAACGCACTGCGCTATTCTCCATAGACTTGTATTGACAATGCACTGTAACGCAAGTTTCTGCATTGCATCCGCTGGACGATACTGTGTCGTTATTTTGACGCAGCGTCGAGCGGAGGGAACGCTACATGTAGCGTTTTTTGGGTCGTTAAATTAACGCACCTTCACGGATTCCGCTGGAATCCGCCAAGGTGTCTAATGATTGTCTATGGGGCGGATTCCGTCACTATGCGCTAAGCGGCGGAATCCGCTGACGGATTCCATCACGTTCTACTGAGCATGCTCAGCATGTCCAGCAGAACGATCAAAATCGTTTAAAATCACTCCTGATCTCTCTCCCCCATGTTTCCCCCTCTCTCATACTCCCCGATCATGGGCGCGACGCTGCACAGATGTCACAAAGCTCCGGCGCCTTTTCCTCTTTTGAAAATGCCGGACGCTCATTATTGCATCTAGTATTCACTGCTTTCCCCGCCCACCGGCGCCTATGATTGGTTGCAGTCAGACCCGCCCCCACGCTGAGTGACAGCTGTCTCACTGCAACCAATCACAGCCGCCGGTGGGCGGGTCTATATCGTGCAGTAAATTAAATAAATAATAAAAAAAGAACGACGTGCGGTCCCCCCCCAATTTTGATACCAGCCAAGGTTATGTCACACGGCTGAAGGCTGGTATTCTCAGGATGGGGAGCCCCACGTTATGGGGAGCTCCCCAGCTTAAAAATACGAGCCAGCAGCCACCTGGAATTGCCGCACCCATTAGATGCGACAGTCCCGGGACTGTACCCGGCTCATCCCGAATTGCCCTGGTGCGGTGGCAATCGAGGTAATAAGGAGTTAATGGCAGCAACCCATAGCTGCCACAAAGTCCTAGGTTAATCATGGCATGTCTATGAGACACCCACAATGATTAACCTGTAAGTGAAAGTAAATAAACACATACACCCAAAAAAATACTTTATTTTGAATAAAAGATAAAAAAAACACCCTCTTTCTCCACTTTATTAAAATCCCCAAATACCCCTCCAGGTCCGGCGTAATCCACACGAGGTCCCGCAATGCTTTCAGCTCTGCTACATGAAGCTGACAGGAGTAGTGCGTAGTGCCTGTGTGTGCAGTGATGATGATGAGTGCGATAGTGCCGGGATGTGTGTGATGATAATAAGTGCGGTACTGCCTGCGTGTGCGGTGATAATAATGGCTGCGGTAGTGCCTGCATGTGCAGTGATGATGAGATGGCTGCGGTAGTGCCGGGATGTGTGTGACGATGAGTGCGGTAGTGCCTGCGTGTGCGGTGATGCTGATGGCTGCGGTAGTGCCAGGATGTGTGTGATGAGGATGAGTGCGGTAGTGCCTGCGTGTGCGGTGATGATGATGGCTGTGGTAGTGACGAGATGTGTGTGATGATGAGTGCGGTAGTGCCTGCGTGTGCAATGATGATGATGGCTGTGGTAGTGCCGGGATGTGTGTGATGATGAGTGCGGTAGTGCCTGCGTGTGCGGTGATGCTGATGGCTGCGGTAGTGCCAGGATGTGTGTGATGAGGATGAGTGCGGTAGTGCCTGCGTGTGCGGTGATGATGATGGCTGTGGTAGTGCCGAGATGTGTGTGATGATGAGTGCGGTAGTGCCTGCGTGTGCAATGATGATGATGGCTGTGGTAGTGCCGGGATGTGTGTGATGATGAGTGCGGTAGTGCCTGCGTGTGCAATGATGATGATGGCTGCGGTAGTGCCGGGATGTGTGTGATGATGAGTGCGGTAGTGCCTGCGTGTGCGGTGATGATGGTCTCTCTCTCTCTCTCGCGGCTAGAAAACTTAACACAACGCGTTATTTCCCAGGAATCTGTTGCCTTTATGTCACACTATTTGCAAGGAATCCGTTACATGCGTCACACAACGCAATGCAACGGATGTCGTTCAACGCAAATGTGAAAGTAGCCTGAGTTCTGTATTTTAGCTGATGTTACTTGTGGGTTTTTCTTTGCATCCTGAACAATTTTCCTGGCAGTTGTGGGCTAAATTTTTGTTTGTGGTTTGGTTTATACAGAGACCCTGATTTTCCATTTGTTAATCACAGTTTGAACACTACTGACTGGAATCAATATCAATTCCTTGGATATCTTTTTGTATCCCTTTCCTGTTTTAGCAGTTTGACAATAAATGTCTTCACCCACTATCCATGAGTGGAAAAAAAATTGTGTTATCATTCATATTCTCTGAAAAAGAAGGCCAAAAAAGCAAAAAATCTGCTGGGGTATGTAAACTTTTGAGCACAACTGTATATATGTGAAACTGAGCATTGCACTTGCTTTGATTTCATGCCTCATGAGCGGTAGATACTGTAGTTTAGTCCATATACATCAGAACATTTTCTCTTTATTATTTTTATTATTTTTGAAGTCTAATAAGAAAGTAATAAGTATGCTCCGGTGCTTGGTCCACGAGTCGAGCAGGTCAAACAATATGAAGGTGCTCATCTCAAGTTGAGTATGATGGAAGTCAATGATTAGACTGTTCTGGTCTCCGCCTACATATAGCAAAGCCAGAAAAAGAGCATTTCCGGGCAGAGGGAGGGCATTTTTGTTTTTTTTCCTTTTGACCCCATTCAGAGACTGCAATGAGCACTCCCTAGGGTACCTGCACACATCATGCATTGAAGAGAGCCTGTGCGTTGTGGTCATTGTTTCACAGAAGAAACATAAAAGTACCCGCGTTACTCGACCGAGCTCCACGAGTACCCAAGCACCTCGATGCTCAATCGAGTAAAGAGAAGTGGCGCGCATGCTCACTCATCACTAGTTACAATATAATAAACACATAGGATAAAATGAGACAAACAAATGTACTAATTACTATAAGAAAAGGGGAAGTATTTTCATTGAAAGTACATTTTATTGAAGGGGAATTTTAGCTCTCATATTAAAAATGTGTATAAACTATGCAAAGATATTGAAATTTGTAATATTTACACCATAGGTTATGTTCATGTCCCATATATACTTTATATTTGGGGAAGGTTTTAGTACATATAGACATATTCTTATGGCATCATTATTCATACATGTCCAAAAGGTGTCTTTTTTTTCAGTCCAGTACACATTTTTATAGCAGGAAAATCCAGCTCTCTCTTGTAGAGTGCAAGTGCTGTTCGGAGCACAAACAGCGTTTTTCTCCAGTCCTAGCAAGTAATTGCGAGAATCATGACTAAGGGTGCCATGAGTTTTGTACTTACACATTGAATAAAAGAAAATTGCTTGCTCGTGTAGCTGGACTTATACATTTTTATACCTTTTTTAACTGTAAATACAAGAGTAGTCAACTATGCTTCTCTATGCAAGAGCACCCTGCAGAATAAGCTGTATATCTTTTTTTAACATTGGTGACATACTGTATGTCACTATATGGCTATAGAGTGGTATATCATTGGGATAACCATTTCATATATACTTGTGATAAAAGGCTTCATTTTATATGAAAAGAGTCTTAAATTGTATAGGAGGTTGAACTAGTTTATTTGCATTCTTAGCTTTGGAAAATGCAAAACGGTTGTTCTGTGATACATTCTTAATATTCTTTTTTTCTCCAGCTTTTCCTTCTTTAGAACAGAAGAAGCGAACTAATAGTGGAGGATGTTGCCTCCTAACGCCTCCACCACCACCAATATTCCCACCGCCACCATTCTTCAGAGATCGCAGAAACACAGTAAGTACCTAGATACATGGAGATTAGTTCAGTATGTTGTAGTGAAGCACAGAAGGAATTTTTGTTTTCATTTAATGGACAGAACTGAATATATACAGTTGAAACCAGATGTTTACATACACATACATGGTGAAATCAGAATAAACCTTTCCCGTTTTAGGACAATTAGGAACCAAAATTATTTACGGTATATTTGCCAAATGCCAGAATAATGAGAGAGAGAATGTTTTAAGACAATTTTATTACTTTCTGCAAAGTCAACATTTTACATACACTAAGGGGTACTTTGCACACTACGACATCGCAAGACGATTGTAGCGATGCCGAGCGCGATAATCCCCGCCCCCATCGCACATGCGATATCTTGTGATAGCTGCCGTAGTGAAAATTATCGGTACGGCAGCTTCACATGCACTTACCTGCCCTGCGACGTCGCTATGTCCGGCAAACCGCCTCCTTCCTAAGGGGGTGGGTCGTGCGGCGTCACAGCGACGTCACACGGCAGCCGGCCAATAGCAGCAGAGGGGCGGAGATGAGCGGGACGTAAACATCCCGCCCACCTCCTTCCTTCCTCATTGCAGCCGGGACGCAGGTAAGGAGATGTTCCTCGCTCCTGCGGCTTCATACACAGCAATATGTGCTGCCGCAGGAACGAGGAACAACATCATTCCTGTCGCTGCAGCGATATTATGGAAATACCCAACACTACACCGATCATACAATTTCGACACTTGTGCGCTCGTTAATCGTATTAAAAAGGATTCACATACTCCAATGTCGACAACGACGCCGGATGTGCGTCACTTTCGATTTGACCCCACCAGCTGCGATGTCGTAGTGTGCAAAGTACCCCTAAGAGTACTATGCCCTTAAGTAGTTTGGGACAGCCTGTATGATGATGTCATGTCTTTGGAAGCTTCTGATAGATTTATTGCCAATATCTGAGTTTATTAGAGAGACACCTGTGGATGTATTTTAATGCACACCTAAAACACATTGTTTCATTGTGTAACTGCTCCGCTAGAGCTTCAGAAAATATTTCGATAATCCTGGCTTTCAGGTAACAACAGAATTCTAAGGTCCAGCAGAAGACAAACCCATTGGAATGGAATTTGGTTCAAATCACCTTCCAAAAAGGTCAATTTATAACAGGTTGCTTCACAAATGGCATAAGAGAGCTTTTTGAGGACATGTCCTGTGTACAATCTCGACATCAAAGTCTAAGGAGCATTTCAAAATTGATGCGCACATGTTGTGTATGGATGAAGAATCAGTATAGTTTTCTGTAATGGGTTTAAAGAAGACCAGTCTGGCACATCTTGATCAGATATTTGACAGTGAATTGTTATTACTTTGCTGCCCCCACTGCAGAATCAATAGCAATTATACAATACACGTACAATAAGTTTAATGAAACCACAGTTCTAAAGCTACAGAGGAAAGGGTTACAATCTATCCGTAAAGAAAAAAATCAATTTCCATATTTCGATTAATGATTTCAGGAATCTGTGATTCTTCATCTGGTCGGTTTTCTATTCTGCCCTTGAAAACAATTACTCATGTGAAAGCTGCCACTGAAAGCTTGGTCCAATCTAGCTAATAGAACCTAGTGAATTTCATTAGCTGTATGTGCAGCCTTTCCTTTACAGAATATTATATAGGCTACTCTTCCAGAAGGACGTTCCAGTAAAATGCAACCTCTCCCCAGGGTTCATTGGGCTGTTACTTTATGCTTCACTGTTTACCAGAACAGTATATGTGCCTTGTGTAATCATTAACATGACAAAACATACATCATCCATATGTCCAATCATGTCAGTGTCATTAATCATAGGATGCCGTGCACACTGTGCTCAGGATTGATGTATTGTGATGTGACATTACATGTATGTAATTCAGCAAGTGGTTTAAATGAGAAAATAAAAAAAAAGTATTATATGTTTAGAAGCTGGAATATTCAGAGCTCATTGTTGAAGAAAAATATCAAAAGGCTTTTGTTAGTGCAGATTTGGACACGGGTTAAGAATAACCTTAAAATAATTTAAACTGTATATACAGTGGGTACGGAAAGTATTCAGACCCCTTTCAATTTTTCACTCTTTGTTTCATTGCAGACATTTGGTAAAGTCAAAAAAGTTATTTTTTCTTATTAATATACACCCTGCACCCCATCTTGACAGAAAAAAAAACAAAAATGTAGAAATTTTTGCACATTTTTTAAACAAGAAAAACTGAAATATCACATGGTCATAAGTTTTCAGACCCTTTGCTCAGACACTCATATTGAAGTCACTTGCTGTCCATTTCCTTGTGGTCCTCCTTGAGATGGTTCTACTCCTTCATTGGAGTCCACCTATGTTTAATTAAACTGATAGGACTAGATTTAGAAAGGCACACACCTGTCTATATAAGACCTCCCAGTTCACAGTGCATTTCATGCCATATGAGAATCATGAGGTCAAAGGAACTGCCCAAGGAGCTCAGAGACAGAATTGTGGCAAGGCACAGATCTGGTGAAGGTTCCAAAAGAATTTCTGCAGTACTCAAGGTCCCTAAGAGCACAGTGGCCGCCATAATCCTTAAATGGAAGAAGATTGGGACCACCAGATCTCTTCCTTGACCTGGCCATCCAGCCAAACTGTGCAATTGTGGGAGAAGAGCCTTGGTGAGAGAGGTAAAGAAGAACCCCAAGATCACTGTGGCTGAGCTCCAGAAATGCAGTAGGGAGATGGGAGAAAGTTGCACAAAGTCAACTATCACTGCAGCCCTCCACCAGTTGGGCCTTTATAGCATAATGGCCAATGGAAGCCTCTCCTCAGGGCAAGACATATAAAAGCCCGCATAGAGTTTGCAAAAAAACACATAAAGGACTCCCAGACTATGAGAAATAAGATTCTCTTGTCTGATGAGACAAAGATAGAACTTTTTGGTTATAATTCTAAGTGCTATGTTCGGAGAAAACCAGGTACCTCATCACAGTGAAACATGGTGGTGGCAGCATCATGGCAGGGGGGTATTTTTTTAGCTACAGGGACAGGACAACTGGTTGCAATTGAAGGAAAGATGAATGTGGCCAAGTACAGAGATATCCTGGAAGAAAACCCTCTTCCAGAGTGCTCTGGACCTCAGATTTGGCCGAAGGTTCACCTTCCAACAAGACAATGACCCTAAGCACACAGCTAAAATAACAAAGGAGTGCCTTCAGAACGACCATTCTTGACTGGCCCAGCCAGAGCCCTGACCTAAACCTAATTGAGCATCTCTGGAGAGACCTGAAAATGGCAGTCCACCAACGTTCACAATCAAACCTGACTGAACTGGAGAGGATCTGCAAGGAAGAATGGCAGAGGTTCCCCAAATCCATGTGTGAAAAACTTGTTGCATCATTCCCAAAAAGACTCATGGCTGTAGTAGCTTAAAAGGGTGCTTCTACGCAATACTAAGCAAAGGGTCTGAATACTTGTGACCACGTAATATTTCAGTTTTTCTTTTTTATAAAATTTGCAAAAATTTCTACATTTCTGTTTTTTCTGTCAAGATGGGGTGCAGAGTGTACATTAATGAGAAAAAAATAAACTTTTTTGAATTTACCAAATGGATGCAATGAAACAAAGAATGAAAAATTTAAAGGGGTCTGAATACTTTCCGTACCCACTGTACAATATATAATGAAAGTATGAATGCATTCCTGACAGTCCACAGTGGAGTCCTGGACCTTCTATCGCCAGACCTTTCAAACATTTAAGGCCCGAATTATTATGACCAGCGTTGTTCGTGCCAGTCTTGAGGAGATGTTCTGGATTGAGATCCTCCTGGTTCATGAAGAGGAGCACTCCTCTTCATAAATCAGGAACGTTGGACGAGTGGTGTGCACCTATATGTGCACCTCCCCAAAAATCCTACTCCAGTCCCTGATGGAGTAAAATATGCGGCATAGTAAATGCCGCTGCTTGTCATGAATTTGATGAGCGGCGGTCATCAATTGTCATCCTACCCAAAAGAATGCCAAGTCTTAAAATTTTAGTGCAGCCTCAAGGTGTGCCAAAATTATGTGACTTTTCAAAGCTTTTTATGCCAGAATACTAACGTAAAAGTGTTAAAGAACCTGGCCCTTAGAATATCATTTCTACAAAAATAATAATAATCCTTGATTCTTTGACACTTATGCGGGCGTCACATGGCACGATCTATCGTGCAATCGCACGAGCGATCGTACCCGCCCCCGTCGTTTGTGCGTCACGGGCAATTAGTTGCCCCTGGCTCGAAAAGTCGTTAAACCCCCGTCACACGTACTTACCTGCTGAGCGACCTCGCTGTGGGCGGCGAACATCCACTTCCTGAAGGGGGATTGACGTTCGGCGTCACAGCGACGTCACACAGCGGCCGGCCAATAGAAGCGGATGGGCGGAGATGAGCGGGACATAAACATCCCACCCACCTCCTTCCTTCCGCATTGCCGGCGGGAGCCATGGGACGCATGTAAGCTGTGTTTATCGTTCCCGGGGTGTCACACGGAGCAATGTGTGCTGCCCCGGGTACGATGAACAACCGGCGCCATTAAAAATAAGCGACGAGTACGCGACTCACGATTTGTGAGCGATTCTGCATCGCTCGGAGGTGTCACACGAAACGACGTCGCAAGCGATGCTGGATGTGTGTCACGAAAACCGTGACCCATACAATGCATCGCGCGATAGCTCGTCTCGTGTGACGCCCGCATTACACGCCATAACATTATAGAGCCATTCAGTTCACACAACTTTTCCTTGCTTGTTAGTTATCAGCAGTGTAAGATAAGGAAATGGTTACATATAGAGCATGATTTAAGCGCATTTACTCTGCAATATAATAGTGAACGAACGTTGCTAAAAACATCTGTTTCATGAATGGCTTGCCATATAAACAGGCTGCTGATCACATGATGAAAGAGAAAAACACTCGTTCATGGGGTGAGATGATCTTTTGCGCAGCTCAAAAACTCATCATTATCAGCAGTGTATTCTCCTGTGTAAACATCGCATTACCAATAACCATGGCAGCCTAAGAGCACAGCAATAGTATACGTTGCTCAATACAGATTGTTTACTTTGGTCTGCCTGGGTAAACAGGCATTTAAACTGTCAATTGATAGACGCTTACCGTTTGGTGGTCTATCTTGCCTCTGGTCGATCAATGTAATCGGACCCTTAGGGGGCAACGAGACAATATCACCAAGAACATATGATGTGCTGAATGTTTGATCAAAGCATGTATGATCTGGTGTAAATTTTATCATATTGACATATTTTTGTGGTTTTTTTTTTCAAGATGTATGACCTGGATTACACAAACTCCGGTCTGGAATTAAGTCCCACAATACCTTTATGTGTACCAGGCCCACCTGGACCTGAAGGGCCTCCAGGACCGCAGGTATGTATATTTCAGGACTTGAAACAAAGAAAATGACAGGATGTTTTTTTAGTTATCTCCTAAGTAACAGATAATGCACTTACCTACAATATGATTCGGACTGTTTAAAAATCTGACAACTTAGATGTATACGAGTATTTTTAAAGAGATCATGTATGGATCGTTAATGCAGAAATGAAAGTACCTTATGAGAGGCTTCTCTAAGTGTGACATACTGATTTTTAGATGATTTTGATGTCAAAGACTTGTTTTATGTACACTGCTATTTATATTATGTGAGCCCCTGTTCATAAGTCAAAATTTCCAGTATGTCTGGTGTCTGTTTTCGCACGTACTGGAGACACGTTCACAGCCATACTCATTAGAATCTGTCTTGATTTTCACATATCCGTGGTTTTACATAGAGCATGTGTGTCCATGATCCACAAGGAGACATGTCCATTTTATAGCATCAGCACGCATGAAAAGGGCCAATAGCAGGGAGGTTTGCAGGACTTAACTGAGAGTGCCAACTGATTCCCCGGCGATTGCGGTTCAGTTCATGAGAGCTGCGGACAGGCCGAGCTGCACGCGGAGCTCAGGTGAGAGCTCCGGAGTTCAAAGCAGGTAACCGCAGCCAGGACTGGTATTACTGGTGGTTTCTCCGGTAGCCAGTCCGACTCTGAGCACACGGATGATTTCTGTGTGCTGTCCATGTGCCTTCCGTATGACACGGACTAGAATTAAATGCATTAAAAAAAATAAAGATTTTTATGTGTTAAAGATATGCAAAGATGATAGATAGAGATATTTTACTATTATTAGCCAAATAAATAAAAAAGTTAAAGGAAAAATTGACATATGGTTCCCCCCACTTTTGATAGCTAGCAAGGGTAAAACAAACAGCTGAGAGATGATATTATCAGGCTGGGAAGGTCCATGGTTATTGGGTCCGTCTCTGTCTAAAAATACCAGCCCACGGCCACCCTAAAAGTTGCGCATCCATATTAAAAGCACCAATTCTAAGGCCGGCGTCACACGGTACAATCTATTGTGCAATCGCACGAACGATCGTACCCGCCCCCGTCGTTTGTGCGTCACGGGCAATTAGTTGCCCGTGGCGCACAAAGTCGTTAACCCCTGTCACACGCACTTACCTCCCAGACGACGTCACTGTGGGAGCTGAACATCCTCTTCCTGAAGGGGGAGGTGCGTTCGGCATCACAGCGACGTCACACAGCGGCCGGCCAATAGAAGCGGAGGGGTGGAGATGAGCGGGACGTAACATCCCGCCCACCTCCTTCCTTCCGCATTGCTGGCGGACGCAGGTAAGCTGTGTTCGTCATTCCCAGGTTGTCACACGGAGCGATGTGTGCTGCCTCGGGAACGACAAACAACCGGCGCGCAGAAGGAGGACCGACATTTTGGAAATGAACGACATGTCAACGAGCAATGATAAGGTGAGTATTTTTGCTCGTTCACGGTCGTTCGTAGCTGTCACACACTACGATATGTCTAACGATGCCGGATGTGCGTTATGGAATCTGTGACCCCAACGACATATCGCCCAATATATCGTAGCATGTGACGCTGGCCTTAGCTCTTTCCAGTTGACCTGGTGCATTGGTAATTGGCGCAATTGTTTATGGTGTTGATACCATCTGTGTGTGTGTAGTGTCAGCTCGCATGAAGCCCTGGTGTTAATAACGGAGGGGTGGCTATCAGATATCCCCATTATAAACCCAGTAGTCCAAAAAAAGACACACATACACAAAGAAATAAGTTATTTCAATAAACACTCCCCAAAACTTTCCCTTGTTTACCATTTTATAAAATGAAAAAACCCATGCAGCTCCGCCGTAGTCCAGGGAATCTGACATAGTTCACATAATCAATTGTAATTCAAAAAAGGATATCTGAAAACAACACAAACATACAAACACAGAAAAATAAAAGAAGACACTTACCCTCATTCACCACTTTATTCAAAAGAAAAAAAAAATCACAGCTGGCCTTACATAGTCCAGGGATTCCGACGAACAAAGTCTATGGAGCATTGGAGCATCATTCTGACACTCCATAGACTTTCCTTACAAGCAATTCCAGGTCATGTTGTGTGACACCCATCGCCTCTGAAGAGTGGTGAAACCAGCAACATTACCACCATCCAGGGTTGCCTGATCACCAGGTCACTCCAGGTCAAAGTGCACTTTGCGTGACTGATGACCGGTAACGTTAATAATGTCACTGCTCTTCAGAGGTGCCAGCTGTGTAACTTGGTGACCCTGAACAATGGTAACATTACTGATGTTAGCGCTCATCAAGGTCGTCGTGTCTCACGCAGCGCAGCGTGACCTGGAATTGCCTGTAAGCAAAGCCTATGAAGTGTCAGAACGATGCTCCAGAGACTTTGTTCGTCAGAATCCCTGGACTACGTCAGGGCATTTTTTTTTCTTTTGACTAAAATAATGAATGCGGGTAAAGGTCCTCTTTTATTTCTCTGTATTTGTATGTTTGTGGTTTTTTTCAGATATCCTATTTTGGACTACGACAGATTCAGTTAACTACGGTGGATTCTATGGACTATGGCAGAGCTGCATAGTTTTTTTTTAATAACCTGGTAAATGAGGGAAAATTTCAGGGAGTGTTTATTGAAAGAAATTATTTTTTTCGTGTGTTTGTGTCTTTTTTTGGGGGATTGAGTTAGTAATGGTGGTATCTGATGGACACCTCTCCATTACTAACACCAGGGCTTGATGCGAGCTGATACTACACAGCTGACATCAACCCCATAAACCATTACCCCAATTACAAAGGCTAAGCTCTACAATTAGTGCATCTAATGTAATGCACCACTGGTTGGGCGGCTGCAGTCTGGTATTTTTAGGCTGGCAAGGACCAAATGACCTTCCCAGCCTAATATTATCAGCTCCCAACTGCCAGCTTTACCTTTTCTGGTTATCAAAAATGGTTCGGGACCCCGTGTTGTTTTTTCTTTTAATTATCTATCTATCTATCTATCTATCTATCTATCTATATAACCACATCTTTAACACATAGAAAAACCTTTCATTTCAGTGTCATGCATTTTTTTTCCTGTACGTATGACATGGATAACACATACATACACACAGACAGCACACGGATGACATTCAGGTGACACATAAGTACACATTGATGGACATATGGAGGGTTATAATTGAATGTGCAACACATACTTTTTTTAGACGGACTTGTGAAGGAGGCCTGAGGCTTATTATCCTTATCCTTTATCACATCCTCATTGTTCTCACAGTGACCTGTCCATGGTGCTGAATTTCTTAAAACTGCTATAAATTAAAGTGTTACTTACCTTTCTCCATGTAAAGGGATTGACCAAATTTCTATGAAAGGCACTCAACTCCCATAAAATAAGAAGTCTGAGTTGTTGATTGAGTGTTGTAGAGAAAGACTTGATATGACAAGGGATGGTCTTAGTAATGGACAACCCCTTTAAGTTCTATAATCTTGACAATATCTTTAACTGTATATGTCTGTATATGCTCTCCCTACTGCTCGGGTCCGGCTGCCGCGGCTGCTGCGGCCTGCTGCTGCTCGGTGGCTCGAGCGATGGGCCGGATCCCGGGGACTCTAGCGGCGCTCCTCGCCCGTGAGTGAAAGGGGATTGGGTTTTGGGATATAGTTTATTGTCCGTGACGCCACCCACGGTTGTGGTGATCTGTTGGCACCACCGCTGCTCTGTAGGAGGATCCCGGGAGATGATATGAAGCAGCTAGTTGTTGTGTTGCCCTTCCGTGGGTAGGGGTTGGAGATCCCGGGGCCCAGTGATGAGGTGGGAGATGCAGGGCTTGGTGGGCGCAGGGACGCGGGGGCAGCGCTGTGCCTTGCGGCACTGTGGTACTCACTCAGCCTGAGACGATGACACAGTTCTCGGTAAAACACACGGCTGGAAAGACGGTTCCCACGGACGGCTGCACTTGCTTTCCCCAGTAGGTGACGGTGACGGTCCCTCTGTCCTGCACCTAAGTTGATAATGGTTGCGATGGGTTCCCACCGGTAACCCGCTCCCCGGCTTGGATATGGGCCGGAGGAGCCCTACTTTGCCCGCAGGCGCTGGCCCTGAGAAACTGGTGCCCTGGCGGTGGCAGTGTCTCTCTGTAACGGTTGGACTGTTGCCTTCAATCGGGACTTGGTTGTTGGGAGACAGTCGTCCCCTTCACTGACGGATTTGGCAAATTATTGCGACTCCTAGCCTTGCCGGGATCCGAAAGGCCCCTGCCCTGGTGCTGACTGTTCTTCGTATACTGCTCCAGACCGCCGGGCCACTATCCGTCCGCGGTCCTTCCAGCAACCTCCGAGCAGTCACCCCTGCGGACAATCACCGCCGTCTGCTGACCTTGCTGTCTCTCAGCCCGGGGCACACACCCGGACTAACTTCAGGCTTTACAAACTGTTTCTTTTTTCACTTTACTTCAGCTTCTCTCCTAAGCTCCTCTACCACTTCACTTCCTTCTACTTTCACTTCCTAAACTCATCTGCTTGTTTACTCCTTCCACTTCTCCCTCCAAACTCTATCTTAGCTGTTTACTCCTTCACTTCCCTAACTGATCTGCCTGGTTCTTCCTGCCTCCAGGGCTGTGAACTCCTCGGTGGGTGGTGCCAACCGCCTGGCCCACCCCCTGGTGTGGACACCAGCCCCTGGAGGAAGGCAACAAGGATTTTAGGTTAGCTTTGGTGTTCCTAACTGGGGTGTAGGGTGTGGTGGTGTGATGACCTGTGACCCCTGGCTTGCCCAGGGCGTCACATATATAAGGTAAAAACTAAATTATATTGTGGCATAACTTAAAAAGAGACTTTTAATGTTTTCTATTACATATAAAGTTTGATTATCATACATATAACTTATAAGCTTTAGTTTTTGTTCTCTTCACTAGGGGCCTTCAGGTTTTCCAGGAACAACTGGACCAAAAGGAGAAAAAGTATGTTGTGCATGCCTTTCCTTCTGACAGCCACGTACAGCTCCGATGAATTATTCATCAGCTTTATTTATTGATGCTGTGTGACCTCTTTAATCTGAGTACTGGTGCCAGACTACAGTCAATGCAGCTTGGTTAAACTCTCTTGTGTACATGTAATGTAGACTTTTCCTTTATTCGAAAAGCCATATTAAAACGGTCTCCATGTGGTTACAGTATTGTAACCTATAGTTAGACTTTATGTTTTTATCATGCTTAGCAGCAAAATTAATAGACTGAAGAAAAACCACAATATATAAGATCAGTGCTCCATAATCAGTGTCTTGGGAGCCCTTAATGTGGTAAACATCAATACTATTGTTTGCAAGGATGTCACATAGTCTTAGCATTAGGATAAAGTCTATATCACTAGCATTAAAGGGAACCTGTCAGGTCCCATATGCGATCTAATCTAGAAGCAGGGTGATGTGTGGCCTAGTAACCCCTTCTTTCCCATCCCTGTGTTTTAATATTGTGTAATATGAATGTATAAAAATATGTTTTATTACTTACATGTTCCCTATGTAAATGATCAGAGGCTCTAGCCCCCAGGGCATCACATTGCCTGTGAGCTTTTGCATGCTTTCTGTGGTATCACACCCCTGTGGGCCCCTGATCATTTACGTACGGAACAAGTAAGTAATAAAGCATATTTTTATATATTCATATTACACACTATTACAACACAGGGATGGGTAGGAAAGAGTTACTAATCCACACATCACCCTGCTTCTAGGTTAGAACGCATATGGGACCTGACAGGTTCCTTTTAAGGTAAGACTTGTGTGTGAGTTGGTTATATACTTAATAGACTCTTTCTATTTTAAATTCCATATGGCTTAGCACATAGAAGTAGAAATGGTGGGGGACAATTTTGTTATGTAGTGTGTGTAATGTATTGGTTGCAAGCACTTTAAACTTATAGAAACAGCAAGAGTGCAAAAAACTCTAGAGGTGGTGATGAGGTGCAAAATAGGTACAGTACAAGTCAAAAGTTTGGACGCACTTGTTCATGTAATGGTTTATGTTGTTCTTATTGGAATGTGAACATTGTAAATTCAAAATGAAAGCAGCAAAAAAGAAATATGTGTAAACACTGGAGGACAGAGATAGCAGAGGGCCCCTGTGCAAGAACACTATATGGGCCCTTTGCTGTCCAATAGCTCATAATATTACACAATTCCACCTACTTTGCATATGTAAATGGGTCCCCTGTCTCTAGGGCCCCTGTGCGGCCACACAGGTTGCAAAAATGATATGTCCACCTCTGTGTGTGAAACACACCAGAAAATGTGTTAAATCTTAGATTCCTCAAAGTACCGCCCTTTTATTCTGATGACAACTTTACACCCTCTGAACATTCTTTCAAGCATCTTTATCAAGTAGTCATATGGAATGGCTTTCCAACAGTATTGAAGGAGTTCCTAGGAGCTTGGTACTTGTTGCTTCCTTTGCTTTTGCTCTGCAGTCCAACTCATCCCAAACCCTGACCATTGGGTTGAGGTCACGTGATTGTGGAGGCTACCTTATCTAACACAGAACTTCATCCCTATCCTTTCCTTGGTCACATAGCCCTTATATAGCCTGGATATTTGTCTTGGATCAATGTATAATTGAAATACAAATAATTGTCCCATTAAGCACAAAGCAGATGGGATGTCATGTAGTTGAGGAAAGCTGTGATAGCCCTGCTGTCTTAGTCTTCCTTGAACTTGGAATAAATCACCAACAGTGTCAAACTAAATTTCATTCTAAATCCCTATTTATTTAGTGCCATGATCAAAGCTATTTTCTAATATACTTTTATTAAAAATTCCCTACTGCTATTCTATATTTTTTTATTTTTCCTGTGTCATGATGCTTCATTTTAGAATCACAGTGCATGCTGGGATACTCAAACAAAGCATCATCAGAGTGGCTGTGGTCACTGTAAAGGTACCGTCACACTAAGCGACGCTCCAGCGATCCCACCAGCAACCTGACCTGGCAGGGATCGCTGGAGCGTCGCTACACGGGTTGCTGGTGAGCTGTCAAACAGGCAGATCTCACCAGCAACCAGTGACCAGCTCCCAGCCAGCAGCGACGCGTGGAAGCGATGCTGCGCTTGGTAACTAAGGTAAATATCGGGTAGCCAACCCGATATTTACCTTGGTTACCAGCGCACACCGCTTAGCGCTGGACAAGCCAGGACGTCACAAGCACTACACCAACACACCCCACACCCCGGTCAGGCACACCGAAGTCAAACAAAAACCCTTGTTGCCTCCCTCCAGGGGCTGATGTTCACACCAGGGGGTGGGCCAGGCGGTTGGTCCCACCCACCGAGGAGTTCACAGTCCTGGAGGCGGGAAAAGCAGATCAGATCAGTTAGGGAAGTGAAAAGTAAAGTGGCAGTTGAGCAGTCTGAAGTTGGTCCGGGTGTGTGGCCCGGACAGTACAGCAAGGTTGGCAGACGGTGGTGACCGTCTGCAGGAGAGACCTATCAGAGCCAGCCGTAAGGACCGTGGACGGGCGGTGACCCGGCGGTACTGGACCGGTACGCAAAGAGAAGCCAACACCATCCGGCAGGGCTTACGGACCCCAGCAAGGCTAGGAGTCGCCGTTGAAATCGCCAAATCCGTTAGCGAAGGGAACCTCCTGGGTTTCCCAGCAACCAAGTCCCGACAGAAGGCAACAGTCCAACCGAGAGAGGGAAACACGGTCACCGCCGGGGCTGCAGTTCCCAGGGCCAGAGCCTGCAGGCAAAAGGGGCTCCTTCAGCAATCTTCAAAGCTGGGGAGCGGGTTACCAGTGGGAACCCATTGGAACCGTTTACACTACACAGGTGCAGGGAAAGGCAGTCACCATCAACCTGCCGGGAGGAACAACACCGCAGCCGTCTGTGGGACCCGTCCATCCAGCCGTTTGTTTTACCGGAGACTTTGTGTACATCATTGGCTGAGTGAGTACCACCGTGCCGTGCGGCACAGCGCTGCCCCTGCGACCCTGCACCTCACCAGGACCCGTAACCCGCCTGCTATCCATCCCTACCCCTCACCGGGCCCCGGGACAACCAACCCCCTACCCACGGAGGGGAGAAAACAACATCCTAGCTGCTCCCTGTCATCGCTCCCGGGATCCCCGTCCAGAGCAGCGGTGGTGTCACAACCTCACCACAACCGTGGGTGGCGTCACGGACAATAAACCCCCAAAACCATCCCCCTTTTCACTCACGGGTGAGGAGCGCCGCTCGAGTCCCCGGGATCCGGCCCACCGCTCGAGCCACCACTGAGCAGCAGCAGCCGGACCCGAGCAGTGGGAGAGCGCAGCGTCCCCTCCTCCGCCCGCGACAACTTGGCGTCACGAACAGGATCTTACCGCTCTGCCGTCTGGTAGAGGTGTGCCTTGTGACCGCCGGAGGTGTCCGGCTGAAAAATTTGAGAAGCCGCCATCTTGGGCGCGAAAAATCCCCACTCGAGCGTCTCCTCGAGTAGTGGAGGTGCGAAAGCTGAAATCCCGTCCCTGTAGAGGAGGAGCCGGAAAAAGACTAAGGGGGACGGAAATAAGATGTCTGCACCCGACGGAGCCGCTGGAGGAGCGGTGGACGCAGCCGCGGTGGCACCTTCAGATGGGAATGGGCCTGCCCAGGTCCCGGCCGCGCTGGCGGGAGGTGCTGTGGCCCCAGCGCTCGCTCAGGTGATGCCGTTCTCCTTGCCCTATGTGCCCAGAGCTACCTGGCTGCCGCAGTACGATGGGAAACCTGATGCGTTGCAGGTTTTCCGGAAGAAGCTTAGCCCGCTACTAGAGTTGTACCCCCTAACCGATAAGCAACGTGCAGCGGTAGTGCTGGGGCAGCTAACTGGCGCAGCTGAGCAGGAGGCGGAGACCTGGGCCGAGGGGGACCGGTTCTCTGTAGCCACCATCTTCGAGAAGTTACAGGCTGCCTTTGAGACCCGTACCGAAGCCGAGCTGTAGATGCAGTTTTACCAATGCCGGCAACGGCCTGCGGATAGCATTCGGGACTATGTCTTGCGTCTACAAACCGCCCTTCACACACTGAAGCGGGTAGACCCCATCAACGATGCGGACAGCAAAAAAATGCTGGTGGTACAGTTTGTACAAGGGATGAGGTCCTCAGAGGACCGTAAGCAACTTCGGCTCTGGGCCTTAGAACACCCTGATGTTGGCTTTGTCGTGTTAAAGGAACGGGCCATTAAAGCCCTGCAGCCTCCAGCAGCGGAAGTCCCTGAGGCAGCTCCATGGCCAGCTGAGACGGCTCCCGTCGTCGTGGCCCCTGTCCTCCAGGCACTGCCAGTACCGGCAACCCCAAGTGGCATGATGGAAGAACTGGCTGCGAAAGTCCGCCGCTAGAGCATTCCAGGCTTATTTCTGCCGACCACATGGGTACCCTGAAAAGGTGCTTACCGACCAAGGCCTGGCCTTCGAAGCAGAGGTTTTCCAAGAGTTCTGCCAGTTGTACGGCTGCAAGAAAATCCGGACCACGCCTTACCATGCCCAAACCAATGGCATGTGTGAAAAGATGAACCACCTGGTCCTGAACCTCCTTAAAACGTTGCCGCTGGAAGAGCGGAACCTGTGGCCGGAGAAGCTACCCGACTTGGTTGATATGTATAACAACATTCCTTCCAGCTCGACGAAATGCACTCCAGCATACCTGATGAGGGCTCGCCCCGGCCGGCTACCAGTGGATCTAGAAATGGGGTGGAAGCCCCGGAAACACTCCCTTCAACGGCTGACTGGGACACTCAGCGGAGGGCGCAGTACCGCCAGGTCCAGGAATATGTTGAGAGGAACTTGTGTCAAAGTCGGGGACAACAGGAGCAGTGTTTCAACAAGAAGGCGTCTGCTGGTCCCTTCCAGCCTGGAGATGTAGTCCTGAAGCGAAAAAGGAGGACCCACAAGCTGGATGATCAATGGGAATGTACCCCATATGTAATAGAGCCCACAGAATGGGAAGACGGGAAGGCTTACCAAATCAGCCATGACCAAGGAGGAACCTTTGCCACGGTTTCCTGAGACCATCTAAACAGGTGCCCACCAGCATTGAGGGTAGCGGCTGAAACTCCAGTTCCCAGACCGGCGGAGAAAGAAAAGGAGGTAATCCATACAGTGATGGGTGATTTCCCGGCAGACTGGCCTACACAGAACGGTGCGGTGATTCTTCCAGTGATACTGTTCCCACAACCCGTGGATGAGAGAGTAATGGAAGTGACCGACCATAAACCAGTGCCCAGGGATGAACCTGTACCCAGCTCCCCTACGCCTCCACCTGCCCCACATGATAGCGGGGAGAAGGAACTGATCGTTCCCCCTGCCCCATTGCCTGTCACCACTGATACCGGACCCCGAAGGTCCACTCGTTCCAACCTAGGTAGACCCCCACTTAGGTACAGGGAAACTCCCCTGTAAAGGGGGCTTTGTGTGTTAAAAATACCGTTTTAAAAGTTTGAAAGAATGATAAGTGAAAGAATGATTACCGAAGATGTTACCTGATTTGCAGCTTGATTGGAACCGGTCGTTGCCGGCAACTGTTGTCCCCGTGGGGACTGTTTACAACCACTGCGTAGAAACTGCTATGGACAAGCCCGAGAACTGGCAGGGCAACCACGAACTGGTGGTTTGTAAATAAATATGTTTAAGGCTTTTACCGTTGCCGCCTCCGGAGAGGCTGATTTGGAGGATGGGCCTGGAGGAAAGGGATGGCCCAGGCCCGCCACTACCGCAACCCCTGAAAAGGACAGAACCCGCTCGGGCAGCTTGTGCTGGACTGGGGTCAAGGGGTGCTGCCCGTTTGCTTAGGGGCAGCATCAGGGCCAGGTTGCTTGGGTGGGAGAGAGCGGAAGCCGACACCGTTTTAGTAACGTTTAAGTACCGTACCTCCCGATGTGGGAAGATTGCAAATGTATATATGTGTTTTACCGTTTTCTTATCTTTTCCAGTTTGTGAAAATAAAACCGGTGATGGACGGGCAGCCCGCGGACGGTCTGCATTTTACTAAGGGGGAATGTGGCGCCCTGGACAAGCCAGGACGTCACAAGCACTACACCAACACACCCCACACCCCGGTCAGGCACACCGAAGTCAAACAAAAACCTTTGTTGCCTCCCTCCAGGGGCTGATGTTCACACCAGGGGGTGGGCCAGGCAGTTGGTCCCGCCCACCGAGGAGTTCACAGTCCTGGAGGCGGGAAAAGCAGATCAGATCAGTTAGGGAAGTGAAGAGTAAAGTGGCAGTTGAGCAGTCTGAAGTTGGTCCGGGTGTGTGGCCCGGACAGTACAGCAAGGTTGGCAGACGGTGGTGACCGTCTGCAGGAGAGGCCTATCAGAGCCAGCCGTAAGGACCGTGGACGGGCGGTGGCCCGGCGGTACCGGACCGGTACGCAAAGAGAAGCCAGCACCATCCGGCAGGGCTTATGGACCCCGGCAAGGCCAGGAGTTGCCGTTGAAATTTCCAAATCCGTTAGCGAAGGGAACCTCCTGGGTTTCCCAGCAATCAAGTCCCGGCAGAAGGCAACAGTCCAACCGAGAGAGGGAAACACGGTCACCGCCGGGGCTGCAGTTCCCAGGGCCAGAGCCTGCGGACAAAAGGGGCTCCTTCAGCAATCTTCAAAGCTGGGGAGCGGGTTACCGGTGGGAACCCATTGGAACCGTTTACACTACACAGGTGCAGGGAAAGGCAGTCACCATCAACCTGCCGGGAGGAACAACACCGCAGCCGTCTGTGGGACCCGTCCATCCAGCCGTTTGTTTTACCGGAGACTCTGTGTACATCATTGGCTGAGTGAGTACCACCGTGCCGTGCGGCACAGCGCTGCCCCCCCGACCCTGCACCTCACCAGGCCCCGTAACCCGCCTGCCATCCATCCCTACCCCTCACCGGGCCCCGGGACAACCAACCCCCTACCCACGGAGGGGAGAAAACAACATCCTATCTGCTCCCTGTCATCGCTCCCGGGATCCCCGTCCAGAGCAGTGGTGGTGTCACAACCTCACCACAACCGTGGGTGGCGTCACAGACAATAAACCCCCAAAACCATCCCCCTTTTCACTCACGGACGAGGAGCGCCGCTCGAGTCCCCGGGATCCGGCCCACCGCTCGAGCCACCACCGAGCAGTAGCAGTAGCAGCCGGACCTGAGCAGTGGGAGAGCGCAGCGTTCCCTCCTCCGCCCGCGACACAGGGAGCCGGCACTGACAGCGTGAGAGCGGCGGACGCTGGTAACGAAGGTAAATATCGGGTAACCAAGGAAAGGGCTTCTTGGTTACCCGATATTTACATTGGTTACCAGCGTCCGCAGAAGCCGGCTGCTGCTGCCTGCACATTTAGTTGTTGCTCTGTCGCTGTCACACACAGCGATGTGTGCTTCACAGCGGGACAGCAACAACTAAAAAATGGTCCAGGACATTCAGCAACAACCAGCGACCTCACAGCAGGGACCAGGTTGTTGCTGGATGTCACACACAGCAACATCGCTGCTATGTCACAAAAGTCGTGCCTCAGCAGCGATGTTGCTAGCGATGTTGCTTAGTGAGACGTGGCCTTTACAGCCCCTGCTGTCTCCCTGAAACAAAGCTCATTTCTGGGGCTGTGTTGACTTGTGCTGTGTCCCTCCCTGCTCGCTGTGCACTGTACAATCTGCACAGTGACTGCATCCACTCTGTTGTTAGCTCAGATCAGTAATAATCAGCCTGCAACAGAGCAATGTCACTGGTATCTTGCATGCCGGGTATGGTCACTGTGCTGCTGCTGCCTGATTGACCTGAATCAAGAACACAGTGGATGCTGTCGTAACTGTGACCGTAGCCTCTGCCTCTTGCTTTGATGATACTTTGTTTCAGTATCCCAGCATTCATTGGGATGCTTAACAAAGCATCATCAGAGAATAAATAAATAGAATAGCAGTGTAGTTGGGTTGGGAAATGGTACGAAATTTGAAATACAAGTGTATTAGAAAATAGCTTAGTTTACTGCACCAAATAGATAGGGATTTAGAATGAAATGTAGATTGACATCAGACCACCCCTTTAAGAAAAAGGAGAGATGTAAAGCAAAAATGACTGAGCTTTTCAGGGAAACACTCCCCATAAAAACTGCACATGAGGATCTATGGTTTTTATTTTCCACAGGCCGTGCATTTGAAAACATTTTTATATATTGTCACTAATTCTAACCTTTTTCTGTTTTACAGGGTGAAATTGGTAGGCCAGGAAGAAAGGTAAAGTGAATTTTCAGTCCTCTTAATACCCTTGTGCATATAATGTGCTTTTCTGAAGTTTAGATTTCGAGGTTATAGTTCATGCTAAAAGGAATCTGTTACATCGTACATGCAGTCTGATCTGTGGACAGCGTGGTATTCAGATGAAGAACCTGAGAAGAATGACATATATAGGTTTGTAGTAAATGATTCAGTATAACTTGTGTTCAGGGCCGTATTTGGGGTTTTTGCTGCCCTAGGCACTGTCAGTGGTGGCGCCCCCTTCTGATCAGTCAGATTAAGGGTATGTGCACACAGCATTTTGTTTTCAGACAGATCCGCCCTGTAACCCGCCCAAAAACCCCAAATTCTAAATATTAAAGAAATGAACTCATACACTGCAGTGTAAAAAAGACTTGCTGTCCATATATTCAGTCTTTGAAGTTTTTTAAGAGCGTCAGGTTTCCTCAGACATGAAGCGGCTGACAGTGACCGGTCCATTATATGGCGGCTGCTGCTTGGATGCCGCTTACTAGTTCATTTAAAAAATAAGTAAAATCCAGTAGCTAAAAGATGTTGGAAAAAACAACCAAGAAGCAACAGCAAAAAAAAAATATATATTTGCTTCAGGATAAAATGATGACTGTCCTGAAGTGTTTTCTGTCTGAATAATTCCAGGGGTTCACCGAGAACTACAAGAGGTGTGCACATTCCCTGATAGAGCCCAGAGCCTTCAGATAGTAGTACACATACACATTAAGCTAAAGTGGTCTAAACCCACCAATATCGACAGGTTCTGCTGACAGCCCAATGTGAATGGGGGCTCTCAATTCTGATTGCCGGGGGGGGGGGGATAAGGATCCAGCATGTCCGATTACGGAGGCGTAGATCCTAATATCCTCTAAATGATAAGCTGCTGCCGGAGATGTCCAGCAGCGGCTCTAATAGAGAACACAGAAACACTTGGCAGAATGAGTGCTCCTGTATATGGGAGAGCCGAGCAAGATAGCTGTCGGCTGAAAGATCAGACTATACTGTATGGGGGCTTTAGTCTATTACTTATTCGGCTGACAGACATGCAGATAGCTGTATTTTTAGTCCAGCACACTGACCCTATGTTTTAGGATCAAGACTGATAAAGTAAAGATTACAACAGCCACATGACTATCACCAGAACCACCATCAGTACAGTAATACATAACTAAAACCACACTAAATACAAGAATACATAACCAAAACCAGTTAGTACAGTAATACATCAACAGAACTACTGTCAATACAGTAATACATCACCAAAACCACCCTAAATACAATAATACATCACCAAACCCACCCTAAAGACAATAATACATCACCAAAACCACCATCAGTACATGAATACGTTGCCAACTTCGTACAGCAATCAAGTGCAGTGTTAGGTTAGACCCATATACATATATGCATTGCATTAACGTACACCTCCCAGTATGTCCTTAACAATGGTTAGGAGATGCTGGTAGTTGTTACCAGCCATCATTAGACTGTGGACCATATAAGAACCACAATACTGATTAGTCCCAGGCAGTAGACTTAACTTTTGGAGGAGATCTTATATGTTTAGGTCCATTAATTCTGAGGAGATTAGTAGGGCAGAGGTGGGCTCAGTAGGGAGAAGGGGCATCATGGGGTGGGACTTGAGACCCCCACCAATTGCTCAAAAGACCTCTTAAGTGCACAGCTCAGGAGACAGGACTATGAAATTTTACTCCCGGAATCCATTCTGTCTGCATGTTATGGTTCTCGGAAACACTCGGGGCCACGGTAGTCGGACCCCCAGCGATTGGAAAGTTATTCCCCATCCCAAGGATAGAGGGTAAGTTTCCAATGTGAGAAAACCCCTTTAAAGCAGCATTCACACTGCAGCCAAAGATGGGAAACTGATTTATCTAAAAGTATAATGTCATCGTTCTTAGCAACACATTGTCCTGCGTCTCCCAAGACTTCCCTCTTGTTTGGTCTGCTGCAGCACATACTGCAATGGTGCCCGTATAGGGAATCTGTCACCAGGTTTTTGCTCCCCCAGCTGAGAGCAGCATAATGTAGAGACAGAGACCCTGATTCCAGCAATATGTCACTTACTGAGCTGTTTGCTGTCATTTTCTCTGCTGCAGATCTCGCAGCTACACAGAGCTCATGAATATGCTGGACTACCTGCAGCACACCAAGTAGTCCTGTAATGATAACTACTGCTGATTAAACAGTGATTTTATCAAAACTACACTAAGCAGCCCAGTAAGTGACAACACTGGAATCAGGATCTCTGCCCCTACATTATGCTGCTCTCAAATTAGGTGGCAAAAACCTGGTGACAGACTCATAATTCTCCTCACTAAAGAGTAACCAGGCTGTGCCCAAGAATAAATAACTGCCCATCACTGAGCTCACTGCACAAAAAATGACCTTACACCGCGTCACTTATAGTATACAGCCTCCACATTCTCTCCTATTACATTTCCACTACACTTCCCCCTAAAATGAAAACCCCCACTGTCCTCAACACTGAATTATACCCTCCAGACCATCCTCACTTATGAACTATGACTCCACTGTCCCCACCTCTCCATGCAGCCCCCACTTCACTGTCCCCCTCATGCTGTCCCCACTCTATAATGAACCTTCTGCATCGCATTCTGTATACCGAGCCCTCCCAGGCTCCTAACTGAGCGCTCCCCATGCTGCCCCTTCTCCATACCAAGCCCCCCCCCATGGTTCCCCTTCCATACCGAGCACCCCCCATGATTCCCCATACCATGCCTCCTATTCTCCATACTGCAACTCCCATTCGCTATACTGTCCACCACCCTCATTTTCCCTCCCCCCCCATTTTCCCATTTTGCTCCATCACCAGTGCAGATGCACCCCTATCCTGCTCCATCCTCCATATTGCGCCCCCACATCATGCTTCATCACCCCCATCCTCCATGTTGCGCCCCCACATCATGCTTCATCCCCCCCATCCTCCATGTTGCGCCCCCACATCATGCTTCATCCCCCCCATCCTCCATGTTGCGCCCCCACATCGTGCTTCATCCCCCCATCCTCTATGTTGCGCCCCCACATCGTGCTTCATCCCCCCCATCCTCCATGTTGCGCCCCCACATCGTTCTTCATCCCCCCCATCCTCCATGTTACGCACCCACATCGTGCTTAATCCCCCCATCCTCCATGTTGTGCCCCCACATCGTGCTTCATCCCCCCATCCTCCATGTTGCGCCCCATAACGTGTTTCATCCCCCCCATCCTCCATGTTGCGCCCCCACATCGTGCTTCATCCCCCCCATCCTCCATGTTGCGCCCCCACATCGTGCTTAATCCCCCCCATCCTCTATGTTGTGCCCCCACATCGTGCTTAATCCCCCCCATCCTCCATGTTGCACCCCCACATCGTGCTTCATCCCCCCATCCTCTATGTTGCGCCCCCACATCGTGCTTCATCCCCCCCATCCTCCATGTTACGCACCCACATCGTGCTTAATCCGCCCCATCCTCCATGTTGTGCCCCACATCGTGCTTCATCCCCCTTCCTCCATGTTGCGCCCCCACATCATGCTTCATCCCCCCCATCCTCCATGTTGCGCCCCCACATCATGCTTCACCCCCCCCATCCTCCATGTTGCGCCCCCACATCTAGCTTCATTCCCCCCATCCTCCATGTTGCGCCCCCACATCATGCTTCACCCCCCCCCATCCTCCATGTTGCGCCCCCACATCATGCTTCATCCCCCCATCCTCCATGTTGCGCCCCCACATCATGCTTCATCCCCCCCCATCCTCCATGTGGCGCCCCCACATCGTGCTTCATCCCCCCCATCCTCCATGTTGCGCCCCCACATCATGCCCCATCCCCCTCATCCTCCATGTTGCGCGCACCCGCCCCCCGGGTTGCTTGTTCGGCGCTGTCTTCGGCTGTAAAGCGCTTACCTGCTCCAGGCTGCATCTCCCGTTCTCGGCGGCGGGACCTCCCATCTTCCTCTGCGGCGGCTCTATCTCCCGTTCTCCGCAGTGGTGGTGGCGGCGGCGGCAGGAGCTGACATCTTGCTCGGCGGCGGCTCCATCTCCCGTCCTCCTCTGCGTCGCGCTGCCTCACGCTGCTGTGACCTCTGCACAGTGAGCGCACGGCAGCATGTCGGGGCGGGGAGCTGATTGCAGCTCCTCTGACCCCGGAACTGCCGGCGCGCTCACAGTTTCATTTATATTCGCGTGTTATAGACGTGACTATAAATGACTGCGGCACCCCCTCCCTCCTTCAAAAAGGCGCCGGATTTAATAAAGAGTTTGGAGGCGGGAGGAAGATTTAAAAAAAAATAAATATTTTTTTTAAGTTTTGGTCTGGGCGCCGCCTGGAAGGCGCCGCCCCAGGCACGTGCCCTCAAGTGCCTAATGGTAAATACGGCCCTGCTTGTGTTTTATTCATTGAAATCCCTTGTGTTTGTACACATAGGAGTCCAGTGGGCAGTTTTATCTCTGAATGCGAAATCATACAAGGAAAACTGTCAATCATTGAATAGGACGGCCCACTGGACTACAAACAAAAGAGATTTCAGTGAATTAAATTAAAACTTTACTGAAACGTTTTCCATAAAAATGTACAGTATATGAATCTGATCAGCCCCTACTGCTCTATAGCATCAGATACCATTTTCATCTTGCCAGGTTCCCTTTAAGTTCCCTTTACATACATTGCCCCATCCGCCCTCCTCTCCTCAGCCCAGAATCATAATACAGGTTGTTGTGTATTGAAGTTTTAGATAAACATTGGGCAGACTGGGCAGTGGGTAACAGGAAAGGCACATGAGGATGGTCATGATGTCACTGCCACAGCCAGATCCTATGTTAAATGGAATTGTAAATAATACACTTTTACAATAGAGTTGATATATCTAGTCTCCAGTTTTGAGATAACATTATATTATTCGTCTCTAATCTCTGCTATTTTTAATCTATCAGTACCCCTATTTCTATTACGTTCACTTAGCAGCGTGCGATGTGCTGGCAGTCACAGTGCATCATAAAAATACTTTGTACAGGCTGCTATACAAGTGCGGAGTTTAGATGCTCACATAGTAGATACCATGCTGGCAAGCTACAAATATCTTAGGTCCTCACATGGTCTGCACATCATATACATCCTCTCTCTGTCGGAAGTGCTCAGATTTAGAAGCAGAAGTAAGAAAGTGTTATTTATAAACTGCAATGTAACTACTTTCACAGAATAGGACAACAGTGTGTGATCTCTGGTGAGCCTCAGCTAGAGAGAACTCAAAGATGGGACTGCTCTAAAGTGAAAACTGTCATGACAAAAAACTCCTGCAGATATGGGGTTGACCTGCCCGTCACCTGCATTTTCAACCCTGCTGCCGGTAGCGTTTGTGTTTTAGTTGCGGGGGGCTACACCGGCTTCGGTTCAGTCACCGCTCTGTGTATCAAGAGCAGCAGCTTTAACGGTGCCTCCCACACTGACTGACAGTATCCTCTAATGTTGAGCAGCTGTCAGTCAGTGCTGGGGGCGCGGTTAAAGCCGCTACACAGAGCGATGACTGAACCCATCGCCAGCACCACCCTCGTGACTAACATCTAAATGCTGCCGGGAGGATTAAAGTTCATTTCCTCCCGGCAGCGTTATTCAATATGCAGGTGCCAGGCAGATTTTAAACGCTAATAACCTGCAGAATAACCCTATACCTGCAAGTTAGTAACATTTTTTTAACAAGACTGGATGCCTTTGACACAAAGATCATTGGTATATAATTAAAGGAGTTTTCTGTTTTTACATTTTTTTATTGCAAAGGCTTTCTGTATGTAAAAATAACAAATTCAGCCATTCCTACCACTTTCCGCTCCAGCGCTGGCTCTCCTGTGTTTCACTAGTTTTTTTTTTACATAGCTGCAGCGGTGACCGCATGACAACATAATGTTACTATTGATTGTAGCCAATCATTGGGCTCAGTGGTCTTGTGCCATCTATATCGGCATCACTGTTGAGGCTATGATTGGCTAAATTTGTGATATCACTGCTGCAGTCACATCAACAGTAGCCAAGAGTTTGCATCAGTCATTCCAATTTGTTTCCTAAATATAGACACAACCATATAATATTCAGCATAGGAGGGTTAGCCTTGATAGAATGTAAAAAAAAAAAAGTAAAGTAAAAAAAAATCAAGATTAGAAGGCAGAAGAAAATATTTATCTGACCTTTGTAAAGAGCTTAGTAAATAAAAGGTTGGTTTGAAAGAGGAGATGTAATAAATGTCCATGTTATAATCTGTTCTATACATCCTCAGCTATAAAGGTTTTCAGATGTGAATTAAGGGAGTTGGCCACTACTTTTTATTGATGACTTATCTTTTGGATAAGCCATGAATATCTGATCGTGGGGGTTCAGTCTTGGCCACTATAGAAATCATGGAGCTGCAGTGTTCCGGCAGCATCCGAGAATTTCCGGATGGCACCAGTGACGGCTGATCGGCAAGGGTGCCAGGTGTCGCACCCCCACTGATCAGATATTGATGACCTATCCTAAGGATAAGGTACCAAGAAAAAGTAGTGGCCAACACCTTTAAAGTGTCTTTAAAGGGAACCTGTCAGATCCCCTATGCACCCAGGACCACGAGCAGTTCTAGGTGCATATTGCTAATCCCTGCCTAACTGTCCCTGTATCTAGTAGCATAGATAAAGAGATCTTTACAAAAAGTATTTCTAAAGATCTTTTATAATATGCTAATTAGCGCATGGACTAGTCACAAGGCCGTTACTTCCCCCCAACTAGTCCGCCCTCTTACCATGTTAGTACGCCCACAGGGGTATACTAACATGCTATTTACTGCAGCATCACCAGCAGTGACACATGTACCTGTGTACTCTGTGACCGGTGAACAGAAGTCCTGCAACTTCCAGTATGCTACTGGATACAGGGACTGCTAGGAGGGATTAGGGATTAGTAATATGCACCCAGAACTGCTCATGGTTCTGGGTGCATACAGGACCTGGCAGGGTCCCTTTAAAAGGATATCTCAGGGCAAATGAAATACTGAAACTTGTGATATGTATAATTCCCAGTATAACAATTAAACAGCATGGTTTTTCTAATCCTGTACAACCCATGTTCCCTTGTAGTGTGCTTGGTTCAGATGTTATATTCTTTGTGTGTGATTTTTAACTTCTAGGGAAGGACTGGTCCTCCTGGTGTCCCAGGGATGCCAGGCCCTATAGGACCTCAAGGACCAATGGGACAAAAGGTTTGTGTTTTACAACTACCATATAAGAAATATAGACATAAGGAAGCATTTTGTGAAACGTTTGTGCCACAAAATTAACAATAGATATTGTTACTAATAAAACTTATTGTAGGCAATCGCTATTTTTCAGTACATCTTTGTGATACATTTTTTTTTAACCTGCGCTGTGTATTTATTTCTATTTTAGCATTTTTAATTCATTAGATAAGACAAATAGGGAGCATT
Organism: Anomaloglossus baeobatrachus; assembly: GCF_048569485.1. Taxonomy (NCBI): domain Eukaryota; kingdom Metazoa; phylum Chordata; class Amphibia; order Anura; family Aromobatidae; genus Anomaloglossus; species Anomaloglossus baeobatrachus. The sequence continues at coordinate 467,648,390 of NC_134358.1, forward strand.
TGACTTTTAAAATATAATATACTCTATATATTAATGAGTGTATGATATAACAATATTGAAATACTTCATACTGACAAAAACTAACAAACTGACAATATGCTATTGTAGAACAAGCCAGGAATGTAATGTGCAATAAATCCAACTCAGTAATATCTCCAACAGGGTTTTCTTGTGCAGGAACAGGGAGACGGAAAGTAATGGGAAAATGGAAGGCGGTATAGAAATTCAAAGCGAACAAATTAAATCAGAGTTGACATTATTCACAGTTACAATCAACTGATCAGGTGCATGCAATCACTGAAGATTATGATGAAAAAATTACCTTAATTATGACCCAATCCTGATCCTTCGTTTAGGGGGGCGTCAGTGTCACCCTACTTGTAGTCACAGTATACACTTAGGCAAGAAAACTTAAGCTCTATACAAGTCTATCTATGTTAACAGTAAGCTAAACTTAGCGCAATTGTGTTGCAGTTTACTACATTGACAGTCTAACTCTAGTAGTTGGCTATTCTCTCCTATTACCGTACGTCAAGACAGGAAGTAATGGTCCGGCTCACTTTGATGCTGTACAGGAGCAAATGTTTGCTTTCCCAGTCTCCAGATTCCTCTGGAGACGGTAAGGCTCAGGTCTTCTTGGGACTCAGTATGCTTACAGAGCCTACCACTACAAACAACATGGACCCATACACGTCTTCTCCCTTGGTAGTCGTGGTGCCATGTCCACCTCCTTGCTGTTGGCCCATTGTTTTATATTTTGTAACTCTACCACAGCTGACCCAGCATCCCCTTCTAACTGTTCCCCTGAGGAAACACACTCCTTACAGTTCTGTTCCTGGCATTTCTGGTTCATCGGCAGATTGCAATGTTGATCTACAAATGTCTGGCAGGTTTCAGCACTGCAGAGAGTTCATAAGTGACCAACAGTCACCGGGAAAGATCACTCAGGAAGGGAACAGCAGTCAGGTGGCAGGCCGGCTTTACCCGGAAGGTTGTTCTGATTACAGTTCTCCCTCCGGCAGCAGTCTCTGAATGTCCAGCACTTAGCTGAGTGGTCTCTGCTTGCCCAGCATTCAGCAGGCAGTCTCTATCAGCCCAGGCAACATAGACCAATGCAAAAAGGAAAGCCGGCCATCGCATCTCAGATTCTTTCTGGCTTGTTCTGCAAACTTGCTGCTTTCTCTCTCTTTCTTCTTCCACACAAATCCTTCTTCCAGACTGAGCAGACACCCCTCTGGAGGACGGGAGGAAACACTGCAACTGAGACATGAGCACTCTCACAGTGTTCTTAAAGGAGATCTTACAATATATCAAACTAATGTCACAGGAGATCATAGACTATACAATAGACAAAGCTATGGTGCAATCAAGTACAATTTGTTAAAGAACTGGACAGGAACATTTTATTAATTTACACTCAATGTGTTTCCAGGGTGAAAAGGGGGATTCTGCATCACAGGCAGGAACAGGATCAAGAGGACCAATGGGCCCAAAGGTTTGTTAAAACTGTGTGAAAATCATGGTTACTGCCATTTTAATGTTTTTCAACTTCTTTCTGGAAGATGCAAAAAGTCAACGGCTTAGCAAATAAAACAATAATCCTTAAGTCAAATGGAAATTAATTCATAGATACTACTGCATGAAAAAACACATTTGTAAAAGTGAAATCTGAAATAATATGAAAAGATAACCAGGCTAAAATAGCATGGCGGTGAAGGATGGTAAAAAAATAAATATAAGCTGTTATATAGCATAAGAATTTGTTTGACTATTACATGTATACTGCATGAGGATTTCTGTCTACTTTCTTTGACTTTCAGGTCAACTAAAACCCCTGTCATGTCATCTTAAACAGCTGCACTCAGACGTCTACACATACACAGCAATATATATATATATATATATATATATATATATATATATATATATATAAAATATTGGGTATATATATATATATATATTCTTTTTTCCAATTTAAGATTTTATTAATTTTTCCAGGAAATACAAAATTAGAACATACAACCATACTATTGCAAATGAAACAGATCAGAAGTTAATGCTAAACCAAGCCTTCGCCGGCTTCGCAACATTCTATGGATGGTATAAATGGAACATAGATAATCACTTAAAAAAAAAAAACAAAACAATAAAACGATAAATCAAGGAGAAGATATTCAAACAAGAGGAAGTCACAGAGTCTAGAGAAATAGGGGTAGTGCAGAGAAGGGAGAGAATAGAAAGCAGAGTGAGGCGACCGGGACTGATGCAACGTCCGTTGAGCTGAAACTTTGTCAAAAGTGCGGTGTGAACTATCTGGAAAAGAAAAGGCCAGAGTGCCCCCCATCCGGAGGTTAAAGTAGTTCAAGAAGTGTTTTACTAGACAAGAAGGAGTCCCATTGGAACCACTTGGAGGCCGTTTCCACCGTCTGCCCTCGAGATTGGGCCATCACCATTTCCATGCGGTGAATAACATTTACCTCTGTTATCCACTCATCTACCGTCGGGGGGTTAGGATCTTTCCACCGCCGAGGAATCACGGTCTTGGCGGCCTGGAGAAGGTGGCCTAGGATCGATTTCCTAAAAACCTTTTCTGATACGTCAAAGATATACAGTAAAACTGCCTCCGGGCGACTGGGGACCACAATTCCTGTGGCCCCCCGTATGGCTGCCAGTACCTTGCTCCAAAAGACCGACAGGCTCGGGCAGTGCCACCAGATGTGGGACATGGTGCCTCCCGAGGCTCCACATCGCCAGCAAGAGTCAGGTATTTCGGGGCACCACGCGTGTAGAGACGCCGGAACCCTGTACCACCTGGAAAGTATTTTATAGCTAGTTTCCTGCATCCTAGAGGCAATCACGGACCTGTGGGTCAGGCGATAACAACGTTCCCATTGGCTCCCGGTAATCGGTTGGTTGAGCTCTAACTCCCAAGCTTTACAGAAGCGAGGAGGCGACGCCTCTACTGTACTCGTCAGAAGCTTGTACACCCTTGATATAGCATGGCGCGTATTAGAGGAACCTGTGCATAGATTTTCAAAAGGGGTTTGGGGTGAGGGGTGAGTCATGATAGTATCTTGGGAAGTCAAGAAGTGCTTGAGTTGGGCATATTCAAAATGAAAACGTAGTTTAAAATTACAACTCTCTACTATCTCCTGAAGTGGGATAATGGACCCCCTCGGAATCACTCGATTTAGCCTCAAGGGGTTCAATTTCGTGCTTCCTAGAAAATTGTTGGAAGATGCCCCCGGCAGAAACTCCGGGTTGTCCGTCAGTGGCATAAGGGGCCCTCTAGGTTGGATCAGGAGATTACGTGACGGCCCAGAATGCACCGTTTTTAGAGTCTGCTTGGTGCTATAAGACATCTCAATCTTATGTTTGGTGAGGAGTGGCCAGGTCCACGGCAGGGTCGGAATTGATAAGGGGCATATTTCTTGTGCCAGGCTAACCCACAGTTTAGAGCTAGAATTATGTAGAAGATCCAAAACCCTGGCATGAGCTGCCGCCAAGTAGTATCGCCTACAATCGGGCAGCCCCGTTCCTCCTGCACCTTTGGTCCTAGTCAAGACGCCACTTCCAATACGAGGGCGTCTTCCAGACCAGACAAATCTACCGAACATGCGCTGCATCTTGGCCCAATAGGTTGCCGGTACATAGACCGGGGCCGTCTGCAGCAAATATAGCAATCTCGGGAGGGCCGTCATCCTGAGTGCACTGATCCTGCCAAACCATGAAAGAGTGCCCCCATGCCACCGAGTCAGATCCCCCTCGAGCCGTGACAGAAAACTCTGGTAGTTTAATTGAAAGAGTCTGGATAGGTCAGATGGAATCTTGATGCCTAAGTATCCGATGCTACCATGGGGTGGCCATCTAAAGGGGAAGTTTGGTTTTATAACATTTACAGTCGATTGGGGCAAGGAGATATTTAGGGCCTCTGATTTATCAAAATTAATTTTAAAATTGGACCACTTACTAAACCGGTTTAGTTCCAACATTAAGGACGGGAGGGATGTGGTGGGGCTACTTAAATATATCAGAAGATCATCGGCGAAAGCAGCGCATTTATGCTCCCGATTGGCAATCCTAATTCCCCGTATGTCTGGGTTAGCCCGGATGGCTGACAACAAGTGTTCCATGACTAATACATATAGTAACGGTGACAAGGGGCAACCCTGTCGTGTCCCGTTTCGGATGGAGAAGGGTTTCGTCAGAGTGCCATTAATCCTAAGGAGAGCAGTCGGGGAGTGATATAACGCCATAATTTTAGACGAGAAAACTGGCCCCAGGCCTATATGGTCTAGGGTCTGTGATAACGACTGCCAGGAGACTCTGTCGAAAGCCTTCTCAGCATCCAAAGACAGTAACATCATGGGCAGCTTTTTATTGTGTGCATGTTGGATTAAATCCAGGGTTTTTATGGTATTGTCCCTTGCCTCTCTACCTGGGACAAATCCAACCTGATCAAGGTGGATCAAGTTAGGGAGCAAGGGGCTAAGTCTGTTTGCCAAAAGCTTGGCATAAATTTTTAAATCTACGTTAAGTAGTGATATTGGTCTATAACTGCTACATGTCATGGGATCTTTTCCGGGCTTTTGAATTAGGGAAATATGAGCTGTGGTGGAGTGGGGCGGAAAGGGGACTGAGTCCGAGATTGAATTGAAGGAAAGGAGCATTAGAGGCGCTAATTGTTCCGAGAAGGATTTATAAAATTTGGCGGGGAACCCGTCAGGGCCAGGACATTTATTGCCCGGGGTATCGCGAATCACTGCCAATAAATCTTCCAGTAAAAATGGACTTTCCAGGTTGTCTATTATAGAACTGTCGGGACATCTAAAAGGTGAGGGCATTGAGGGATTTACATCACTCGGTCTATGGGGCTCGACAGGTAGATTATACAACTTGGAATAATAGTCATGAAAGGTATTTGAGATGTCTGGGGTGGCGTAAAGTAATTCGTCGCGTGAGTTCTTGATGCAGGGAATGAGGGTGTGAGCTCTGCCCTCCCTCAACGCGTTTGCTAACAACCTGCCGGGTTTATCCCCAAACTCATAAAACTTCCCCTTCCCTACCTGTATCAAACGCTGATATGAGGAATCAAGCAGTTTCTTAACCTCGAATCTAGCCTGCAGGAGTGCCCGTAAGTTCGTGGCCGATAAAGCTTGCTTGTGGATGAGCTCCAGCTCAGATACCCTATGGAGAGCTTTTACTATGTCTTGGGCTTTCTCTTTCTTGATTCGAGACCCATGCTTAATAAAAATACCACGTAGGACACATTTCAGTGCCTCCCACTTATACGTGGGGGCTGTGTCATCTACTGAGTGGTCCTCCATGAATCTTGCAATGGAGGTCTGGATATCCGAAACGCAAAGCTCATCCAGTAGCAATGACTCGTTCAGCCGCCACGACCCCCTAGGAGCCATAAGGGAGGGGATCTCAATCGTGCAATATACCGGCGCATGGTCTGACCATAATATATTATCCATTCTCGTGCGTTGGACCCAAGGGAGCGCGCTATGTTGTATCAGTATGTAATCAAGACGGCTATATGAATCCTGGGTGTGGGAATAGAAACTGTAGTCTCTGTCCGATGGGTGTTGTATTCTCCAGGTGTCGAACAGCTGCATGCGTAGTAAAGCTTTTTTAATTCGTTTGATAGTGGTGTATGCAATACTGGATTTCCCTTTTGAGTTGTCTAAAGTAGGGTCCAGGGTGATATTAAGGTCCCCACATAAAATCACCGTACCTTGTATCAGGGGGATCGCGGTACTGATCAGGCGGGAAATAAAACTATCCTGTTTTTGGTTTGGGGCGTACGCGTTAATTATCGTGAAGATGTGGGTCCCCACCCTCAGTGAGAGAATAATGTATCTGCCAAGACTATCTGTCGTGCACTTTATGATTTGATGTGGGAGGGATTTATGGATGGCTATTGCCACACCTTTTGAGCGGGAGTCAGGGTTATCCGAGGATACCCATGTCCGGTAATATTTATTTTTAAGAATAGGGGCATGTCCTTGTTTAAAGTGTGTCTCCTGTAAACACGCTATTCTCACCTTCTGTTTATGAAGATGATACAATATCTGTGTCCTTTTCTCCGGAACATTGAGGCCCCTGGCATTGAAAGAAGCGATGGTTAAGTCCGCCATCTATAAAAGAATAAGTCATTAGAGATATTTAAGAAAGAGAATCGGACACGTTCATCCCGGCCGCCGAAGATATGGAGAAGGGGAGACTTGAGGAAAGTAAGAGGTAGTGGGAAAAAAAGGAAGAAAGAGAAAAAAACAAGAAGAACAACAGGCAAAAAAAGCCTATCATAGTTAACTGAATCCGAACAAACGTTCCTAGGGAACATATCCGCCTCATCTAGGCAGGACAGAGGATCCCAACCTATTTGGGGAAAAAGGAAGTCCGACATATCCGAGCAGAGCTCCATATATACTAAGAAAGAAAAAACATTATGGATAACCATAGACGCCGGTAAAGGAAATAAATTCTTATGGGATACGGGCTATGAATAGACTGAAGGGTATCATGTGGAAGCCACGTGAGCCTCATTACTGTAAGAGATATAAGTCATACAGGTGTTGTCAGCCTTTGGTTTCCTCGGGATCAGCTAACGCGGGCGGCCCGCCCTGCGACCCCTTTCTCCTCTCGGAGGCAACCCCCTGCTGGACTCAGTAGGTGGAGGTGGTCTAGAGGAGGTAGGCCGTCCCCTGGGCACCCACGGCTGGAGTAGTGTAGTCGGCCAGGCTGCAATAGACATTGCAGGCAGATTCAGACTCTTGATAAAAGCCGGGAGGTCCTCTGGAGAACGCAGGGTCATCCATCGGGAGTCCTTCTGTACCGATAGGGAAAACGGAAATCCCCACCGGAATGGCAGACCTCTCTCTTTCAAGACATCAAGGAGGGGTTTAAGAGTCGCACGTTGGGCCAGAGTGTGTCGTGAGAGGTCAGGCATTATGCGAAAGGTAGAGCCATTGTATGATAAGTTCTGTTTTCTCCTGGCTGCCTGTAGAATGGCCTCTTTTACAGCAAAAAAGTGTACTCTGCATACGATATCTCTTGGGCGGGAGTCATCCGGATCCGGAGGGCGTAGAGCTCTATGGGCTCTATCAAGTTCAAGGGGAGCTCCTGGTGGCCTCTTTAACAAATTGTTGAAGATGGAACGAAGAGCAGCAGGGATATCAGGGGCGGCAATAGATTCCGGAAGACCTCTAATCCGCAGATTGTTTCATCTGTTTCTGTTCTCTAGGTCATCCACATGCTACTGGAGGGCAAATAGTTGCTTAGATTGGTTTTCAGCAGTTTCTTGGATAGATCGGATAGATACCTGAGAATCAGATTGTTGCTCTGTCAGGGTATCTACCCTGTGAGTAAGTGAAGAGAGATCTTGTCGCAGCTGAATAAATTCTTGTTTGCACTCCGCCACTACTTGATTAGCCAGAGCTGCAATGTCACTCTTGGTGGGGATTGCTTGTAACAGGGACCGTAGGTCTGCCAGAGATGCCGGGCGCTCGTCGCCCATTGAGGCGGCCGCGTGAAACATATTTGGGTATGCGTAAAAAGAGTCCTGAAGGGCTGGTCCATATGTCAGCATCTGCGTGTTCTGGGGATTTTTGATGCCGTCCCATACTTGTGGTGCAGATGTGAGATGTATTGGGGGTGTCCCCAGTATTCTGGGTCCCCCATTCACAGGGATTAATGGGCCCCTGTCTAGGTCCCTGACAGTGGCTGTCGGACTCTCAGCCCAAGAGGACCCCGTGGACCATGTATCTGGTGAATGCGCCTCTCTCTGAGGTGTCCCCCAGGGCTCATTGGTAGCCATCTGAGATGTAGGTGGCCCTCCTCCATTGCCTGCTCCCCCTGAGGATTGTATAGCTCTTGGTGAGTGACTGGGGGTGTTGTTCCCCCCACTAGAGTGCACTCCGCTCCCCAGGTCTAACTGTGGGCCCTGTACCTGATTCCTGTAGTACAGCCGGCCCGTAGGGTTTACTGCTGCTCCCTCCTCACCTCTGGTCCCTGCGCTTGCTTGTGTGGACACGAGCGGTGGTGTCAGAGCTGCAGCTTCTCCCTGTGTCGTCTGCTTCTTCAGTGCTCGGGCTCGCAGCGGTGAGTCATCTCCTGGGCCCGAGCACCCATGCGTCCCGCTCCCGTACGCCGCACTCCTAGCTTCACGATGTACGGCTGCAGGCATGTCGCCGTAGCCGCCCGGACGCAGCGGAGGCACAACGGAGGGTGATGCAGGTAGGGTCGCTGCCGCGGGAAACCTGTCTTCCAGCCCTAGGCTGCCAGCTAGCGTCCCAGGATCGCGGCCGCCATCTTGGAATGGCGCCGCTGGAGGTAATGCCGTCCCAGTTGCGGGGGGTACATCAGCTCCTGCCGCTGCCGTTGGACTAACGGAGGGTCCTCCCGGGCCACGGGGGATCTTCATCTCCTCACCCCTTCTTTGGGTCCCCTGGATTGCTGCCCTCATTGGCGTTGTGGCAGGGCTTCTTTCAGGCCCTGTAGGCCGCAACTCTTGCTGTGGCAGTGAGCCGGTCTCAGGCTCCCGGGAGCGTGTTAAATATGCCCCGATGGTGCCCTGGGGTGGAGGAGGCTTCCCCGAGGTGCTGGGCTTACCGGGCTTGTTCTTTTTTACTGCAGATTTGCCCATTGTGGCTAATAAACCGGTTCTATGGGGGATTATTTAGAGGAGCTCTAGCAAGTAGCGTCCTCACTCAGCCATGTCCGGCTCCGCCCCCCATATATATATATTCTGAGTGCTGGTATAGTTTGTTTTTCTTGAATATGTTTGTATTCAACTAAAACCATGTATAATATAATGGATAATATTCAGTGGGTGAAATCTGTACTCAATACGTCAAACATTTTCTAAGTAAATATATTTCTAAAGGTGCTATTCACATCAATTTCTCACCAGATGTCAGTAACAACCCATACAATTAACACAGGCAAAGAAATGAAACCATAGATGTCCATAAATTAAGTTATGTATAATAATGAGAAATGACAGAGGGAAAATGTATTGAACAGATGCAGAAAGAGAGGTGCAAAAAGTAATAGAAAGTCATGGAAAGTGATGACACCAGCTGAATTCTATCAGTAATTAGAAAGCTACTTAGTGAAATTAATATCAGGTAGTTGAATTGATGGCCTATAAAAAGTATCTCGTGACCAAGGTGCCACACAAGAAACATCTCATGATGGGTAAAACCAGTGAGCTGTCTCAAGACCTTTGCAACCTAATTGTTACCCAACATATTGATAGCATTTGTTACAGAACAATTTTTTTAACTACTGAAGGTTCCAATGAGTACTGTTGGGGCCATAATCCAGAAGTGGAAAAAACATAATTTCACCATGTACCGGCCACAACCAGGTGCTCCCTGCAAGATTTCAGACAAAGGAGTGAAAAGAATTATCAGAGTCGTTTTCAAAGATCCAAGAGCTAACTGTGGAGAGCTACAGTAAGACCTGAAATCATCAGGTACAATTCTTTCAAAGAACACACTAAGTAATGCACTCAGCGACCATGGCCTGTATGCACGCTCACCATGCAGGACTCCATTACTGAACGAAAAGCATATTCAAACGCATTTAAAGTTTGCTCAACAACATTTACATAAGCCTGCAAAATACTGGGAGAATATAGTCTGGTCAGATGAGACCAAAATTTAACTCTTTGGATGCCATAATACACAATGTATTATGGCATGGTTCAAAGGCACTGCATATCACCTTAAAACCACCATACAAACAGTGACATTTGAAGGTGGGAATATCATGGTGTGGGGCTGTTTTTCAGTATACGGCACTGGCAAACTTCATATCATTGAAGCAAGGATGAAAAGACAAATGTACCTTGACATTTTTGATAAAAATCTGCTGTCATCTACCATGGATGATAAAAATAAACTCAGGGTGGACATTTCAGCATGACAATGAGCCCAAACACACCACCAAGAAAACTCTCAATTGGTTTCAGAGAAAGAAAAGAAAGCTGTTAGAATGACCCAACCAATCTACTGACCTGACTCCAATAAAAAATTTATGGAAAGAGCTAAAGCTCAGCGTTCATAGAAAGAGCCCATGAAACCTCAGGATTTGAAGAGTATTTGTGTGGAAGAATGGACCAAAATCACATCTGAGCAATGTATGCAATTAGTTTCTTCATATAGGAGGCATCTTGAAGCTGTCATCACCAGCAACAGCTTTTGAACAAAGTATTATATTTCAGTAAACGTGTTCAATACTGTTTCCCTGTGTCATTTCTCATTATTACACATTACAAAATGTATGGAAATCTATGTTTGCTTTTTTTGCTTTTATAGGTTAGAAGGGTTATTATGAAACCTGGAGAGAAATTCATGTCAATAGCACCTTTAGAAATATATTTATTTAGAAAATTAGTGACGTGTTCAATTTTTATTTTACCCGCTGTATATTTTGCAAATAAATAAAACATACAAATACCAATTCTTCGACTCTATTACTAAATTTTTGTTGGTTTAAAATGTATTGCTTAGATACTAATGAAGGAAATGGAAGCTGAGTTACATCACATATACAGTGAACAACAGAACTTTGCTTTTACGTACTTTCGGCGGCTCCATGACTGCAAATAGCTACTCCATTGAGGTGCTTGATGTGGAACCACACCAAGATAATATTGATGAAATATCCTGGTCAACCCCTTAAAAAGACACTACCTGGAAAAAGTTAATATTTACAAGCTAATATCTTGGCTTAGTTGAGATTTGTTAGGGTCCATTTACACTGCAAGATTATGGTGAACATGCATTCTGAGGAACGCTCATTTCATCACAATCTTACAGTCTAAACAAACTGGCGATCACCCGAAGAACAAGCTTTTAAAATACTTGTATGTCTGGAGAACTGTTATTTTGTACTGTACAAAAGACTGTCATTCTCGGCAGCTTCTCGTCATGTGTAAACAGGACTTGTGGTGCTGAGAATAATTGCAGCCTATGCGCACTGAACTATTCAGTGCAAATCTAAAGCAGGACTCACCTCTGTAAACAGGCTACTATATGACTGTCAATCAGCAAAAAAAGCTGATCAGCAGTCATTTAGTGCTCCAGGTTGGTCTGTGTAAGGGCACAAACACATCAGCGGTATTCTGCCGCACTGCCGGTTCCGGCATAAGGGCAATACAGTACAATACAGTTCACAGACAGTGCGGCAAGCCCCGGTCACATGCTGTCACATGCTCCGGTCACATGACCGCATGTGCCTGGAGCTTGCCAGTGAACTTTAATGTACTGTACTGTCCTTGTGCCAGATCTGCGAGTGCGGCAGGAAAACGCTGATGTGAAACCAGCGTAAGGCCTCATTCACATGTCCAGAAATAAAAAAATAGAGAAATAAAAAAAAATTCCCCACCTTCTCCATGCTGACAGTCCGTGAAAATCAGACCACATTCAGATGTCATCCGAGTGTAGTCCGATTTTTTTCATGGACCCATTGACTTGCCTTGCTGATTTTGATCTGATCAAAATTGGACATGTCTCCACAATTTTCCGCTGACCTACAATGGGAATGGTTCCATAGACTGTCAAAACCACAGATACCACTTGTATGTGAAAATCGGACTTGTGAATGAGCCCCCATACAGATATAGGTATTGATTCGGTAATTATGACCTACAGGCTACATGATTTTATGTTCTTATAATTCATTCATGGGTTTATTTTCATTTTAAGATTGTTTCCAAGTGTTTCAATATAGTTCTTTTCATGGCAATAGAATAACTTACTTCTAATAAGAAAAATGTATAATATGTGATTTTTCTTTATTTATATCAATTTTTGCTGTTCAAAAGATTTCATTATGTAAACCTTTCTGCAGAATATTCACCGTTTCATTCATACCCCAAGTATAACTCATTTAGTATTACGTTTTTGCATTCCAGTCATAAATTCTCATTTATACCACTAATAAAAAAATATGGCATCAGAGGCGCTGTGTGGGATAAAATTCTAATTCCGTAAAGGCTTGCAGATGTAGAAAACAATAAATTGAGAACCCTTTGGAGAACCAAAAATCTGTCCCAGACAACCCTTATAATGTCAAGGCGTATATGCCATCAAAAATTAATAATACTAATTCTTCTTGTGATTGAAATGTCTTAATGCATTGTTTGGAACTTTAAAGGCCGCTTTACACGCAACGACATCGCTAACGAGATGTCGTTGGGGTCACGGAATTCGTGACGCACATCCGGCCTCGTTAGCAACGTTGTTGCGTGTGACACGTACGAGCGACCGCTAACGATCAAAAATACCACATCGTTGATCATTGACACATCGTTCATTTTCAAAATGTCGTTGATCTTCTGGGACGCAGGTTGTTCGTCGTTCCTGAGGCAGCACACATCGCTATGTGTGACACTCCAGGAACGACGAACAACAGCGTTCCTGCGTCCTCCGGTAACAAGGTGGGAGTGACCTTCATGCGGCTTCTCTCTGCCCCTCCGCTTCTATTGGTTGGCTGCTGTGTCACATCGCTGTGACGCCGCACGAACCGCCCCCTTAGAAAAGAGACTGTTCGCCGGCCACAGACACGTCGTTAGGCAGGTAAGTACGTGTGACGCGCACTACCGTTTTTGTCCGCCACGGGCAGCGAGTTGCCCGTGACGCACAAATGACGGGGGTGGGTGCAATCGCTAGCGACATCGCTAGCGATGTCGCAGCGTGTAAAGCGCCCTTAATGAGGAAGTATCAGGAATTAAGTAATAAATGTAACAATTTGACAGCCTAATCCATTTATAGAATATAATTATTATTTATTTATTTATTTTATTAATTTATTTCCACGAACTTCTTAAGGCAATACTAACCTGGATTTTACAGCTGTTTTGCATGACAAAATTACTGCAAAAAAATAATAATTCTGCATCATGATAGTTACATTTGGTCATATACAGTGCTGGCCAAAAGTATTGGCACCCCTGCAATTCTGTCAGATAATACTCAGTTTCTTCTTGAAAATGATTGTAATCACAAATTCTTTGGTATTATTACCTTCACTTAATGTGTCTTCAATGAAAAAAAAAAAAAATTGTCATAAAGCCAAATTGGATATTTCCACACCAAACATAAAAAAGGGGTGGAGAAAAGTATTGGCACTGTTTGAAAAATCATGTGATGCTTCTCTAATTTGTGTAATGAACAGCACCTGTAACTTACCTGTGGCGCCTAACAGGTGTTGGTAATAACTAAATCACACTTGCAGCCAGTTGACATGGATTAAAGTTGACTCAACCTCTGTCCTGTGTCCTTGTGTGTACCACATTGAGCATGGAGAAAAGAAAGTAGACCAAAGAACTGTCTGAGGACTTGAGAATCCAAATTGTGAGGAAGCATGAGCAATCTCAAGGCTACAAGTCCATCTCCAAAGACCTGAAAGTTCCTGTGTCTATGGTGTGCAGTGTCATCAAGAAGTTTAAAGCCCATGGCACTGTGGCTAACCTCCCTAGATGTGGAAGGAAAAGAAAAATTGTCGAGACATTTCAACGCAAGATTGTGCGGATGGTGGATAAAAAACTTCGACTAACATCCAAACAAGTTAAAGCTGCCCTGCAGTCCAAGGGTACAACAGTGTCAACCCGTACTATCTGTCGGTGTCTGAATGAAAAGGAACTGTATGGTAGGATACCCAGGAAGACCCCACTTCTTACCCCGAGACATAAAAAAGCCAGGCTGGAGTTTGCCAAAACTTACCTGAGAAAGCCTAAAAAGTTTTGGAAGAATGTTCTCTGGTCAGATGAGACAAAAGTAGAGCTTTTTGGGAAAAGCCATCAACATAGAGTTTACAGGAAAAAAAAAGAGGCATTCAAAGAAAAGAACACGGTCCTACAGTCAAACATGGCGCAGGTTCCCTGATATTTTGGGGTTGCTTTGCTGCCTCTAGCACTGGACTGCTTGACCGTGTGCATGGCATTATGAAGTCTGAAGACTACCAACAAATTTTACAGCATAATGTAGGGCCCAGTGTGAGAAAGCTGGGTCTTCCTCAGAGGTCATGGGTCTTCCAGCAGGACAATGACCCAAAACACACTTCAAAAAGCACTAGAAAATGGTTTGATAGAAAGCACTGGAGACTACTAAAGTGGCCAGCAATGAGTCCAGACTTGAATCCCATAGAACATCTGTGGAGAGATCTCAAAATGGCAGTTTGGAGAAGGCACCCTTCAAATCTCAGGGACCTGGAGTAGTTTGCCAAAGAAGAATGGTCTAAAATTCAAGCAGAGCACTGTAAAAAACTCATTGATGGTTACCGGAAGCAGTTGTTCGCGGTTATTTTGGCTACCAAGTATTAGGCGGGCTTTACACGTTGCAAAATCGCTAGCAATTGCTAGCGATGTCCAGCGCTATAGCACCCGCCCCCGTCGCACATGCCATATGTGGTGATTGCTGCCGTAGCAAACATTATTGCTACGGCAGCTTCACACGCACATACCTGCTCGGCGACGTCACTGTGACTGCCGAACTATCCCTCCTTCAAGGGGGAGGTGCTTTCGGCATCACAGCGACGTCACCGCGACTTCACTAATCAGCCGGCCAATAGAAGCGGAGGGGCGGAGATGAGCGGGACATAACATCCTGCCCACCTTCTCCCTTCCGCATTGCTGTCGGGACGCAGGTAAGGTGATGTTTGTGTACCGCTCCGGGGCTCAGCTGGCAGCCGAGCTGCTCGGATCCGAGCTCGTCGGTGGGTGGCTCGAGCGCCTCCAGACCCGGGGGTAACATCACTCTGTAGGGAAGCTGGCGCTACGTGAGGGGGTGTGGTCTTTGGTGGGGAGGTTCTCGGCTGGGGCCGTGGTGTTTAGGGATCTAAATTTGTGACACCACCCACGGGTTGTGGTGAGTGTGGACACCACCGCTGCTGTTAACTAGGCTCCCAGGGACGGTGTTGTGCAGCCTGGTGTTGACCCCTCCGTGGGCAGGGGGTGATGGTCCCGGAACCCGGTGGTTGCGAGGTGCGGGCGTGTTAGTGCGGTTCGGTGCGCGGCCCGAGGGCACTGTTGTACTCACTATGACAGATACACCAGAGTCTCTGGTAAACCAAAAAGATGGTGGTCGGTGCCCGCAGCCGGCTGTGTCTGGTCCGCTACCCGGTTCGGTGGTTCCCGCCTTTCTCCTGCACCTCGTTTTGTAGATTTTTGACTGCCTATGCTTCAGCGATGGTAATCCGCTCCCCAGCTTTGTGTGGGCCGGGAGAGCCCATTTGCCCACAGACGCTGGACCGTGGGATCTCTCTGCCTGAGCGGTGGCTTTCTATCCCCCTCATTGGGCTTTTGTCTTCAGTCGGGACTTGGGTGGGAAAGAACCTAAGGTCCAGACCCCAATCAGGGAATTTGACTTGGTCCAGTGGCTTCTGGGCCTCATTCTGGGTCTGAGTACCCCTCCTGGTGCTCCGATTTCCAGTCGGTTCCCCGGTTCGATACCGGCGGGCCACTATCCTGTCCCGGTCCCTTACGGATCCACCAGCCATCTTCCCGGCTCTTGCAGGAGGCAACCACCGTCTGCCTCCTGGCCACAGGGTATCCGGGCTACGACCCAGATCCCTGACAGACGTTTTCTCCTCTTAACTCCTCTCCTTTCCAACTCTCCTCTCCCTCCTAACGGATCTGTTGTGTTTTCCCACCTCAGGTTATCCGAACTCCTCGGTGGGCGTGGCCAACCACCTGGCTCCGCCCCCTGGTTTGACCGTCAAGACCTGAGAGGGGTGACTCAGGGTTTTAGGTTGGCTGCTGTTACCTTGTTAGGGGACGGGTGTTTGTGCAAGGGCCTGTCTGTGACTACCTGGCTAGTCCAGGGCGTCACATTTGTCGCTCCTGCGGGTTTACACACAGCGATGTGTGAAGCTGCCGCAGGAGCGACAAACAACATCGTACCTGCGGTCGACCCGACATTATGAAAATGAACGACGCTACACAGATCACCGATTTTCGACGCCTTTGCGATTGTTTATCGTCGCACCTAGGATTTACACGTTGCGATGTCGCTATCGGCGCCAGATGTGCGTCACTATTGACATGACCCCGACTATATTTCGGAAGCGATGTTGCAACGTGTGAAGCTCCCCTTAGGCTAAAGGCCACTTTGCACACTGCGATCTCGGTACTGATATCGCCAGCGTGCGTACCTGCCCCCATCGGTTGTGCGCCACAGGCAAATCTCTGCCCGTGTCGCACAACATCGCCCGGACCTGTCACACTACTTACCTTCCCTGCGACGTCGCTGTGACCGGCGAACCGCCTCCTTTCTAAGGGGGCGGTTCGTTCAGCGTCACAGCGACGTCACAGCAGCGTCACTGAACCGCCGCCCAATAGAAGCGAAGGGGCGGAGATGAGCGGGACGAACATCCCGCCCACCTCCTTCCTTCCGCATTGTGGCCGGGAGGCAGGTAAGGTGAGGTTCCTCGTTCCTGCGGTGTCACACGGAGCGATGTGTGCTGCCGCAGGAACGAGGAGCAACTTCGTTACTGCTGCAGTAACGATATTTGAGAATGGACCCCCATGTCACCGATGAGCGATTTTGCACGTTTTTGCGACGATTCAAAATCGCTCATAGGTGTCACACGCAACGGCATCGCTACAGCGGCCGGATGTGCGTCACAAAATCCGTGACCCCAACGAGATCGCTGTAGCGATCTCGTAGCGTGTAAAGCCCGCTTAAGGGTGCCAATATTTTTGTCTGGCCCATTTTTGGAGTTTTGTGTGAAATGATCAATGATTTGATTTTTGTTTCATTCTCTTGTGTTTTTTTCATTGCAAGCAAAATAAATGAAGATAATAATACCAAAGAATTTGTGATTGCAATCATTTGATCAAGAAGAAACTGAGTATTATCTGACAGAATTGCAGGGGTGCCAATACTTTTGGCCAGCACTGTATGGCCAGTTTAAAAGGGATTTCACTGTGGCGGCTAAACTGTTGTAGCAAAATTTCTTCAAGTTCTAAACATTGTCTTGGATACTAGGAAAAAAAAAGAACCAAATGATCATGAAAAAATGTCACTTGCTATGGATGAAAACAAATTTTCAGTATTAGCCATCGATTGTGTGCTGGAATTATCCAGCAGCTCTAGGTTATTGGTTTGGTTATACAACTTTACTCACTGTTTAGCTGCAGCATGTTTGATATGTTGTTTTTGTTGCACATTTAGATAATTTGTCTGCCATTTCTTTAAGGGTTTTCCTGGCATGAAAGGAGAAAAGGTTAGTGGCCGAGCATAAGTACTAACCAGAGTTTGTGCTAATTATCTGAGAAAAGAGCTCTTTAGGTTGCAGTTGTCCAGGATAATTACTAAAATCCGCCTGTTATTCAATGTTTCATTGTTATACGAACTACAATTGGTTTTGTATCCTGAAAAACTGTGACCAGGAGATTCACTAAACTGCTTTTCTAAAGCTCACGTACTATAAAAGTAGAGCGATAATGAGGGAAATACATTAATTCCATATGAACACATCTATTAGGCCTCCTTTACACTTTCGTGCAAAACACAAACGTTTTACATGGTCCGTGGTGAAGGTGCATATGTGTGTGCATGTGTATGTTCCACGTGTGCTGTTCCTGTGCTATCCGTGTGACATCCAGATAGCACATGAACAGCAGGAGCTGGTATACTTACCTGTCTCCTGTGCTGCTGTTACTTCCGGATCTGCGCTGAGTGCAGTGAATATGCATGAGTTTAATGAGCGGTCCCAGAAGCCAGAGCATATGCAGAGACAGGAAAGTATAAAAATTCTCTATTTTTATGTGACCTCTGTTACACGGATCACATCAGTGTGCGGTCCGTGTGACACACGTGTGCTCCACGCAGTCCATGTCAAAACACGGACGTGTGCACAACCCTAGTGATTTTAATGGGTTTACATGTGTCCATGTCTCCATTACGTGTGAAAACGGACATCACACGTACCGGAGCCACGGATGTATGAAGGAGGCCTTAGAAACTGCTAATACTGTAGTGATCTATTGACATTAGGGCTTGAAAACTAGCAGTTAGCATAACTTGAGGTGGCAACAAAATTTTGCAACTTTTGTCATGTTTACACCATTTTTCGTAGATCAGCCAGAATGTGCAGAGATCGGGCAGGACAAGGGCATGGCGGCGGCAGGGTTGCACAGCTTGTCTAATTCATTTTCTACAATAGAAATTTCACTCCTGTCCCAGACTGGAGCAAGATTCAGGGTGCAACGAATGGAGGCAAACACTACTCGTCAGACGCTCCTGAGTCATGAAGATGCGTCCATGTCTTCATGGATCGGGAGCATCTGGTTCCAGAACACCCCTTCATCAAGATCGGTAAAAAAAATTACCCTTCTTTATGAATTTGGGCTTTTGTATACTTTGTTGAAAATATTTAAACATCAGCGTACAAAATTGCGTTATCATCTGAGGGCCACAGAAGTCTATGATTTGGGCCTTAAGTGTCCTGGTTAAGTCCATGCATCTTGTGTTTATAGAAAGCAGTATTAAGGCCTTTTTACATTGAGCAATGATCATCAGAATGAAAATTCTTAGGGACAAGATTATGTAAATATGCCTAGCAATTAATTGACAAAAAGTTAACATTAATTTGTCAGATGATGGCACCTTTTTGCAGGCGTGTAGATCTTTGAACATATTGTGCTGCTAACAGTAATACAAACTGTTTGGGCAAGAACAATCTTTTCATATCTCTCCATTGTTATGTTGTAATGACTAATGATGTATTTGAATGGGGCTGTCTGCCTTGCGCAGTTTAGTGACTAAGCCAGCCCCCTTCTCCATAACTGATACAGAGACAGGAATGAAGGATGAATTTGCTATTAAATAATTTTTCTGCTTAGATATTTCAGAGTAGGCTATTGATAAAGAATAATGTAGTTTCTTGTGTATGCTTTGTGTATACCTGTTTTTGTTGGGGTTTTTTTGCCATTTCTGGGTTGCCTACGTTGATTTTTTTCTTCATCTCGGTTATGGTTTTCCCAGTGCAGACTTCATTTTTTTGCTTTTTAGCGTGTTATAGTTTCATTTTGATGCACTTAGCTCTGAGTCCTATCTGAAGAGCAGCAAGTGATAGATCAGCGATATAGAACTGTTTTCTCCTGACTCACAATGTATAGCATCAGTGTATTGTTTGAGATGGTTTTTCAGCCTGTGTCCTTTGCTTCCTGCTTGTAAAAGGTTTCTCCCTGTCAGATTTTACAAGGAGGAGGCAAGTAGAGCAATCTGAAGCTACGTCTAAAAGGATAGACAGAGCAATGTACACACATAAATTATAAGTATGGGCAGGCAGTATGAGAGAGGTGAGCTTTATAACTCTGCAGCTAGATATTATATAGACTTACTAACTGGATCTGCTCTCTTATATGAGGCAGAAATATCTTCAGCTTCACTGTGAGCTTATAAAGCTGAGAGCTCAACTTGGAAAGGAGGGAAGGGGTTTGAAGCTGCAAGTAGGGAGTCGGAACTTGATACAGTAGGTGAGGATGTCATCCTGTGGTTTTCAGGAAGTCAGACACTGACCTCCTATCTACCCAGGAGAAATCGGAGATCACAAGACCCAGACGCCCAAAATGAAAGGGTATTCAACTGGGATGCAGCAACAAAGAGATGAACATATTGTACGGGAGATCCAAAAATATGCAGTTAATTTATAAAGATTTAATCCAAAACAATTAAGAACATACCATTACATACTTACATATTTTCAGAACAATAAACATATTTTTCATGACCATATACATAATTTTTATTTTTACATGTTTACATACCAAAAATTCCATAGTCATAGAATATTCTGCTGTTGTAGGTTTGTTATACAGTACACTGAATATTACCTGTGGCATAATAGCTGAGTAAATTGTCTGACTATAATTGCTTCATGTGTATAGATTGATTTATAGTATATAAGTGCCTTAACATTTAATATCTTTTCTAATACCTTTATATCCAGGGTATAAAAGGAGACATGGGAGAAATGGGTCCCAAAGGTGAACAGGTATGATACTCTATTGAATGTGTGTAGAAGTTTTCAATGATGTTGGATATATATATATATATATATATATTTATATATATATATATATAATACTGTATATCATTAGTCACCTTCTGGCAAACAAGGTGGTCATCATAGCAATTTCTGACACTTAAGTAGATATTGAACTGTTCTTTTAACATGTGATTATTGTCTCTAATCCCTATTCTTATGTCTGTGTTCATCCTTTAACAGGGCTTTATGGGTCTTCCAGGAATGCTTGGACAAAAAGTAAGTGATTTCTATGCTTAAATGAGCCAACACTGCAATACCTAAATGTATGGTGTCTAGGTAGACAGACCAATGTAAACAAGAGTCTGCTCACTCCAGCAAATGCTGGGACCTATGTTGTATGTCTGCCACTCTGTATACGGAGGCTGGGCAAAGTAAACATGAGTTCTTTGGAAATTTGGAGGACTAAATCAGGGCACACTTAACAAGTATCTAGTATATATGAGGTGATGTAACAGTTTTCAGAAAGCACACAGCTATATAACACTGCTCCAGACAGTAGTAGATGGAAGGCATACATGTCAGTCTGTTCACAGAACATCTTCTCTCCTTGCACAGAGTCTTTCTCCTTACACAGTTGATGTACACAGAGCAGAATACTGTACCTTATTATGCAGTGATGTGAGGAGGAGGAGGTGTGAATTCTGTACTTGGTCACTTCTCTCCTCTATACTTCTGCTCAACAGAGTTTGCTCTTGAAATGTCCTGGCTATTCTCCACTTCTGACAGTCTATTTCCTGGACTGGCTGGCCTCTGTAGTTTGACTCTTCTCAAAATGCAAACACTACACTCTCTGAGCACTACTCCTTCTTTGCAGAGAGACAAAAACATCTCTTTCCTTTTGCAGAGTGACAAATACTTTCTGTCTCCTGCTGCTGCCTGAACTCCACAGTTGCTGGATAATTTTAGGTCATCTGTGCAGTTACTACTTGTTACACCTATTCAAATTTGTGGTATGCTGAGAATCAAACCCAACCAATTTGATTTTGATGGCCCAAGATTAGAGATGGCCGAACCTGCAGATGTTTGGTTTCAATGGCCAGACTTTAAAAAAAAAAGTCCAGTTCAGGTTCGGACTTGAACCCGATTCATTAGTCTGGACACCGAACTCCATATAAGTCTATGGGGACCTGAACTATGTGCTGTAAAATGGTGTTAGTAAGACGTAAGGTGCTACAAAACAAAGCAAAATGGGGATTAGACCAGTTATACCTATTGAGTTTCTGTGCAACTGACACACTGTTTCCAGGTCCACTGATTAATGCTCATGAATATGCATTGCTTCCCCTGCCCACTCTCTGTGACAGCATCAGTGATTGGTTGCAGTTGCAGTTGTTGAGTGTAAAAATAAATAAATAATTGGAAAAAATAGCCCTTAACCATGGTCCTCCCCAGCCTTAGGGGCACTTTGCTCACTACGACATCACAGCTGCGATGTCGGTGGGGTCAAATCGAAAGTGACGCACATCCGGCGTCACAGTCGATATCATAGTGTGTAAATCCTTTTTGATACGATTAAGGAGCGCAAAAACGTCCAAATCGTATCATCGGTGTAGCGTCGGTCATTTCCATAATTTCGGAAGGACCGATGTTACGAAGTTGTTCCTCGTTACTGCGGCAGCACACATCGCTGCGTGTGAAGCCGCAGGAGCGAGGAACATCACCTTACCTGAGTCCTGCGGCTCACGCCGGCTATGCGGAAGGACGGAGGTGGGCGGGATGTTTATGTCCCGCTCAGCTCCGCCCCTCCGCTTCTATTGGCCGCCTGCCATGTGACGTTGCTATGACGCCGCACGACCCGCCCGCCGGCCAGAGCGATGTTGCAGGGCAGGTGAGTGCATGTGAAGCTGCCGTAGCGATAATGTTCGCTACGGCAGCTATCACCATGATATCGCAGCTGCGACGGGGGTGGGGACTAGCGTGCTTGGCATCGCAAGCATCGGCTTGTGATATCGTAGTGCGCAGAGTGCCCCTTAGACTACCAGAACCCCAGCTATCGCTTTATCTTGGTTGGGTATCAAAAATGGTCAAGATCACACAGTGTACTTTTTTTAAGTTATTTATTTAAATAATATTAAAAACGCATGGAGACCCTTGTATTTTAATTCACAGCCAAGATTAGTGCATGGCTGGAAGCTGCAGCCTGTAGCTGTCTGCTTTATCTGTGCTGTGTATCAAAATACGAGGGACCCTACGCCATTTTTTCCAATTTTTTATTAATTGTTACACTCCAGCTCGGGGACCCAGACAGTTAGTGTGAGGGTAACCACTCACAGACGCTGTCACACAGGGTGGGCCAGGGAAGCAGGACTGCAACTAATCACAGACACAATTACAGAGGGTGGGCGGGGGAAGCAGGACTGCAAACAATCACTGACACGGTTACAGAGGGTGGGCGGAGGAAGCAGTTCATATTCATAAGGGTTAATGAGCAGACCTGGAAGAAGTGTTACAGCCTCGGGGAAACTCAGTGAGTGCAATTCTCCTGCTTTAATGAACGCACGTCATATTTTTTTCTCACCGTGCCTGCCAATCACAGTAAAGCGAGTAGCAAAGGTGACTGCAGCATTACTGTGATTGGCAAGCGAACCTCGCATGTTTAGTATCTGAAAATCAGGCACAAAATATGTGGGGAGAGGTCTCGAAACTCACAAGGTGAATACCAAAATTCTCGTCGATATCGCAAATACCGTAGTATTTGTGCAAGTAATGAATAGTGCCAAGTATATTCGCTCATCACTATATATAATCTGTATTATATTTTTCATGGGTATATAGTTTATAACCTTTTACCTCTCCAAGTTTAGACTTGCATTGCAAAAACCAGAGCAATATTACCACTAACATTTATGTTGGCTTTAAATGAACAGTGATATTCTGTTGTGGTTTATCTTGAATAACCTATAACCACAGCTGACTACAGGGAGAGATGGAAGTATGTCTGCTTGGTGGCGCTTGAGGGATTCCATACTTCATTTACTGTCTCATGTTACAATCATTTACCCTTTGCTTTATGAACTTATGTCACCTCCTGGCCTGTTTTCCATGCACTTTTGACAGTGAGGAAACTGCAGTGCATTGCATTACCCGCATTACCGTTCTTATTAACTAGCTAAATATAGCATTACTTACTGGCAGCAACTCTGATTATCTGTGATAATCATATAATTTCTAAATAAGGATCATGCTAAGGAAATGTGTTCTGTTTCTCTAACTTGAGAATGAACCCAACAAGGGAAAATGATATAATGAGTATAATTGAGTCTAGAAGTAGAAATCAAATTGTATTCATGTTGACTTTGGAAAACAGACTGAGAAGGTAATTTCTGTTAAGGTGTATTAACTTCAACTTGCCCAGGCAGTGAGATGAACAGAAATAGATGCATGTACTGAAACCTGATATACTGTGTTCAGGGTACTTCATTTATTGCATACAGATCCTGAAATTAGATAAAGGTATCTCCTCTGTCACACTGACTCTAGCTGTAATAAAAAGCAAAATCCCCTGGTAACATTGTTATCCCATATTTCTTTCTATCCATTTTCTTGTAATCTTAGGCCGAGATCACATTAGCATAGAGAATCAGATGCGACATGCTAATGCCACTCGGCTCAGGCTCTGCTGTGAGCGTGATCAGTGTCATCTACTGTGCTCCGATTTTCTCACATGTGAGAATCATATCATAGTTGCAGAGGAGGAGAGATTAATTTCTCCATCTTCTCCATTGCCTGTCTCTGCATATACTGCACTGACATCTGAATGCAGTCCGATATTTCACACCCATACATAGACTTGAATGGGTACGCGTGATCTGATATTCACTGCCAATCGCAGCATGTGAGAAAAAATCTTAGATCTTCTCTGCCTAATTGAATAACATTAGTCATAGTTAGTTATGGGCAGACCTGGTCTGAAAAAGTCAGGTTCCACATGGTTTCAAACGTAAGAATTCCGGCTAATGATCCAGATCCTGAACTCGTGAAATAAGAAAAAATAAAGGAAAAATAAAGAAAAGAAGAATTAAGCAAGCGCTTCTTACTTACCGAGGCTCCAGCGCGGCTGTACACTGCTCCCGTGGTCGCTCATTCACTTCCAGGGCCGGTCATTATGGCTCCTCCATATGCACTGCTTCCGCCGCCCACCGTCTGTCCTAGCGTCTGTGATTGATTGCAATCAGACACAACCCCCAGCCTGTGTAACACCATCTGACTGCAACCAATCACAGGTGCTGTCTGCGTGTCACTATCGTGGTGTAAAAATAAATAAAACATTTGGCGTAGAGTCATCCCATATTATGATACCCAGCACAGATAAAGCATAAGGCTACAGGCTGCAGCCCTCAGCCGTGCGCTTATCTTGGCTGTGTATCAAAATAAGAGGAACTGCATGTGGCTTTTTTTTAAATTCTTTAAATAAATAATAAAAAAAACAGCATGCAGCAAACCCAGCCATGTTAAAGCCTGACAGTTGAGGGCTGGTATTCTCAGGCTGGGGAGACCCATGGTTATTGGACCACCCCCAGCCTAAAAATAGCAGCCTACTGCCACCCAGGATTGCCGCATCCAGTAGATGCGACAGACCCTGTGCTTTACCCAGCTCTTCCCGATTGCCCTAGTACGTTGGTAATTTGGCTACTAAGGGGTTAATGTCAGCTCACAGCTGCTACTAAGCCCTAGATTAGTAATGGGAGGCATCTATGAGACTCCCTATTAGTAAATTAGTAATCTGTAAGGGAAAAGAAATTAACACAAACACCCAAAATACCCTTTATTTTAATTAAAAACAAAAAACACCTTCTTTTACCACTCTACTAACCCCATAAACACCCCTGCAGGTCTGACGTAATCCACACGAGGTCCCACAATGATTCCAGCTCTGCTACATCTGAAATTCACACCGAGCAGCCATAGAACATGACTGCCCACTTTGAGGGATTACTCTATATCTGGAAAACAGACACAAACCACATCATGGGCCCCAATCCACAGTTTGGTGACTGCTTCTTTAAATATCTGTGACCAGTGCTATCTGTAGTCTCTTAGACCAGCTTCACATGTTCAGGACTCATGGCCATTGTAAAGACCGAGATTTACGGACCATTCGCAGGTCTCCTGACTCAAAATCAGCAGCCAATGGCTGGTCAAGAAATCCTGGTTCATGCAAGGACTGTGCAGAATGGATATGTGAAACCTGTCAAACTCATTGAGGTTTAACACTAGAAGTCCCAGAAATTTTGAGCTCCCCCATGAAGTCCCGAAAGAGGGTCAAATGAACTGAATAGAACTGAATAGAACTAACTAGAAACTAAATGGCTAAACTCAATAGAAAACAACAACCTCCTGTGGTGCGACAGTAATGGCCTTAATTACAGAACAAAAGACCGTGATTATAGGATGTTAGCTAAAATCCTTCAGGTCATTCGACCCGTCTCTGGGTTCCAAAGGTAGAAATGTTAAATGACCCCTCTCTGGGACTTGTAGTGTTAATTTATATTTTCACTCTTTGAATTCCCTTCATACTTCAACTATATTTTGTATATCAATGTTTTTTCCTGTCCAGTGACATGAAATAGTGAAAGTATTTTATGCAAAAGTACCCATGGGTTCTGTAGAACTATTATAATATTGGTGAATGAGGATTGAAATGCTATTGTTAACTAATCATTTATTCATTTTCTGCACCAAAAGGGAGAGATGGGTCCAAAAGGAGAACCTGGAGTTCCAGGAAATAGAGGACCTACTGGTAGACCTGGAAAACGTGGCAAACAGGTATAGACAGA
The DNA here is from genome assembly GCF_048569485.1 of Anomaloglossus baeobatrachus. Lineage (NCBI taxonomy): Eukaryota > Metazoa > Chordata > Amphibia > Anura > Aromobatidae > Anomaloglossus > Anomaloglossus baeobatrachus. The sequence continues at coordinate 467,674,237 of NC_134358.1, forward strand.
CTCTAAATTTCTTCTTATTGTGATGCATTGCAATGCTCTGTATTTTGCATTAGTGTTTGTAAGCCAAAATTAGGAGTGGAACCTATAAATAGAAAAACTATAAAGGAGTCACACTTATTCTGAATTTTCCAACAACTCCTGGTATTGGCTAATAAATACTGATTGATTAAATACTGACCAAAAATATGATGTGAATATGGTCTTTAGGTTTCTATCATTATCTCTGCATTATTAAAGTGAATAGGCTTTATTAAAGTGAATAGGCTCATTGGAGGAACAGTCCAGCAGTGTATTCTGTTAATTCTGTTAAGGAATACAGTATGAACTCACGTTACCTTGGTGGATTCAAGACTTTGGCTTCAACCCTAATCCCACACAGTAACAAGACATGCAGGGTAACTAGAATACAAATCAGCGCACCCAGAGGACTAAATGATTGTTTCACTTTGGGATATTTTTTAGGCCTCCTTCATACGTTAGTGATTCTGGTACGTATTTTACTATCTTTTAATCACATACCAGAATCATGGGCAACGCAGACCCATTAAAATCAATGGGTCTGCACACACAGTGCTTTTTCCCTTATCGTCAAGTCCGTTTTTTCTGGCATTACTGATGATCCACGGACCACACTATGGTGTGATCCGTGAAACATGTACCAGAAAAATCACGTACATTTAAAATAAAAAGCTTTTTAAACTCACCTTCTCCAGCGATGCTGTCTTCGGCCGCTGCTATCTCCTGCTTCCAGGTCGGCTAATTATTCTCATGCATATGCAGTTATGCACTGTACAGCCGACCTGGAAGTAGCTGCAGCAGTGAGAGACACAGGAGATATCAGCACCATGGACAGCAGGAGCGTGGACAGGTGAGTAGCTCTCCGTGTATTATCACGGATAGCACTCGGAAATCACACGTGTACCAACATCACAGCACACGGAGGGACATATGTACCTTTAACACGTCAGTGAAAAATGTCTGTGTTTTCACTGATGTGTGAAAGAGGCCTTAGCTGTAAGCAACATTTGAAGTGGAACTTTTGGATCTTCATTTCCAATAAGTAATGATTCTTAGTGAATACACTTAGTGAAAAGACATTTGTCCTTGAAGGGGATTCGTTATAAACCTCTCTTTGGATTACACATTTACACATTACACTCCTGATTGCCATTACTATTATACCAGTAAATACTGTATAAATTATATGTCTCTTTTTTTTTTTTTTTTTTTTTTAGAAAAGTGAATGTGTTTCAGGGCTTATTATTGTACACTGTGAATGTCACTATTGTACCACAATTAGACTGGATAATGCCCGTGTGCTCTTACAGCACTGGGGTCTAGGATATCACCTAAATTACCTATAACATTGTTATGCTCGCAGGGCGAGCACGGTATTAGTGGGTTCACTGGACAGAAAGTACCATTAACTTTCCTGGAGGAGCGAACTGGATCAGCCACTGAGTCTTCACTAATGCCACTGGAGGTGGCAGCAGGTACACATGCTGGTAAGCAGTCAGCAGAGGGCAGCCCCAGGGGATCTGCAGTACCTCGGCAGCTGGTGCCTCGGATACAATACAGTCTCTTGTAATAGCAGCAGCAGCCTGAGACATGGATTTGGCTGGGATGCATGGATGCAGTAGCAGTCGCCGATGATGATACTTGTGGCAGTGGGTATTGTGGTAGGCGGCCGACGTGGATACTTGCAGCATTGTTGTGGTGGCCGGTTGGCGTGGCCCGTTGCAGCAGCAAGTAAGAGACTTGTAGAGCACTGAAACACAGATATGGGTCAGCAGTAGAACACAGCACAATGACAGAAACAGCACAATGGGACCTGAGAACTAGCAACATAGCAACTCCTTGCCCAGGCACCAACTTAAAAAGTAAGGTGCCTTAAATACCAGAAACCTCTCAGCTGACTTGAGAGGCATTTCCGGGTCAGGGTGCACTAGAGGTGGCAGCAGGTACACACACTGATAAGCAGCCAGCAGAGGGCAGCCCTATGGGATCTGCAGTACCTCGGCAGCTGGTGCAATGGATACAATATATTCTTTTGTAATAGCAACAGCAGCCTGTGATGTGGATTTGGCTGGTATGGATGGATGGATGGATGGATGCAGTAGCAGCAGCCAATAAGGATACTCGCGGCAGCAGGTATTGTGGTAGGCAGCTGGCGTGGATACTTCCAGCAGCAGGTATTGCGATGGCTGGCGTGGATTGTTGCAGCAGGAAGCAGTCTGGTAAAGCACTGAAACACAGATACGAGTCAGCAGCGGAACACAACACAATGACAGCAACAGCACAATGGGCCCTGAGAACTAGCAATGTAGGAACTCATTGCCCAGGCACCTACCTAAAGGTGAAGGTCTCTTAAATACCTGAAACCTTTCAGCTGACCTGAGAGCCACTGCTGGGTCAGGGTGCACTGGCCCTTTAAGAAATGGTGCGTGGCTGCGTGCACTCTACGGCCAGTCCCAGGAGGTGGTGTGTGTGTGTGCTGCCCCCGCGACAGCTGATGGGCTGCTCGGATCCGGATCCGCAGTGGCTCGAGGCATCTCCGGACCCAAGGCGGGGTCGCGCAGCCTCTCGAAATTAAAAAGGGGGTTTGAAGGGGTGGATTGGATAGTGTTCGTGAGGCCACCCAAGGGTCATGGTAAAATAGGATACCACCACTACTGCATTTAGGAGAGCGGGAGAGCACCTGGGAGCGATAGGATGGCAGCTGATGTTAACCCCTCCGTGGGCAGGGGAAGGTGTCCCGGAGCTTGGTGATGGTAGGCTGGGGACCCATTGGAAGCAAAGGGGCACAACGTACTCACAGAGTCCAGAGATGCTGACACTGGCACCAGTTAAACCAAAGTCTTGAACTCCCTGCAGCTTTAAGTCGAACACACTGGGTCCGTGCCCTTTTGGCATTGCTGGTTGGTCTGAAGCCTTGCCCCTTGGCACTGTGTTTACATTTGATGGATCCCTTTAGCCTAAAACTACTCGGGTCCCGCTCACCTGCGTGGCTAGCAGAGTGAGCTTGCTTTCAGGGTTCATGCTTGGTATTTTCTGGACGGTTTTGGGATGTCCTATCCCTCTCGTTGCGCTTATACCCCGATTTTGGAGCGGGTGGAAAGCGATTCATGAAGATTCCGTCCTCGTCGGGTGAATTACTGGGCTGCATAAAGCTACTCCCCAGCCTAGGGTCCGCGTACCCCGTCATACCCTGGCCCCTGCCCGGTTGTAGCACAAGGCCGCCAAACTGCCCTCCGTGGCAGTACCGTGCCCCTTGACACTACCCCCTGTGACCGGGTTTCCAGCTCCTTCCAGGCCAGGCCAACGTCTGGCATCTGGGACGGGTACAGGAGCCAAGCTCCGCAGCGTGACCTTTCCTGTCACTGCTCACTGACACTCTCTGACTACAACTGACACTTCTGGCCCTCCTTCTACCATCCCTCCATCTGGGCGGCCCCATTCCACTCAGGCTGCCCAATGGGTGTCTGGTGGGTGTGGTGCAGAGTGTTCCTTAGGATTTGTGTATACCTGTTCTTAGCAACACCAAAGGGACAGGACCTGTAACCAAGGAGGAGCGGGTACCATGCAGAAGGGCAGATTGCACGGCACCCTTGTGACGACCTGAAAGGCCAGGGCGTCACATGTGCAGGCCCTGAGAGACAGCAGCATGAACCAAGGATGGGCCATCCACTGCAGGACAACCAGGCAGAAGATAGAACTGGAAGAAAGGATGGAGAGAAGGAATATGGCTGATATCCTGGCCATATGTTTGGAGACGCCCTGCTGTAGAAAAAATTTGGAGTCAATCAGACACCTCCCTCATGGTATTACATGATCGATAAGTATCTGCTTGTATTTCTCAGCACTGAGGACAGCATTAATCCTGACCAAATTCTCAACTTTATTTGCTGAAATGCAGCCCTAAAATTGCACGGACTCTCCCCATGTTTCACTGATGTCTCCCCACACTCATTATGCCATGAGTGCTTCTACTTGGTTTGAACAGTCATTTTGTGCTGACAGAGTCCTTTTAAGTGGCTTTGCCTTGTTTCCATGTAAAAAGGTTTTTTTTTGGGGGGGGGGGGCACAATTGTTTCATTAAAACACCACTTATTGCTAGACTTTGGTGTAGCTGGCTCCCAATGGCTGATGGTCCTGCTGTACGTCTTACAATTTCAAAAGATATTCATCATGTTCCTTGGCCGACGTTCCTCAACATTGCCCATTTTTTGGTGTTTCTTCAAAAGAGCTTGAACAACGCATCTTGGAATTCCAGTCTGCTTTGAAATCTTTGCCTGGGAGAGACTTTACTGATGCAATGTAATTACAGTGTGTCTTATTGCTGTTCTCATGTTGTGGATAAACACAGCACTTCTGTGTGGTAGGTGTTCAACTAGGATCCAGTCCCGTACGTGGCAAAGAGCAAATACTTGGCACTGAAATAGTTGAAGAAACTGGTATTATATTGAGTAAGCTTGACCAGATACAGCACAGATGTTTTGGTCTAACATAGACCTTCATCATTGTGCAGTATAGACGGTCTGCTAAGCTTGTGAGTGAAAGTAGCGCTGATGTAGATCACAGTCTCTGTGTGGCAAAAGCGGTGCACTGCACACTGTTGAAGGTCTATGTTAGACCGAAACGTCTGTGCTGTATCTGGTCAAGTTTCTTCAACTTATGAGTGCCAAGTATTTGCTCTTTTCTTTATTGCTGTGCTCAGTCTTGCAATGGTGTATGACCTGTGACATGAAAAAAAAGAATAAATTCATGGAAGTCGTTGTATAGCCCCACAGAGCCCTGATCTAAACATCATTAAGTTCATCTGAGATTACATAAACCGACTGAAGGATTTTCTCAAGCCTACATTCACAGAAGATCTGTGGTTAGTTCTCCAAGATGTTTGGAATAACCTCTCTGCTGAGTTACCGTACTTCAAATACTGTGTACAAGCGTACCTAGAAGATTTAATACCGTTTTAAAGGCAAAGGGTGATCACATATCGATTTGATTTAGATTTCTCTTTTGTTCATTGACTTTACATTTTGTTAATTCCGAACAATTTTTAAACACATTTTTAATATGCAGCATTTTTTTTTGAAGTGCCAAAATACTTTCCACTGTGCTATATATAAATGAATTTCAGTGCTGTATACTAAGGAAACATGATGACAAAAAATTATATAATTTTCTTTCATTGCTGCCAGGTCCTAAAAAAAGTAAATAAAAGAAGACAGGTTTTTCAATGAAAAGCATAGTACCCATTTTTTTTTTTTTTTTTTTAAATACAGCTCTGGAGTAACCTAATGAAAAGCTGATATATTATGTTACTAAGTCAATGTCCACCAGTGATCGACTCCCTGGAGTGTAATATGATTTATCCTATCCATTAAAAAAATAGACACAAATTCTAAACCTTCTGTTCAGATGATCATAGTAATAAGATATTATAAGAGTTCTGATATCAAATGAAAGATTAACACATTTTTGGCTTGTGCTGATTCAGCACAAGAGACTTGATGACGTCATGCTGTCAGTTATATATAGCTTCTGGTTAGCTTTTTTATCTTCATTTTTTTACATTATGAGTGTATTAAGTTACCTATTTGAAAAAAACTATCCTTTCAAAGTGCTTTTTGTTTTTTTAGATAATTTACTAAAGTCTCTAGAGAATAGATTCCCTATGCTTGCCTTTCTGTTTCATGGCAAGATGTAATCTGGAGGACATTGGAAGACTACAATGCTAAGCATTTTGTCTTCTGACAGATTTGCAACTATAAGGGTATGTACATACTTAAGCGGGCTTTGCACGCTACGATGTATCTTACGATATGTCGTAGGGGTCACGTTGTAAGTGACGCACATCCGGCATCTTTTGATACATCGTAGCGTGTGATAGCTACGAGCGAGTGTGATCGAGCAATAATACTCACCTTATCGTTGCTCGTTGACACGTCGCTCATTTTCTAAATATCGAACGTCAGGTTGTTCATTGTTCCCGAGGCAGCACACATCGCTCCGTGTGACACCCCGGGAACGATGAACTGCAGCTTACCTGCGGCCACTGGCAATGTGGAAGGAAGGTGGGCGGGATGCTTACGTCCCGCTCATCTCCGCCCCTCCGCTTCTATTGGCTGGCCGCTGTGTGACGTCGCTGTGATGCCGAACGTCCCTCCCCCTTCAGGAAGTGGATGTTCGCCGCCCACAGCGAGGTCGTTCGGGAGGTAAGTACATGTGACGGGGGTTACAACATTGTGCGACATGGGCAACAAATTGCCCGTGCCGCACAAACGATGGGGGCGGGTGCGATCGCAAATGCGATCGCACGATTAATTGAAACGTGTAAAGCAGGCTTTAGCTTCTGCTTCAAAAACTCAGTGTGAACATACCTAAGATAGTTTGAGTCAAGGTTAGCAGTCAATGGACCTATTGGTAACCACTCCACAGAGGAATGGTGTAGTAGGGAAAAGTCAAAAGGCCAATATGAATTGTTCTAACAGAACTTTTTTACATAAAGGCATTACACTTAATGGTTACAGACATCCGGAATACTCTTGTTGGTTCCAAAATATAGACATCTTGCTTTTTCTTGGTTCAAGGTAGAATTATATACAGTTTTAGATACAGGAACACTGTGGCAGCACTGTTTGTATGGCCCCTTGAGTTTTTCCTAGTTCACTGCAGAGTTATGGACATTTATCCATCTATGGTTGGCTCAGTTTGTGATACTGAAGATGGTGATCTGTTCCTCAGCTTTCAGTTGCCCAGAATCATGATGACTCCCTTTTGTGAAATGGTGCTACAATGTCTACATGCAGTCTGGCCCCTGACTCCACCTTATGCTGGCACATTGTCCCGCATGACATATCAATATAAGCTATCTAGAAGCTAAGGAATTCCTCATCATTAACATTATTTATGGAATCACCCAAACAATATATACTTTTTTTTACTGCTATATAAAGTTACAGTAGGTGACCTAGATTACATTTTGTTAGATATCATTTTGGACATGAAGTTATATAGGCTATACCAGAACCGCAATCTATTTGAGCTGCACTTATCAAAGCATATTACACAACATGCACACCTAACTCAAAGTCAGTCACCTACAAGTGCTCTAAAGATATGACATGTGAGCATGTCATATACCTATATGCATAGATTCTTTACTGTCTTAAAGGAAAGGGGCAGCATTATCCATACCACCAGAGTAATAGAAAACGGGCAACGCAACTGTGTAATCCTTCAAATAAACAAACCCACAGTGACATTTCTCATTTCACTATGCATATAAGTGCCCTTTCACATATCCGTTTTTTGCCATCCATCACAATCTGTCGAAATGTGAAAAAAAACAGATTCAGTACTGGATCCATTTTTTCTCATTGACTTGTATTAGCGACGGATGGCCTCACGTTACATCCGTCGTACGACGGTTTCCTCAACAAATGTGATGGAAACAACGTCCATAGTAATGTTTTTTGTATGTATGGAAAACGGACCACGACGGATCCGTCGCCATCCATCGTTTGTTGCAATGGAAGCCTATGGGCACAGGATCCATCATCATCCGTCAAATGACGGATCTGTCATCGGATTCCGTTTTTTATAACCAAGCATGCCCAGAAGTGTTGTAAAATCACTGCTGGTCAGGAAAAAATAGTACGAAGGATCTGTTTTTTTACAGGATCCGTTGCATCAGTTTTACCACAATCTGCAACGTATTGTGCAGTGTGGAAGTTTCCCACTTGTCTGTTTACTTCATCGCTTTTGTGTTATTTTCCCGTGTCACACCAGTCACAAAATGGATTGTGACTGATGCAAAAAACTGATGTGTGAAAGAGGCCTAAGCCTGAAACGCAACATATTGAAATTGATTGCATGAGGCATACCCTACACATAACTTACTAAAGGATACAAATCTGAAAACTTTCACTGTAGCAGCAACCGATGGATAATAGTCTTAAATACATAAGAATTTCTGCACAAAGGGTAACCTAATTTAGGCACACCCATGTTTCATACTAATAAAAAGGATTCCGCACCCTTAATCTCCACATCTTTTATCAGTGGTTATGAATGCACTTATCAGGGGTGTCATGGGGCATTGTCTTGCAAGAACATTTCCTTAAAAATAGAGCAAACATATGCTTCATGAAGCCCTGCTCTTGATCATACAAAAAGGCACAATGCTGCTAAATAACAATATATAAACCAAAAACTATACCCTAAAATAGGGTAATTAGCTCCAAAGCACTAGCACAAAGCGGAGACCAATGATAATATAGTGCAGGACAGGAAAAAAAAAAAATAATAATAATAATAACCAATTAAAATAAATAACTTTTATTTCCAAAAATAATTGAAAGACAAAAATAACAAAGAAATAAATAATTAGTCTCAACACGCAGGACAGAATTGACACAAAAGGAAAAACATCCCTGAGATAATTATTAGTCCTAATGGAGAACATTGAGGAATCAATACAAGATTAAGTGCGTTTCAAAATATGGCATAGCAAAGGAGGCACATATAGATAATATAATAAACAAAAATATAAACACAACACTTTTGTTTTTGCTCCCATTTTTCATGAGCATTAACTCAAAGATGTAAGACTTTTTCTATGTTCAAAAGACCTTTTTCTCTCAACTATTGTTCACAAATTTGCCTAAATCTGTGTTAGTGAGCACTTCTCCTTCACTGAGATAATCCATTCACCTCACAGGTGTGCCATATCAAGATGCTGATTAGACAGCATGATTATTGCACAGGTGTGCCTTAAGGCCACGACTCACTAAGCAACATCGCTAGCAACATCGCTGCTTAGGCACAACTTTTGTGATGCAACAGCGATGTTGCTAGCGATGTTGCTGTGTGTGACATCCAGCAACAACCTGGCCCTTGCTGTGAGGTCGCTGGTTGTTGCTGAATGTCCTGGACCATTTTTTAGTTATTGCTCTCCCGCTGTGAAGCACACATCGCTGTGTGTGACAGCGAGAGAGCAACAACTGAATGTGCAGTGAGCAGGGAGCCGGCTTCTGCGGACGCTGGTAACTACGGTAAACATCGGGTAACCAAGAAGCCTTTACCTTGGTTACCCGATATTTACCTTCGTTACCAGCGTCCGCCGCTCTCAGCTGTCAGTGCCGGCTCCCTGCTCCCTGCACACGTAGCTGGAGTACACATCGGATAATTAACCCCATGTGTACTCTGGCTAGGAGTGCAGGGAGCCAGCGCTAAGCGGTATGCGCTGGTAACCAAGGTAAATATCGGATTGGTTACCCGATATTTACCTTAGTTACCAAGCGCAGCCCATGAACTGAATGTTCATTTCTCTACCATAAGTTGTCTCCCAAGGTGTTTCAAAGAATTCGGCAGGGCATCCAACTTTGGTCATCAAAAGTTGAAAAGATAGATCAAGACTTGGAGAAAGCCCATTTTCAGATTTGCTTCAAATTCATAAATCATGAGTACCATTTTGATGAATGTGTTACCAAAAATGGCAATTAACACCGCAATTACACTTTTTTTGCTGTATCAAATTTCCAGACTCATTCCTTACTTCTGAAAGTTGGATGGAGGATAGCAATTTCATTTTTTCAGGGGCCAAAATAATTTTATGGGTAACCAAGCACAGAGGAACAGAACGGACATAGTGCCTATGAAATACAGATCAATTACTCTTCTTATCCTCATGTGCAGAGCCATAATAATTAAGAATAGATTCAAATGGAAAGTGATAATTTTATATAAATGTGGTGTGCAAAACTTTATGGAAATTTCAATGTGTAAATGTACTAAATGTAACAGTGAATGTGGTGTGCATTACAGTTGAAGATTAATGAGTGTGTTGATGGGACATCTGGTGAGCTTGTCCTCTTCTAGTGTACACATTAGTTTTCAGTGTGTGTCCAGCATACATCTCTATTTAAATATCCTTACTGAAACCTCATCTAAATTAAGAAGTGTTACTTCCCCATCCAGTTTAAGATCCATCTTAAGATGACACCACCCCTACACTTTGTTTTGCTAAATGATGAGTGACATCCTAATGGATTCAGTTATTCCTTTTAACACATTTTTGTGTATCAGGATCCTAATTTATTCCAATGCTTGTTCTTGAAGTAATGTGACATTGTGAATTTGTCCTATAGATGGAATCGGTAAGAAAAAAAAAAGATTCCATGATTCAGAAAATGTAAGTTGACACATAGCTGTCACGCAACAAGCAAGGCGAGCACGTTCAGACCAACAGATGTCTGAAGCACAGCAAAAAAACACCCAACAACTACACCACAAACAAGGTGAAACACCAGGAATTCAATAACAACGTTGGGCCCTGGCACTAGTAAGAGGGTAGATGGACACCTCCTACCTTAACCTGGCGCTGTACCCTGCACTTCTAGCCAGACCCTATACAGGCTCTGCACCTGTCACTGAGCAGGAATACCTGAAGCTCTAAAAAAATCCCTACTATAGTCCCAGCTAAGGAGTGGGGAGGTACGGCTCACTAGGCCCACCACTGCACTACAACACTGCAATACAACAGGGTAGGTGAGATCCAACTTCAGGACGAATCCCCAGCAGCTCTTTCCCCAAAGGGGCCAGCATACAAATGGCTTTGTATAATCAGCAAGGCTTGCTTGCTGGGAAACCTAGCTATTTAAACATAAGTGGGCAAGGCTACAGAGCAGCTACAGCTGACCTTAAGTGCAGGAGCGCTGCTAGTAGAAAAAACGGCATTAACTACTTCAGGACCAAAGAAAACATATTTAAATATAGAATCCCACACAGAGATGAGGAGTTCTAATCAAAAAGCTGTCATAGTCTACAAAAACTCAGGCTCTGTTCACACTGCAAAGCCTGACAGGCAATTTGATGTCTCCTAGTTGTTCAGCCATGCTGGGCGTCGGCTGTTTCATGTGCACTGTTCCTCAGTCCTGCAGGAGTTAATTCCTGCTGTCCTGGGGAACCTTGCTAGGAGCTCAGCTTTCTAATTACTATTCACAGCAGTCTCCTGCCTATATAAGATTCTGGATTATGCTACACAGTGCTGATAGCTCCAGCTTGTGCAGCAATTCCGGTCTTGTTGGGATCCAATTTTGGTGATCTGTGGTGTGCGTATTGTGCAGTGTGGAAGTTTCCCGCTTGTCTGTTTACTTCATCGCTTTTGTGTTATTTTCCCCTGTGCACGTATAGTCGCTCCTTTGTATTTGATTACCGTGTGTACATGTTTTGTTTATTCCCCTGTCCGTGTATAGTTGTAGGGTTTGTGACTATGGTCCCGGCTCACCCCTTGTGTGGGGGAGGGGAATTGCACCAGGGCTTGAACAGGAGTTAGGGTCACACTACCATCAGGCATAGCTCTAAGCTAAGGGACAGTGCAGGGTCCCCAGTATGAGGGTCAACTTAGGTGTCCCTGTCCAGTCATCCCATCCCTGTGACAGAAAGCCACTGCCAATTATCTCTGGCGGTGGTTTATGTTTTAGAGAACAAAAGGATCATCGGCCAGATCCTTATCTTCACCGACAATCATCTGTCACAGGCCCACATACACATTAGACTTTTGGACGACCCCTTGGAAAACAAACTACTGAGGTTGCAGAAGAGATACAATTGTTGGGGGTTTTTTTCACTCTCTTTGCTTAGGTTGAATTTATTGTAAGGGTCGGAGTCAACAGTAGCGTGAAATATTGAGCTCCACATTCGTTGGATTTTTTTTGTGCTAAAGTTGATGAAACCAGTTACTAATTCTTATGAGACAGTTGATTTTTAAACATACTCAATATTGATGTTTTATTTTTCCTCTTATTTTAGGTACAATCTTTACATTCAGCCTTTAGGTACTTTACATTTGTATTTTAAAACCATTCAGTGTCTGTAATGGAAAACCTCAGATATCTAATCCAAGGCTGAAACTCTATCCTGCTCATTCCTTAATCTTGTTGATGACAAACTTTAATTACCTCATAAGTAAAGGACAGAGTGGAGCAAAATGCTATCCTATCAGCAGAGATTAGTGACGTACAAGTTTGTGATGACCACTTAATGTCACCTCTCATTTAACTACTCTACTTTGTGGCGTACTAGATTATTTTAGAAAGATTTACCATTATTCAATCTGGCGATATTGGTTCTCAAATGTGTAACTTTTTCCAAATATATATTTTAACAACTTTTTTTATTATGTTTTCTTGAGTCTTGTTTGATCAGGACATAGGTATTGATTCATCAAGACTGTTGGTTTGTATGCCAGTCTTAAGGCCGGGGCCACACGGGGATCTACTGCGATCCTCGTATGACACTCGGCTCACGCTGGCAGCACAGCACGAGCTGAGTGTCATGCAAGTGTCACTACGACTGAGGTCCGATCATGCGATCGGACCTCAGCTGCGTGGGGCGGGCCAGCTCTGAGGAGGGGCGGGCCAGCGCTGAGGAGAGGCGGGCAGGCACTGAGGAGGGGAGGGAGGGATTTATCTCCCTCTCTCCTCCGTAGCCGGCTATTGCAATTCTCGCCCTGCACTCGCGGTACACCGGTGTACTGTGAGTGCAGTGCGATTTTTTTCTCTCGCCCCATAGACTTGAATGGGTGCAAGAGAGTCTCGCATTACAATCGCAGCATGCTTCAATTGTTTTCTTGGTCCGATTAGGGCTGAGAAAATAATCGTGAATGGGTGCTGGCACATAGGCGAATATTGGTCCGAGTGGAATGCGATAAAACATCGCATTCCACTCGCTCCGATTTTCATGCCGTGTGGCTTAGGCCTTATAAAGAGAGAATTGGAGTAAGATGTGCCAAATTACTTAAGAAGCTTGCCTCGCTTAAGGAATTTGTATCTGTTAGCTACCATGCCACCAGAAGAGATGTCCTCCAATCAGAGTTTAGAGTACAATTATGTCATAATTTACACTGAGCCCCGCCACGACCCTTCCTGGCAAACCTGGCCAACACTGGCATAAAAATGCCAAACGTCTCAAAATTTTTACAAGTTTTGAGTAAATTTTGCAACATTTCAAGCAGTTTTGTGCCAGAGAAATGAATAAACTGCTTGCTGTATCGGTGCCATAGTCTTTTTGTAAATATTTTATGGTAACCACTTAAAGTTTTGCTTGCTGGTGCAAGTAGTTGGGCATGTCACATTGGTGAGATGGGAATTCCCTTTGCTTCTTAAATAAGAATATGAACAATTAAAAAATGTGTTACTAAAGGCTGCTTTACACGTTACAATATATCGTGCAATCGCACCCGCCCTCATCAATTCTTGCCCGTGTCGCACAATGCTGTAACCCCCCGTCACACGTACTTACCTCCCGAACGACCTCGCTGTGGTCGGCGAACATCCACTTCCTGATGGGGGAGGGACGTTCGGCGTCACAGCGATGTCACACAGCGGCCGGCCAATAGAAGCGGAGGGACGGAGATGAGCGGGACGTAAACATCCCGCCCACCTCCTTCCTTCCGCATTGCCGGCGGGATGCAGGTAAGCTGCAGTTCATCGTTCCCGGGGTGTCACATGGAGCGATGTGTGCTGCCCCAGGTACGATGAACAACAGGACGTGCAATTTTTAGAAAATGAGCGACATGTGAACAATGAACGAGAAGGTGAGAATTTCTGCTCGTTCATAGCTGTCACACGCTACGATATCACTAACGATGCTGGTTGCACTTACCACGTGACCCCACCGACATCCCGTTAGATATATCGTAGCGTGTAAAGCCCGCTTAAATCTTTTTGTCTGATGTTTTACCCAATATTACAATTTGCTTTCAGAAATCATTCTGAGTGAAAAATATGCAATAACAGAGAATACTTAAAAAAAAAGAAAATGCCTTTTCAGTGTTGGCTGTAACAATTACATTGCTTTATTGCTTTGGATATACTTTTATGTTGTGCAAGAATAAGCACATCAAGTCCATTTTTATGAGTACACTTTACGGACTCTTTATCTAATGGCTTTTATAAAGATCAATCAATAGCTTGTGTTTGATTATCCACTAACTTGATATAGAGCTGGATACTGCTTACAACATACATCACTATTTTCAGCACAAGCAGATTAAATTGTGTCAGGGGATGATGACCAAGTTCTTCTTCTTTTTTTTAAATACTGTCAGGAAAGAATGATGTTTAATATAAGCATGGTTCTGTAGACTTGCCTCAGCTCAGTGGTACGACAGTCATCAATGTATAGGACTAGGCAGGGGCAGACACTGAGAGCAAAGGGTCCCTGTGCAAGAATTGACTATGGGCCCCACCTGCCTCTTGGGGTCTTCCACTTTAAGTTTTATTGAGCACATCATGTTGCACTAGGAAAAAAATAATAAAATCAGAGTTACTCATTTTCACCTGGCCTAGTGATGTCTCTGCTATTGGTTTGTCTATGATTACAAGCTGCAGAGATAATGTCACACGTGACCACTATAGCTGATCTCACAGGGCTTAGCAACTTGTGGCATCTACCTTGGTGTGACTGCTGAGCTCAGTGATTGGCTCCACAAGTCACGTGTTTCAGTCATGACATCACGGCTGCAGCCAGAAGACATAGACCAGAGCAGTAGCACATATACTAGATTTACACACAGGCACATATACTATATATAAACACAGCAATATACACATATACTATATATAAACACAGGCACATATACTATATACACACATGCAGGCACATATACTATATACACACATGCAGGCACATATACTATATATACATACACAAGCATATATACTATATACACACATGCAGGCACATATACTATATATACATACACAAGCACATACTATATACACACAGGCACATATACTATATATACACACAGCAATATACACATATACTATATATAAACACAGTCACATATACTGTATACACACATGCAGGCACATATACTATATACACAGGCACCGCATACACACATGCACTTACACAAATATATTATACTAGAAGGTGGCCCGATTCTACGCATCGAGTATTCTAGAATTTACGTATTGTGTAGTTCATGTATGATTTTTGTTATATATATATATATATATATATATATATATATATATATATATATCTATATCTATATATAGATATATATATATATATATATATATATATATATATATATATATCTATATATAGATATATATAGATGTTGTTGTGTGTAGTTACCAAGTGTTTGTGTAGGCGCTGTACATGTTCTGGGTGTTGTCTGGGTGTGATGGGGGGTGAGAGCGGTGTTGTTTGTGTGTTGCGTTGTTTGTGGAGCGCTGTGTGTCTGTAGCGTTGTGTGTGTGTTGCGCAGTTTGTGTGTGTGTGGTGTGTTTTGGGGGGAGGTATGTTTTGTGCAATGTGCGTGTTGTGCGGTATGTGCATATATTTGTGTGTGCAGCGTTGTCTGTGTGTGTGGGTGTCTGTGTAGGGCAGTTGTTTGTGGTTCCCAGTGTGTGTGTGTGGTGTGGTGTGTTGTGCAGTGCGCGCACGCGCGTATGTGTGTGTGTGTGTTGGGGGGAGGTGTGCACTTCCCATCGTGCTCCATCCCCCATGCAGCGCACTCCCCATCGTGCTCCATCCCGTATGCTGCGCACCCCCCATCGTGCTCCATCTCCCATCCTGCGCACTCCCAAACGTGCTCCATCCGCTATGCTGCGCACTCCCAAACGTGCTCCATCCGCCATGCTGCGCACTCCCAAACGTGCTCCATCCGCCATGCTGCGCACTCCCTATCGTGCTCCATCCCCCATGCTGCGCACTCCCAAACGTGCTCCATCCGCCATGCTGCGTACTCCCCATCGTGCTCCATCTCCCATGCTGCGCACTCCCAAACGTGCTCCATCCGCTATGCTGCGCACTCCCAAACGTGCTCCATCCGCCATGCTGAGCACTCCCAAACGTGCTCCATCCGCCATACTCCGCACTCCCCATCGTGCTCCATCCCCCATGCAGCGCACTCCCCATCGTGCTCCATCCCCTATGCTGCGCACCCCCCATCGTGCTCCATCTCCCATGCTGCGGACTCCGAAACGTGCTCCATCAGCCATGCTGCGCACTCCCAAACGTGGTCCATCCGCCATGCTGCGCACTCCCAAACGTGCTCCATCCGCCATACTCCGCACTCCCCATCGTGCTGCATCCCCCATGCTGCGCACTCCCAAACGTGCTCCATCCGCCATGCTGCGCACTCCCAAACGTGCTCCATCCCCTATGCTGCGCACCCCCCATCGTGCTCCATCTCCCATCCTGCGCACTCCCAAACGTGCTCCAGTCGCCATGCTGCGCACTCCCAAACGTGCTCCATTCGCCATGCTGTGCACTCCCAAACGTGCTCCATCCGCCATGCTGCGCACTCCCAAACGTGCTCCATCCGCCATGCTGCGCACTCCCCATCGTGCTCCATCCCCCATGCTGCGCACTCCCAAACGTGCTCCATCCGCCATGCTGCGCACTCCCCATCGTGCTCCATCTCCCATGCTGCGCACTCCCAAACGTGCTCCATCCGCCATGCTGCGCACTCCCAAACGTGGTCCATCCGCCATGCTGCGCACTCCCAAACGTGCTCCATCCGCCATACTCCGCACTCCCCATCGTGCTGCATCCCCCATGCTGCGCACTCCCAAACGTGCTCCATCCGCCATACTCCGCACTCCCCATCGTGCTGCATCCCCCATGCTGCGCACTCCCAAACGTGCTCCATCCGCCATGCTGCGCATTTCCAAACGTGCTCCATCCGCCATGCTGCGCACTCCCAAACGTGCTCCATCCGCCATGCTGCGCACTCCCAAACGTGCTCCATCCGCCATGCTGCGCACTCCCAAACGTGCTCCATCCGCCATGCTGCGCACTCCCAAACGTGCTCCATCCGCCATGCTGCGCACTGCCAAACGTGCTCCATCCGCCATGCTGCGCACTCCCAAAGGTGCTCCATCCGCCATGCTGCGCACTCCCAAACGTGCTCCATCCGCCATGCTGCGCACTCCCAAAGGTGCTCCATCCGCCATGCTGCGCACTCCCAAACGTGCTCCATCCGCCATGCTGCGCCAGCATCAGCCTCTCTACCTGCAGCATCAGCCTCTCTCCTCCCAGCATCAGCCTCTCTGTCCCCAGCATCAGCCTCTCTGTCCCCAGCCTCCATATCCCAGCCTTCCCCAGGGTCAGCCTCTCTCCTCTCAGCCTCCTCCAGCACGCCGTGCTCCTCTGCTGACACTCACAGATCCGATCGCATACACTCACACACACCCACACACACCCACCCGATCGCATACACTCACACCCACCCGATCGCATACACTCACACACACCCGATCGCATACACTCACACACACAGACACTGACGATATTGCACATACGCGCTGATACTCACAACATCCGGGGATATCACATGCTTCTGGCCATGTGATCCCCCGGCAGGTCCTGGAAGCTCACAACAGCACAGTATCGAGGCCGAGAAGCAAGCGATATCCCAGGATGTTGTGAGTATTTGGATGCGATGTGATGTGTGAGGTGTGTGTGAGTGTGATCTGATTTGTGTGTATGTGTGTGTGTGTGTGCTGTTATGTGTGTGTATGTTCCGCAGCTGCAGGACCTTGATGTGTGGATGCGATGTGATGTGTGTGTGAGGTGTGTGTGAGAGTGAGTGGGAGCCGGTGTACACTGGTAACTATGATACACATCGGGTAACTAAGGGACCTTAGTTACCCGATGTGTATAATGGTTACCAGCTTTCACGGCCTCCGTCAAGATCCCAGCATCGCAAGGTTATGTCTGGCGCTGCCGGGATCCTGACGGAGCCGGTGTAGAAGCAAGCGATATCCCAGCATGTTGTGATGTGTGAGGTGTGTGTGAGAGTGAGTGTGAGAGTGAGTGTGATCTGATGTGTGTGTGTACTCACCTGGGAGTCGGGGCTCCGTGTCAGTTGGGCCAGAGCGAGCGTGCATTGCGTGAGGGGGGCGGGGCCTGCAGAGAGCCGGGGCGAGAGGCCAATCCGTGTGGGGGGGCGGGGCCATGGCGAGCCCAGCGGCCAATCAGCTTTGTGTCACCGTAAGGACACAATTTCGGAGCATGACAGACAGACAGACAGATAGACAGACAGACAGACAGACAGAATAAGGCAATTATATATATAGATATACACGCAGGCACATATACTGTATACACACATGCAGGCACATATACTATATACACAGGCACTGCATACACACATGCACTTACACAAATATATTATATATACACACAGGCACATATACACATAAGCACATATACTATAAATACACACAGGCACATACACATATATACAGGAATATACACAGGCACATACAGTATACTATACATGTACAGATGCACATATACTACCAGATGCTTCCCTCATGGAATAACATGCTGGATAAGTACCTACCTGTACTTCACAACATGGAGGACACCAATAAAAGGGCGACATTGAGGTCAGTAGACACAGTCATCCAAGGCATCTTAGTGCAGCAGATGAATAGAAGATGTACATCAGCTCAAAACTGAAAGCAAGCATCTGATGTTGGGAGAAGTCTGTCCAGAAGTGGTCTTCTAAGAAGAAGTGTGTCTAGAAATCATACCTTTCATATACCAATTGCACAAATCAAGCTTCACAGCTCAGTTAGTATAAAATTAAGAAATTATTCATCTAGCTGAATAAAAACCATCATGAGGTCCAAAGAGTACAAACTAAAACAAAGATCTAACCAATGTGTTTCAGACTACAAGTCTTTAGTCAAACCTTCAACACACAAACAAGGCAAAGTGGCTCAGTGGGTAGCACTGCAGTCTTGCAGCGCTGGGGTCCTGGGTTTGAATCCCACCAAGGACAATATCTGCAAGGAGTTTCTATGTTCTCCCTGTGTTTGCATCGGTTTCCTCCCACACTCCAAAGACATACTGATAGGGAATTTAGATTGTCATCCCCAATGGGGACTGTGTTCCTGATGTATGTAAAGTGCTGCGGAATAGGTTAGCGCTATATACAAATAAAGATATATTTATTTCTTTTTTTTTAAGTGACTCAGCTATGCACAAAAATGTAAGAATTGAGGTACAGAAAATTGGCAGCAGGTGCTCTGGATCATGATTCAAAATACATATTTGACTGTAGCAGAAGATAGTTTGTCAAAGGGTTGGAAAGTGAAGCAATAATGAGTGACTGTGGGTAACAGTGACGTATGGTAGAGGTTCCTTACAAGTTTGGGGCTGCATTTCAAAGAATGAAGTTCAGAATTTAGTCAACATTAATGGTGTCCTTCATGCTGAGATTCAGGTAGATACTTATCCATCATGTAAGACCATCAGGGAGGTTTTTGATTGGCAATTTTTTTCTGCCACAAGACAATGATCCCAAATGTACAGCCAGTGTATTTAAGGACTATCTTCAGCTTTATTATCTTACTATCTTCAGCTTCAGCTGTATTTTGTATACACTATTTTTTTTTTCCCCTCTAAATATTGTATTTCTATAACTGTTACTTGTTTGTATATGATCCTCCTGAATTGTAAAGCGCTACGGAATATGTTGGCGCTATAGAAATAAAGATTATTATTATTATTATTATTATTCAGCTTAAAGAACAGTCCTGGAAGTGATTATATGGCTACCACAGAGCCCGAATCTCGAGATCATTGAGTCTGCATGTTGATACATGAAGAAACAGAAGGGTTTGTGCCAGTCTAGATCTGTGGTTAGTCCTCCAAGGTGTTTGGAACAACTTCCCTGCCAAGTTCCTTCAAAAACTTTACAAGTGTACCTAGAAGAATTGCTTCAGTGCTGTTTTGAAGGGAAAGGGCAGTCACATCAAATCTTTATTTGATTTAGATTGTTCTTCTATCCACTCATTTTTCATATTTTTAGAACAAAATAATAATAAATATGATTAAAAATTATAAATATGATACAAATCAACAATTAACATTTCTGGGTTTTTTGTTTTTTTTTTTTAATCATTATTACATTACAGCCTAAAACCTTTGAACAGAACTGTATATAATTTTTAGTCAGATTAGCAAGGTGTTATTTTTGTGAACCATGGACTTTTTTATAGTACATAAGCAGGTCATATTTTGTTTCTGTACCCATCCTTCATGTATTACATGAATTTAGTGCCTGAAATTAGTAGACCATGCATGCCAATATAAACTTATGGATATTTCTATTTAGAAGACTATTTAGGTACGTAAGTTTTAGTTCAATGATGGAATTTAATATTTTATTGTCTCCACAGAATATTATTATTCGGTACTGTTTAGTGATGTAAGCAAAAGAGATATGGATGGGACAATTAATTATTGGCACCTATATTACATTTAGAAAGACCCGTTGATAGTATACATATGTGTGAATTTTTTATCACATTTTCTACATTTATAACGAGTATATATTTTCTTCCACTAATTCTAAATCGATTTCTCCAAAGGTTGGTTTTTTTTTCCTAAACTTTATTACACTGTACAATCATTCTGTATACCTGTTATACGGTAACTTAAACATTTGTCAAATATATAGTATTTTTTTTTTTACATAGAAATTATTAATTATTATACATTATAATTATATTGACTTTTATTATTTTATAGGGAGACAAGGGAATGACTGGTGCTATGGGAATTATGGGTCCCCCTGGAAGACCAGGATCTACAGGTCAACCTGGACCGCCAGGACCAGGTAAAATGAATAATAAATCCAACATAAAAAGTATAGCCTAATCAAACAATATTATAAGCAATATTTTTTTTATTGTCTGTAACAAAAACAGATAAAAATAAGTATTTACAGTCAGGGCCAGAAATATTTGGACAGTGACACAAGTTTTGTTATTTTAGCTGTTTACAAAAACATGTTCAGAAATACAATTATATATATAATATGGGCTGAAAGTGCACACTCCCAGCTGCAATATGAGAGATTTCACATCCAAATCAGAGAAAGGGTTTAGGAATCATAGCTCTGTAATGCATAGCCTCCTCTTTTTCAAGGGACCAAAAGTAATTGGACAAGGGACTCTAAGAGATGCAATTAACTCTGAAGGCGTCTCCCTCGTTAACCTGTAATCAATGAAGTAGTTAAAAGGTCTGGGGTTGATTACAGGTGTGTGGTTTTGCATTTGGAAGTTGTTGCTGTGACCAGACAACATGCGGTCTAAGGAACTCTCAATTGAGGTGAAGCAGAACATCCTGAGGCTGAAAAAAAAGAAAAAATCCATCAGAGAGATAGCAGACATGCTTGGAGTAGCAAAATCAACAGTCGGGTACATTCTGAGAAAAAAGGAATTGACTGGTGAGCTTGGGAACTCAAAAAGGCCTGGGCGTCCACGGATGACAACAGTGGTGGATGATCGCCGCATACTTTCTTTGGTGAAGAAGAACCCGTTCACAACATCAACTAAAGTCCAGAACACTCTCAGTGAAGTAGGTGTATCTGTCTCTAAGTCAACAGTAAAGAGAAGACTCCATGAAAGTAAATACAAAGGGTTCACATCTAGATGCAAACCATTCATCAATTCCAAAAATAGACAGGCCAGAGTTAAATTTGCTGAAAAACACCTCATGAAGCCAGCTCAGTTCTGGAAAAGTATTCTATGGACAGATGAGACAAAGATCAACCTGTACCAGAATGATGGGAAGAAAAAAGTTTGGAGAAGAAAGGGAACGGCACATGATCCAAGGCACACCACATCCTCTGTAAAACATGGTGGAGGCAACGTGATGGCATGGGCATGCATGGCTTTCAATGGCACTGGGTCACTTGTGTTTATTGATGACATAACAGCAGACAAGAGTAGCCGGATGAATTCTGAAGTGTACCGGGATATACTTTCAGCCCAGATTCAGCCAAATGCCGCAAAGTTGATCGGACGGCGCTTCATAGAACAGATGGACAATGACCCCAAGCATACAGCCAAAGCTACTCAGGAGTTCATGAGTGCAAAAAAGTGGAACATTCTGCAATGGCCAAGTCAATCACCAGATCTTAACCCAATTGAGCATGCATTTCACTTGCTGAAATCCAGACTTAAGACGGAAAGACCCACAAACAAGCAAGACCTGAAGGCTGCGGCTGTAAAGGCCTGGCAAAGCATTAAGAAGGAGGAAACCCAGCGTTTGGTGATGTCCATGGGTTCCAGACTTAAGGCAGTGATTGCCTCCAAAGGATTCGCAACAAAATATTGAAAATAAAAATATTTTGTTTGGGTTTGGT
Organism: Anomaloglossus baeobatrachus; assembly: GCF_048569485.1. Classification (NCBI taxonomy): domain Eukaryota; kingdom Metazoa; phylum Chordata; class Amphibia; order Anura; family Aromobatidae; genus Anomaloglossus; species Anomaloglossus baeobatrachus. The sequence continues at coordinate 467,696,432 of NC_134358.1, forward strand.
TTATTTGTCCAATTACTTTTGACCTCCTAAAATGTGGAGTGTTTGTAAAGAAATGTGTACAATTCCTACAATTTCTATCAGATATTTTTGTTCAAACCTTCAAATGAAACGTTACAATCTGCACTTGAATTCTGTTGTAGAGATTTCATTTCAAATCCAATGTGGTGGCATGCAGGGCCCAACTCGCGAAAATTGTGTCACTGTCCAAATATTTCTGGACCTAACTGTATGCCTATATTGTAAATATAAATAAAAGAAGGAAAAATTTGCCATCAGGAAATATACCATAAATAAATATTATTCTGCTCATATCACTGATAATACAATGCACAAACTACACTAACCTCATTTGCTGTCTATCATTATACAATGCTTTTCTTATCTCTTTGAGTTTTAAGACAGAAGATACAGTAAATATTTTGCTACTTTTTGTAACTTTTCTTCTTCTTAGGACAACTAGTCGTAGGACCAAAAGGAGAGCGAGGTCTTCCTGGACCTCCAGGGAGATGTCATTGCAAACATCCTCAGTCTGTGATTGATGAATCCCTCAATGGTTATAACTACGCCAAGGTAATACTGTAATCATTTATGTAACGAGGCTCAGTCAAGAATGTTGTATATGTACATATACAGTGCCTTGAATAAGTATTCATACCTTGTGAACTTTTCCAAATTTTTTCACCTTACACCCACAAACTTAAATGTATTTATTGGGATTTTATGATATACCAACACTAAGTAGCAATTATTTGTGAAGTGTAAAGGAAATTATACATGGGTTTTTCTAAATATTTAAAAAATATAAATCTAAAACTTGTAACCTGTATTTGCATACAGCCCTCCTGAGTAAATACATTGTAGGACCACCTTACGCTGCAATTACTGCTGCAAGTTTTTTCGGGTTTGTCTCTAACAGCTTTGCATATTTAGCTGTAGAGGCGGACATTTTTGCCCATTCTTGTTTGCAAACTAGCTCTAGCTCAGTAATATTGGATGGAGAATAGCTATGAACAGCAATTTTCAAGTCTTGCCACAGATTCTAAATGGAGTTTAGGTCTGAACAGTGACAGGGCCATTCACACACATAAATATGCTTTATTCTAAACCATTCCATTGTAGCTCTGACAGTATGTTTAAGGGACTCTGTTACCAGGTTTTTGCCACCTAATCTGAGAGCAGCAGAACATAAAGGCAGAGATCCTGATTCCAGCGATGTGTCACTTACTGGGCTGCTTTGTGTAGTTTTGATAAAATCACTGTTTAATCAGCAGTAGATTATCATTAGAGGACTATTTGGTGTGCTGCCAGGTAGTCCAGCATATTAATGAGTTCTGTATAACTGCTAGATCTACAGCAGAGAAAACATTAATTTTATCAAAATAACAGCAAACAGCTCAGTAAGTGACACATCGCTGGAATCAGGGTATCTGTGTCTACATTATGCTGGTCTCAGATGGGGTAACAAAAACCTGGTGACAGAGTCCCTTTAAGTGTTGTTGTCTTGCTGGACGATTAACCTGTGCCCCAATCTCAAGTCTTTTGCACCCTAACAAGTTTTCCTCCAGGATTGCACTATATTAAGCACCATCCATCCTCCCATCAACTCTAACCAGCTTCCCTGTCTTTGCTGAAGAAAAGCCTCCCCACCGAATGATGCAGCCATCACCATTTAGCCCAAAAAGTTCAACTTTGGTCTCATCTGACCAGAGCACCTTCTTCCACATGCTAGCTTTGTCCACTACATGGCTTTTTGCAAATTGAAAACTGATTTCTTATGGCTTGCTTTTAAAAATAACTTTTTTCCTGCCAATTTTTCATAAAAGCCAAATTTGTGAAGTATACGACTAAAGGGGGCTTTACACGCAGCGATATCGCTAGCGATATCGCTGGTGTAAGCACCCGCCCCCGTTGTTTGTGCGTCACGGGCAAAATCGCTGCCCGTGGCACAAAATCGTTAGGAGCCGTCACATGGACTTACCTGCCTAGCGACATCGCTGTTGCCGGCGAACCGCCTCCTTTCTAAGGGGGCGGTTCGTGCGGCGTCACAGCGGCATCACTAAGCGGCCGCCCAATAGAAGCGGAGGGGCGGAGATGAGCGACCGTAACATCCCACCCACCTCCTTCCTTCCTCATTGCCGGTGGCCGCAGGTAAGCTGCAGTTCGTCGATCCCGAGGTGTCACACGTAGCGATGTGTGCTGCCTCGGGAACGACGAACCACCTGCATCCTCAACAATCAACGATTTTATGAAAATGAACAACGTGTCAACAATCAACGGTCAGGTGAGTATTTTTGATCGTTAACGGCCATTCGTTGGTGTCACACGCAACGATGTCGCTAACGATGCCAGATGTGCGTCACGGAATCTGTGACCCCAGTGATATATCGTTAGATACGTCGTTGCGTGTAACGGGGTCTTAAGGCCAGGATCACACTGATTTATAGCATCCAATGATTGTCTCATGCAAGAGAATATGCTATATGCTGATGACATTTGGCTTGAACTCTGCTGTGAGCGTGAGCTGATTGTCATTCACTGTGATCCGATTTTCAGCTTGCGAGAATAGAGCACAGGTGAGGAGAAGATGGAGAGCTTATTTTCTCCATCTTCTCCATTGTTTGTCTCGGCATATATCTGATCCATTGACTTGAATGGGTGTGCGCCGTCCAAGATATGCTGCCAAATGCAGTCTACTGTGATTGTATCTCATGCCTAATCAGCATGACTAAAAAAAATTGCAAATCTGCACTGCCCACAGTATATCATTGGGCCGAGTGTTATCTAATAAAATATTATACACTCATCTCAGCGAGCTTTAATAGTTAACCTGGTGACAGACTATATTTTACTTTGTGTTTGTATATCACATAAAGTCCCGATAAAATACATTTTAGGGTACGCTCACACGAGTGTTGAAATCGGATGAGTGCAATGCGAGAAATTATCGCATTGCACTCTGACCAATACTAGTCAATGAGGGAGAGCAGTTGGTCAGCTTTTCTCGCATCCAGGTTCTGGATGCGAGAAAAGTAGCAACATGCTGCGATTTTCTGCGAGAGCTGTATCCCTCGCACCCATTCAAGTGAATGGATGCGAGAGATACATCGGACTGCACTCGTATGTTATCCCAGTGCAGTGCGATATACACACAGGCTGACAATGGAGGAGCTGGGGGTATTAACCCCTCCCTCTCCTACGCAGCGCCCGCCCTCAACTTCGCAGCTGTGACCCGATTGCAGGATCGGATCACAGTCGCATGACACTCGGCTCAGGCTCACAGCAGGGTCATTAGCATATCGCATTGGATGCCATACGCTCATGTGAGTCCAGCCTAAGTTTGTGGATCTAACGTTAAAAAAAAAATGTGCAAAAGATCACAAGGTATGAATACTTTTTCAAGGCGCTGTACATGCCTTACTTTAATGATAATAGGTAGCACTTGGAGTAAAGAACAAAACCACAAGAACTGTAGAGTAATATGGCTGTTTACCAAGAATATTCACATATTTATATACATTACGTTTGCCAGGAATTTTTGGTATGTAGTAGGTATTAGATATTTAGGCTATGTGCGCACGTTGCGTACAAGCCCTGCAGAAATTTCTGCAGCGATCTGAAGAGCACATGTGCGCTTTAGATCGCTGCAGAAATGTCCGTAGTGAGCGCCGATTCCATGCGCTCTGCCTGCAGCTCCTGCCATAGACCGTGCAGGAGCTGCCGGCAAAGCGCAGGAAAGAAGTGACATGTCACTTCTTTTTGCGCAGCGCTTCGGCAGTAGCCGAAGCGCTGCGCTCTTAAACGCCACGTGCGCACGGCCCCTACACAGTCTCCATAGACTGTGCAGGGGACGCAGGACGCATGCAGTTACGCTGCGCTACAAAGCGCAGCGTAACTGCATGTTTTTACGCGACGTGCGCACATAGCCTTACGGTACAATTAGATTACCAGCTCCATTGTCATAAAGCACAGCTTCTATTAAAAAAAATACACTACTCCCTTTACCAGTGTGGCCTGTTTTTTTCTTCCCTTATTTCCATTTTTCCTTTTCCCTCCAAAATAGATAATTTCAGTAACAAAATAATGTGAATTTTGCACTTATATTTTTTTGTATAACAGATTTTTCTAGTCAATAGTCAGGAGGAGCTAGACCGGTTTGATATTGAGAATGCATTAGTGTTCCGTAAGGACCGAAGATCCCTTTATTACAGAGATACAAATGGATGGTTCCCTATACAGGTAAGAGACTTGTATTTTGGAAAAATGGTAACTTCTTTCCTATTGTAGTTCTAACATCCCTTAACTTTTGCACTGCTGACATAGCTGTTTACAGCAACTATTAGTATAATTTCTTAACAACGAATGTCTGATAATATTATACAGTGGAACCTTGGTTAACGAGAACAATCCGTTTTGGGAGTGCGCTTGTTAACCAAGTTACTCGTTCAGCAAATCAAGATTTCCCAAAGGAAATCATTGCAATGCATACAATTCGTTCCATTGCAATGCAGACAAATGTCCACTCCTGGTGCCTTATTGTGCCATTCCACACACGTACAAACACGTACAAACATGCACAAACACGCACAAATACACACAAACACATATGCATGCACACACACATATTATGCTCACCTTACCTTCCGTTCCATCGCCGGCCTCCTGGATCTTGCAGTTCGCCAGTACAGGATGTGTATCGGGTAACCATTGTGACGAGGGAGGAACTTCCGCTGCCAGAGCGCTGACGTCAAAGGCATGAGCCACTTGTCTCTGATTGGTCAGCGAGTTGGCTTTGAGTAGTGGCTGACAGCGGAAGTTCCTCCATCATCGCGATGGTTACCGATACACATCCTGTAGTGGCGAACTACAAGAACCATGAGGCCGGCGATGGAACGGAAGGAAAGGTGATCATAATATGTGCGTGCTTGTGTGTGCTTGTGTGTGTTTGTGTGTGTTTGTGCGGACTGCAAGAGCGGGTTAGAGCGCGGTGGATGTACGGAACCGGAAGTGTGTGCGGTGAGTATTATGCTCGTACGGCAAAGCTTGCTCATAAACTGAGTTACAAATTTACAGCAAGCTTTGCTCGTTAAGCAAAATACTCGCTAACTGGGTTACTCATTAAGCGAGGTTCCACTGTACAAGCAAACAGCAGAACGTTGTTTCAAGTTCACCAATGTCACATTAAAAAAACAAAATTAAATTAAATTCAATAAAGTATAAAAAAAAAGTATGTAAAAAAAATCACTTCCCCCAAAAAATGGTTCAGTGTAAACAAATATACATATTTGGTACCATCACGATTTTAACAAACCACAGAATAAAGAAATTTTTTTCATTCATAGCTCATGACACATTTTGTAAAAAAAAGTATTCAATATATGTGCCCTTACCCCAAAAGTGTACCATTACATTTTTCAGAAATACATATAATTTTATGTCTATGATAAGAAGTGAAAATATAGAAAAAATATATAGGTATATATCTATACTGTCATATGAAAAAGTTTGGGCACCCCTATTAATGTTAACCTTTTTTCTTTATAACAATTTGGGTTTTTGCAACAGCTATTTCAGTTTCATATATCTAATAACTGATGGACTGAGTAATATTTCTGGATTGAAATGAGGTTTATTGTACTAACAGAAAATGTGCAATCCGCATTCAAACAAAATTTGACCGGTGCAAAAGTATGGGCACCCTTATCAATGTCTTGATTTGAACACTCCTAACTACTTTTTACTGACTTACTAAAGCACTAAATTGGTTTTATAACCTCATTGAGCTTTGAACTTCATAGGCAGGTGTATCCAATCATAAGAAACGGTTTTTAAGGTGGCCACTTGCAAGTTGTTCTCCTATTTGAATCTCCTATGGAGAGTGGCATCATGGGCTCTTCAAAACAACTCTCAAATGATCTGAAAACAAAGATTATTCAACATAGTTGTTCAGGGGAAGGATACAAAAAGTTGTCTCAGAGATTTAAACTGTCAGTTTCCACTGTGAGGAACATAGTAAGGAAATGGAAGAACACAGGTACAGTTCTTGTTAAGCCCAGAAGTGGCAGGCCAAAAAAAATATCAGAAAGGCAGAGAAGAAGAATGGTGAGAACAGTCAAGGACAATCCACAGACCACCTCTAAAGACCTGCAGCTTCATCTTGCTGCAGATGGTGTCAATGTGCATCGGTCAACAATACAGCGCACGTTGCACAAGGAGAAGCTGTGTGGGAGAGTGATGCGAAAGAAGCCGTTTCTGCAAGCACACCACAAACAGAGTCGCCTGAGGTATGCAAAAGCACATTTGGACAAGCCAGTTATATTTTGGAAGAAGGTCCTGTGGACTGATGAAACAAAGATTGAGTTGTTTGGTCATACAAAAAGGCGTTATGCATGGAGGCAAAAAAACATGGCATTCCAAGAAAAGCACTTGCTTCCCACAGTAAAATTTGGTGGAGGTTCCATCATGCTTTGGGGTTGTGTGGCCAATGCCGACACCGGGAATCTTGTTAAAGTTGAGGGTTGCATGGATTCAACTCAGTATCAGCAGATTCTTGACAATAATGTGCAAGAATCAGTGACGAAGCTGAAGTTACGCAGGGGATGGATATTTCAGCAAGACAATGATCCAAAACACCGCTCCAAATCTACTCAGGCATTCATGCAGAGGAACAATTACAATGTTCTGGAATGGCCATCCCAGTCCCCAGACCTGAATATCATTGAACATCTGTGGGATGATTTGAAGCGTGCTGTCCATGCTAGGCGACCATCAGATTTAACTGAACTGGAATTGTTTTGTAAACAGAAATGGTCAAATATACCTTCATCCAGGATCCAGGAACTCATTAAAAGCTACAGGAAGCGACTAGAGGCTGTTATTTTTGCAAAAGGAGGATCTACAAAATATTAATGTCACTTTTATTTTGAGGTGCCCATACTTTTGCACCGGTCAAATTCTGTTTACATGCGGATTGCACATTTTCTGTTAGTACAATAAACCTCATTTCAATCCAGAAATATTACTCAGTCCATCAGTTATTAGATATATGAAACTGAAATAGCTGTTGCAAAAACCCAAATTGTTATAAAGAAAAAAGGTTAACATTAATAGGGGTGCCCAAACTTTTTCATATGACTGTATATATTTTACTCATTTTTTTCCCACAGTTTTTCTTCATTATCTTGGCCCCCCCCCAAAAAAAAATGAAACAAAAGCTGATCAATAACTTATATGTACCCACAAAAGGTGATAATGAAAGTTGAAACGTGATTACTAGAATCGCAGGCAATGAATCTGGTAGGCATAGCAGCTGAAGGCTCTTGTTAAAGATGCCTCAAAAGTGAGAGGAAGTTATTGATGAAACTGGATGATAGAGATGGAGGGTGACACTAGATTACTCAGCAAAAGATGAATTCTAAAAAAAAGTCAACTACAGTGATTGTTATAGGGTTTTTATGTTTTTTTTTAATGTTTATTATACATTAATTTGTGTTATATTTTTGTTACAGTAAGGTATAGAGCTGTATAGCAGTAAAAGTTTAATTGATTATAATATAATTTAAATTTTTGGTCATTGTCCTGCATTTGCAATTTATTTTCAGCCAACATCTACCCTGTCTGATGCCAGTGTCACGTGTGGGGATGGTATCATTCAGCCAGGAGAGGAATGTGATGATGGCAATAGAATTGTTACTGACAGCTGTATAGGTAAGTGCATTGCATAGACAAAGACAGAATATGGATTTTTGTTCTTTTTTTATTGCAATTATACTGTCATGTGTCTGCATTTGAACTCTGGAGTCTGTGGTCGGCTTCTCTGTCCACGGGACCACAGCAGCTACCTCATTTCTTCGGGTGTTTAGTTTCTGTTAACCTTTCTCTACTACTATAAGGGTAACAGGTATATTAATTTACTCATTTGTCTGCCCAATCACCTTTTGAGTGTAGCTTTAAATACCTTCCTCCTTCTGGTATTTCCAGCTGGTGATATATTCCCATATTGCAGGTATTTTCTGCCAGTCTGTGGAAGACTAGCTAGGATAAGTCTCTGCTGTTTATGTTCTCCACTCTGCACCTATCGTATGTTTGTTGCCAGTAAGTAGGCAGCATATTCTTTAGCAATCTACACCCTCTTTGGTATTTTGTTGTTTGTCTTACTCAATCTGGGATCACCTTCTACGTCAGCACACCTTCCGTTATGTAGGTAATCTGCACTCTGCTCTGCCCTTTGGTTCATTAGGAGAAACGTGAAGTGCTCGATGGCCGATCAGGCAGCATAGGCCCGAGTTACATAATTTAGTCTGTGGTCAGAGCTATTCCAACTCCCACAGTAACCACTAGGGACTGCAGGGTTGGGATCTCAAGTTTGTACAGCAACTGGCAGGGTCAGTTGCAGCTTTTTAGTGTGTGACCTTTACCCCTTGTGTGTTGCTGTGCAAATTTAACATATATCTTGGATATCAAGCAGCTGTAAAAATGTACTCAATCAAGAAAGGCAGTAAAGAGACAAATTTATAAAAATATTGCCAAGTAAATGCAATGTTTTATGGATGTAGCCCAAATGATGATCAGCTGATAACACTGGAGAGCTGCTGGCAAACTGTATATTTCACTGCAGGGGCCATTATGGCAAGAGTAAGTCCTAAGTGGGGAATATGACTTTTTAAATGATTTTTCACTTTTTCTGTTAATTTAACACAGATTTTGCATTTCATGTATGCTGTTCTGCTGTCCATTTCCTCGTCAGTCTCCCCAACATTTTTCTACTTTTCTTCTAATGCTGTTGTCGCATGATCCCTTCCAGCAGCCAATCAACGGACACATGGAGACATATTGTTCACGCAATGTGGCCACTGATTGGCTGCAGTGATCCTCTGCTGACACTGCCGGAAGAAAAGGAGAGGATACTGGTGAGAAACCAAACCATCAGAGGCGAGGTGGAGCATCCATAGGTGTGTATATGCTATATATGTTTTTTCTGCACACATAGGCCACATGAAAACCCAGCCTGAAAAATATAAAAAATATTCTCTTCAACATCGAAATTGCAAGACCAAAAAGGAAAAGTCATGGAATTATGTAAGTCACAAGATGGAAAGACATGTAAATGATATGCAGATGATGAAAAAATGAAAACAAAATTTTCAAACATCTCGATTTATTCCATATTGAGTATTTGGGCAGAATGCTATCATTAAGGTTATCAATGTTTTTTGGATGAATATTCTGTCATGCGGAATGCACTAGGGCACACAAATCTTCAAGATCTGCTTCTGGCAGTTCCATTTGCAATTGCCAAACAATAGCGGCCCAGATGTACTTGATGGTAGACTAGTCCAAAGACACTGCAGGGCATGGTAGCACATTTAGACCATGCATGCTGTTCACAGTAGTGCAAGCAACATGCAGCCTGGTGTTTTGTTGAAAGACAACTCCTGAGACACTTTAGAGAAATGGCAGTAGCACTTTCCCCTCGATTGATCCATTCTGTACTGCCAGTGAAATTGGATGTCACATACTAATCCTAAGACACCAAACAATGTCTACCAACAGAGGTAGTTTGTACAATACTGAGTTACGAACCAGACATCCAGTTACATGTGCTGCATTGATATCATGTCACCAGTATCAAAGACTATCATAGTGCGAAGCAGAATGGCAATGGAGGCTGGTATGGAGGTCCATCTTCAGTGATGAGTCTTGTTTTTTGTGTTGGAGTTAAGATAGCTGGAAATTAGTCTGTAGATCTTATGGGTAAAATTCTACCTGTTCTACTCCTAGGATTATGGTTTGAGGTAGCATAATGTACTGTACCAGACACCTCTAGTCTTCATTCCATGTACACTAACATCACTGAGTCACATTGATTTGTTCTTAAACTAGTGTACAGCAACTTCTCAAGTATCCCAGGAGATTTTCTTCAACACAATAACACCAGGCCATGTGTTGCCCATGCTGCTGTGATCAGCATTCACGGCCTAAACATGCCACCATGGCCTGCAGTGTTTCTGGATTTGTCTTGCATCGAGTACATCTAGGACATCGTTTGTTCGCAACTTTAAAGGGAGCTGCCAGCAGCAGATCTTGATGATTTGTGTGCCCAACTGCATTCAGCATGGCAGAACATTTATCAGATAACCATTAATCACCTCACTGATAGCATGCCAAAGTGTGTGTTCGTATATCTGCTTTTGACGCTCATACTCAATATTATATATATATATATATATGTATATATATATATATATATATATATATATATATATATATATATACATAATACTATATATATTGAGATGTTTGGAAAGCTGTTTACATTTTTTTTATATTATGCGCATATCACTAACATGTTTCCCGACCTTGTGATTTCCAAAATTCAACAACTTTTCCTTTTGATGTTGCAATTTAGTTATAAGGCATTTATACTAGATGGGTTAAATCAGTGCCTCTCAAAGAGTAAAACCCTTAAGTTCTGGGTGAGGTTCTGCACAGGAGGCAGTTTTGACAAAAATAACCATAAGGTCTATCTTTGGCATTGCTGATATCTGGTTTGTGCTCATTTTATAATGTTTTCATATTTTCAGGAGATAAAAGTTAAGCAAAATTTTTAGTTTTCTCATAGACTTGAACCAGAGGTGTTAAAGCAAAGGCATTATAATGCTTTAGCCATTCGGACGTTTCAGCAGGAAGTCAGCGCAATGCTCACATCCTGCTAAAATGTCCCAAGGCGGGGAGACAGATGCTGGGCGCTGATTGGTTGTGGGGCCCGCATGTCATAACAATGTCATATGCGCCCCGGGAACGCAGCTTCAGATATCGTTGGAACCTCCCCGGCACCAGAGGTAATTATAGGCTTATTTATGTTTGCAGGGGCGAACAAGGGGAATGAGAAGGGGTTGTCCAAGTAGTGGACAACCCCTTTAAGGTTTGGAGTAAATTCTTGCCTTCTGTGCTCTACTTTACAGAAAGTCCACCAAATGGGACTCAGCCATGTTTAGACAGGAAGTTTAGTTAGTATTAATAGAGAGATACAGCATGAGTGAAGTGATTATTGCCAAAATAAAGCTCTTAAAACAACATTGCAATTATATCAACCTTAGCCAGCCCATGAATAGCCAGCTGTATGATATCAATGTCACCAAGGAAATTATATACGTATGACATTTGCAAAAGGAACTATCCCTCAATGTGATATATTACGGCAATAACATGTTACAGTCTCACTGCCGAGCTGCGGGATCTAGACACCACAGCGATTCTCTGAACTCTATACATCCAGCGTCATATCTCGTTCGTACAGAATAAAATTCACTTTGACTTTGTCAATTGATTTAAGTGTGTTTGATCCAGCAAACAATTATCTATAAAGTTTGGGGGCTCCTCATCTGATGCCAGAGATAAACATGAATACATGAATACTGAGCAAAGGATGATCATTTTATGATTAGGATAAGTCGTACTGTAGCTATCTAGCAGCTGATTATTAGAGATGGGCGAATAGTGAAATATTTGAGTTCGGATTATTCGAGCCAAATAATTTCTATTATTCGTATATTCGGCACAAATAACAAACCCAATGCAAGTCAATGGGAAACTCTAATAATTTACAGGAGGACCTTGGAAGGTCTGGGTGGGCTGTAAAAATGCTGAATTGGATGGAAAAGTGTTGGAACTGATTGGGAACAGCATGAGGAAGGTACCTGAATACATTTCTGACTCACATTTAGTTTCTGGGAATAATGTTGTCAGAGTAGTATGTGGATTAAAAGCATGAAAATAACACTTATTGAGATTCCCTGTCACACAGCTTCGGTCACACTACTTCTGGGACAGTTTATTAGATCTCATACATATTCACTACTTCCCATGACCACCCTCTCTGTTGTCATCTGTGAATGGCAGCAGTCAGACTGACAGCGTCTCTGATTGGCTGCCCTCACAGTAGCTGTCTGGGTCCCAAAATGGAGTGTAAACAAAAATAAAATGTCAGAGGGTCCCCCGTATATGGATACCCAGCACAGATAAAGCAGACAGCTACAGGCTGCAGCCCTCAGCTGTGTGCGATATCTTGGCTGTGTGTTAAAATAAGAGAGATCCCTTGCGCCTTTTATTAAGTTATTTAATTATTATTTTTTTTTTTAAATGTGCGGTTGCCCCTAATTTTGATACTCAGCCAAGATAAAACCGACAGCTGGTGGCTGGTATTCTCAGGTTGGGGCCCCCCAGCCTAAAAATACCAGCCTGCAACTGCACAGAATTGTTACACCGTTAGATGCGACAGTTACAGTGTTTTACCTGGCTCATCCTAATTTCTCTGGTACATTGGCATTTGGGATAATATAAGAGGTTGATGACAGCTGTGATTTGTCAAAAAATATCGCAGCTGCCATCAAGCCCTGGATTAGTAATGGCGAGGGGTCTATGACACCCCCATTACTAATCCTGTTAGTCAAAAGCTAAAAAAATGAAAACACAGAAAAATCCTTCATTTTAAATTAAAAAAACACACCCTCTTCACCAATTTATTAACCCTAAAAACACCCCTGCAGGTCTGATGTAATCCACATGAGGTTCCACGATGATCCCAGCACTGCAACATCCAGAGTCTGCAGTGACCAATAACATGACCAATCACGTCAAACTCCGACTTTTTAAAAATTGTGTAAATAAACATTTAAAGAAAAAAAAAAGTTCAGTCCCCCAATCTTAATACCCAGCCAAGATAAAGCCAACAGCTGGGGGTGGTGTAATCAGGCCAAGCAGGCCCATGGTTAGTAGTCCCCCCAGCTTAAAAATAGCAGCCCACCACTGCACAGAATTGTTGCATCTATTAGATGCGACAATTCCAGCTCTTTACCTGGCTAAATTGCCCTGGTGCTGTGCAATTGAGGTAATTTTAGGAGGATAATGACAGCTGTGATTTGTCAAAAATCCCAGTTGCCATTAATCCCTGGATTAGAAATGGGGAGGGATCTATGAGACCCGCAATACTAATCCTGTAAGCAAAAAGAAACACAAAGCACAAAGAAAAATCCTTTTTTAATTTATTAACCTCCAAAACACCCAGATCCGAAGTATCCAAACCACGACATCCCATGACAATCCCAGCTCTGCTACATACTGAAGTCGCAGCTCTCAGGCACATTAGAGAACATGACTGCCCGCTGTGACTTCAGACAGACACTGACTGAGCCACAGCTGTGAGCGGTGATGTTTACCTGCTGTCATAGCTGGAGGTTCCCACAGTACCCCAACAGTGACTGATTTGGTGTATATGTCCTGCACCAAATCTGCATCCCCAGGTAGTGTTGATGCCAACTCTGCCTTCCAGTAGTTGGTTCAGCCTTTTATACTTTGCAACTGTGCCACAGTTGTCAGCTGACTCAGTGCTCCCTGCTAATTCTTCATTCGAGGAAACGCACTCCTTACTATCTGGTTCCGATCAGCTCTGATTTACCAGCAGAAGGTGATGTAAGTCTTCAAACATTGTACAACACGAAACATAGATATCTTCTGCTGGCCAACCTCTTACAACAATATGGCTGCACTTCTGTTTGTCATTTTGTGTCAGCGCTTGTATGAGTATTGACAGTAATGTGTTTCTTCTTTTAGAATGCAAGCGTGCCTACTGTGGGGATGGCTATCGGCAGGAAGGTGTGGAAGAATGTGATGGAAAAGACTTTGGCTACCAAGCATGCAGAACATATCTACCAGGGTATGTAGAACCAAACTTCCACAATTTTACTAAGAATGGGGCTGGGGATATAGACTGACGTGTCGCATGACAGTAATTCTCAGATCAAAAAGATTTGTGAATCTTGCTGTTGTGTGATTGTTTTAGAGCTACGATTTTGTTGTAAAAAAACAAACAGTCAAATTGCATTCAGGTTGCAGTCGCATGTGATTTTGCAAGAAAATCATTTTTCGACCTAAGACAAACCTCTTGTAGTCCCTACTCTATGATGTGCTAATCTGGTTTGATGCTTCTTTCTTTTACTAACAATGAACTGTGGACACATAGGTTTGCTCCTTCACATGTATGTATTAAGTAAAAGCAAAATTGCCAGGGGAGTTCAAATTGCACTAGTTATTCTTCCCCACAAATACGCAGCAATTTAAAGTACAATACAAGTAAAGGGTTTTTCAAAATTACATTCACACATAATGGGAAAAAAATAAAACGATAATGAAATCATGATGCTGATTTGAAATCTGCAGCATAATGATTCATGTGCGAATTTTCTTTGTGGATTTCACCCTATTTAATGGTTAGTAATGGAGTAGAGTGAAATCCACAGCCAAATCTGCAATGAAGTCTGAAAGTTTCAGATGTTGACCCTGTCTGCCAATCAAGGCCTCTTTCACACGTCAGTATTTTGCATCAGTGTGTCATCAGTATTTGGATGCCAAAACCAGGAGTATCTCCAAAACACAGAACAGGTGTCAGTCTTTCAATTATAGCGCCATAAGTTCCACTCCTGGTTTTGGCATCCAAACACTGATGAAACACTGATGCAAAATACTGATGTGTGAAAGAGGCCTAAAGGGAATCTGTTAGCAGGTTTTTGCAATGTAATCTGAGGACAGCATGCTGTAATGGTTAACACACAGATTTTAGCGATGCGTCTCTTATCACACAGTATGCTGTTGTTGACCTGCAATGTTTGTTTTAGCTTCAGGAGATTATCATTGCTGACTAGGTCAGCTAGAGGTCAGCTAGTGTAGCCCACCTCCGGCTGTGATTAACAGTGCATTGTGGGGTGGGCGGGGCAGCTTCCTTGGCTATGCTGCATTGTTAAGACTAAAAACTCTCAGTCATAACTGCTGCGACCAGTAAATTAAAAGAGTGGTTCACCCATATTTTTTACTGTCTAGTTCGATATTATATTGAGAAACAATGTTTCTCTCAAATACCTTGTGTTGGCAATAGTGCCTGTGAGAGGCACTATTGCAGACCGCTGTTCCCGATCCAGTGAGGTCACCGTCAAGTGCCGCACACGTCACATCCCTGCGGCCAGCTGCAATCTTCCTGACTCACTGGGCTCTGGGCGGTGTTTCACCGCCTGTCACAGCGCAGCGCGTCTCCTGCTTGCAGCGTTCTGCTGTGAGGGAGGCGGGAGGAGGGAGCAGAGAGCAGATGGGCTGTGACAGTGGTGAAACACCGCTCACAGCTCAGTGAGTCAGGAAGATTGCAGCCGGCCGCACGGATGTGACGTGTGCGGCACTTGACATGACCAGAACGTCACCAGAGCGGGGAATAGCGGTCTGCAATAAACAAATGTGGGTGAACCACCCCTTTAAGTGTTACATCTTTGGATTCAGGATCTCTTTGCCTACATTTTGCTGCTCTCAGATGAGGAAGCAAAACCTGCTGACAGATTCCTTTTAATTGCAGGTTTGCACCAAATTTGCAATGGAAGTTTTCTGCAATGAGTAAACATGTCCTTATTACCTACATACAGAATAGATGATAAATGTATAAGTGCTGAGGCCCCTACTGATCCCCCATATGAATGGAGCAATTGCAAGCATGTAAAGGAACAGAGGATACAGATGCTCACTACCTCCCCAGGTGGATAGAGGATAAATGTTGTTTATGAGACAATAACAATCTTTCTGGATTATGTTACAAGGAATATTAGGATCCACAACCCAAAAGGCAGTAGAGGCAATGTAGGGTAATGTAGGTAGGGCAGCTAGAATATATACAGTACATATCCATGTCTGATATTGGGGGTTTTTCTTTTATCTTTTCAATAGATCATATGGACAACTACGATGCACAACTTATTGCTACATTGACTCCACACAATGTCGATATTTCACATGAGAAAGAAGTGGAAAGATAGAATGATTCACGGTGTCACACATACATCAGGTGCTATCGTACAAGAAATTCAACAAGACTTAGCAAATTGCTAAACTTATAGTCTGAGTGAAGGAATAATCTGCTGCTGATGGCTGCTTAAGAATCGTTACAATTATATTTGACTGGAAGAAATTGGACCACTGCATCCTGTCTTAAAAGACCATGCCAAGCAAAACTTGCCAGCGAAGCCTGTGCATGGGAAAATCACTGCAGGACTAACTGCTGGGACAGCAAATTTAACTCTTTGGGAATATTTTATTAATAAGACAACATTACCTCGACTTAGCACTGTTATATGTGGAAATCAAACTTTTTTTTTATTTTGTTCTTTTTTCTGCCAACTGAAAGTGTGAAAACCAAACCTACTCGGACTTGTCTTGTTTGCAAAGAACTCTAACCTCTTAATAAGAATAATAATGTGAAAATGGACCGTACTGTATGGACTTTGTCAATTAGATTCGTAGAGAAAGAGATCATGCGGCTCCTTGTTATCGTGCACAGACAGTAATCGAGAAGACGAGGAATGGAAATACTCGGAAGGAAAGCTGCATGGAGCCGAGAATCAGGGCCTTGTCGTTTCATGTGGTCAAGTTGGACAAAATGTTGTAGACCAAAGACTTGAATTTTATGACGCAAAAGTGTAATGATGTTACCAGTTTCTTAACCCACATAATAGAACTAGGGGGCAAACATTAAATATATAGGGCAAAGCAGCAGAGAATTAAGAAATGTTAACTGTTAGGTAAGAATTTGAATTATTTAGGTGAATGAAATATTTTATAACTAGCCGTATGTATATAAGTATTTGCACCCAGCAAATAGTTCTAACTATCTTTCCTTTGATGCTTAAAATGATTGCAGAGAGCTGGAGAGCTGACAATAAGAGTCAGTAAACTGATATCAGTAAAGGGGTTGTCAAGGCCTTGATTTATAAAAATTGGGTCATCATCTGCTTTCTTTCCAAAAATAACAACACTCTTGTCCATAGGTGGCTCTACCCACGACCATGAGTGGTACCATTTCTGGAAACAAAGTTGACCCTATTTTTCTAATCCTGGGCAAGTGATTTAAAATTTTGCTCTTTTTGTTATTCCCCCTCCATTTTCTGTATGTCTTGTTGCTCCAGTCCTTCAACTCTTTCAATTTTATTTTTGCTCCTCACTTTAGCCTATGTACTAGTCACATGTTCTGTAGTGTTGTCATCATTTTGTATAGTTTGGCGTCTGTTTGTCAGGTACCAAATATCTCTGTATTGTGCATATGCTGTGTATCTGCTATTTGGTGTACATGCTGCCTGTTCAATGAACATTTATTTATCCAGTATTACAAGGTTTGACTTGACTGAAGAGCTCTGGACTGTTATATTTAGACTTTCAAACAAATGTTCCAATCCCTGCCTGATCTCACCACAAATGAGTCAGTTTACAGACACAAGTTGTAAAATTTGTAATAGCAGGTGAAGAATTGATGTGCATGTGTTTACTGATTTGGTGATACCATAAGCATCTAAACAACAAATCAAAAAGAAATGAAATGCAAAGAAAATGCATTAATATATGTAGTGTTTGTATGCATTGACGTCTTTGTATCAAATGGAATCTGCTTTACCTGCATGCCCTTGACCTTGGAACTCCCCAATAAAAGAAAACATGCTGCTGTATCAAACACGTTTGTGTGTACTACATACTATATAATAAAATTACAAAAATCTAAGTCCCAGATAAATGGTTTGGGCTGTTCATCTCTTTTACCCGATTGTATATATTTAAAGGCTGTACTTCTTCTCAATTACATTGACCCACTGACTTCAAGATTAAGCGTCTGACTCGTTCATCGAACAGGTGTGAACAGGTGCTAGCTGTAAACACAATATAACTATAAAATACATACAGCTGCACTCTAAAATGCTAAATTTGAGAAAAAAAGATACGTAGCTTATATATTGGCCAATGCATGTAAGCCCGGTCACCACGGCAAGGTGTATCTCAATATACCAGAACCCTAACTCAAATGCCTCAATATAACGTCACCTATACCTTGTCGCTGGTTACCAGGCTCACATGCATTGGCCCATACATAAACTAAGTATCTCTTTATTTAAATATTCCTATAGCAGTAATACAATACAAAAGTAACCTTATTCATTGCTACCATTCTAGAGTGCAGCTGTATGTATTTTTTAGTTATATTGTGTTTTCAGCTAACACCTGTTCACACCTGTTAGATGTGCGGATCAGTCTTTTTGATATATATGTATGGCATTTCTTTCTGATTGAGCACTCCGCCCTGTAACCAAGCTGTGTTCATTCCCCTTTATAGCTGGATCCTAGCTTCCCAGACATGTAGGTTTTTAACCCAGATAGAGGCATTTGAGTTAGAGTCCCGATATAGTGAGATATACCTTGTTGTTGGTTATCGGGCTCACATGCCTTGACCAATACATAAGCTAAATATCTCTTTTTTTAAATATTTGTTTAGCAGTAATGCAATACCAGAGTTCCCTTATTCATTGTTAGCATTCTACAGTGCAGCTGTATGTGTTTTGTAGTTCAAAATGAAGAGTATTATGATATTTATGGAGTTACTCGGTTGTACACAATCTATTTATTAATTCAATTGTGGAAGGGAACAAAAGACAATTGGGGGGTGGGAAGAAAACAAACAGTGGCAAACAAAACAGACAAATCGTGCCAGAGCCAGTGAGTGATTTAGCTTATCCCACAGCTGGATTCACAGCCACACAGCTCAGTACCATTTTATAATCTCATCCATGTTTTTGCTTATGATCATGCCCTAAACACAAACAGAAGCAGGAATCCATCTGTGTGTACAATATGTAAGACACATCATAACAGTTAGGCTCCACCCATTAGCTTATAGAGAACTTAAAAGGATTTTCCCACAAAGTACATGCAATAGATCTTGGAATTAAAATAAGTACCACTATTATATATGTTAAAAAATGTTCCTGTGCTGAAATAATCTTATATATATGCCCCTGCTATGTACTGTGTAATTGCCGTGTCTCACTGTGCAGGAACATGGTCTGAACATACCAAAGCTCCTGCCTCTAACAGCAACGACTGGCAAACCCACCAATCACTACTGTTAGTTTCCTAAATGCGGCTGTGAACTGGCCTAAACATTAGTTTGAGCGGCCATTGGATTCCTTGCAACAAAAACACAGGAAGCCAATCGGTTCGTGTGACCAGCTCTAAAGCGGGCTTTACACGCTACGACATCGCTAATGCGGAGTCGTTGGGGTCACGGAATTCGTGACGCACATCCGGCCGCATTAGCGATGCCGTTGCGTGTGACATCGATTAGCGATTTTGCATCGTTGCAAAACAGTGAAAAATCGCTAATCGGCGACACGGGGGTCCATTCCCAATTATCGTTACTTCAGCAGTAACGAGGTTGTTCCTCGTTCCTGCGGCATCACACATCGCTGCGTGTGACGCCGCAGGAGCGAGGAACGTCTCCCTACCTGCCTCCCGGCCGCTATGCGGAAGGAAGGAGGTGGGCGGGATGTTACGTCCCGCTCATCTCCGCCCCTCCGCTGCGATTGGGCAGCGGTTCAGTGACGTCGCTGTGACGCCGCACGGACCGCCCCCTTAGAAAGGAGGCGGTTCGCCGGTCACAGCGACGTCGCCGGACAGGTAAGTATGTGTGACGGCTCTGGGCGATGTTGTGCGGCACGGGCAGCGATATGCCCGTGTCGCGCAACAGATGGGGGCGGGTACGCACACTAGCGATATCGGGACCGATATCGCAGTGTGTAAAGTAGCCTTTAGCCTATCATGCTTCTGTGACATCTGACGTCCAGCCTGTAGTTGGGCATCATAAAAGACAGTGATTTTTACTACATACTGTGGTACTGCTGTATATACCGTAATATAGCTCCTAACTGTTCTGGATTTAGCGGTACTGTCCCAATTTGAGGGGTTAGTGTTGCTGTCAGGGATATTGATGGGCGAACCCCCTGATGTTTGGGATCGGGAGTCTCGTCCGAACATTTTGTAAAGTTGGTGTTCAGGGACGGAGATAACGCGAACTTGCATCCGAACCACGAACGTGGACTTCACAGTTATGGGATGGAGCGGGGGGCTATAAAATAAAGAATATAGTTAATAATAAACATTGTCATTATACTTACAGGTACTGCGACGCGTCCTGAAGACTCTATCTCCTGGCCGCTTCTGCTTCCCGGTTTGATCATTGCTGTGCCCCCAGGTAACCACCACTGACTACAGGACCTTTCAAAACGTCATTGCCATGTGACAGTCTGATGTGAATATTATATTACCTCGTGGGTTACAGACTGGTCACATGGCTTTGACGTCATGGAAGGTCCTGTAGTCAGTGGTGGTTACCCGGGGGCACAGCAATGATCGGACCGGGAAGCAGAAGCGGCCAGGAGATAGAGTCTTCAGGACGCGTCACGGTACCTGTAAGTATAATGACAATGTTTATTATTAACTAACTGGCCTCAGCTTTGCACTCGGGTGAAGTCTCTTACAGTTTTCAGATGAGTTTGTATGAGCAGACCTGTGTTTATCTCCTCGCACAGATGTAGCAGAGCTGAAGATGCTCACCCGCCTTTGGACTATGTTGAAGCAGAGACAGCAATGTCAGGTCTGCTTCATCGCTCTGAGCAGACAAGTGTCTATACAGAGCGAGAAGCAGGGAGAGCCATGTCAGCTCTGCTTTATCACTCTGTTCAGGGACTTTGCCCAACTTCCAATAACTCACTTCTCTCGCCGTGTGATGTCTATTCTCCATGGTCTTCACTGCATCGTAGCTCCTCTTTGGGATAAGGGTTCTGCACACTCAATTAAATAAACCCACAACCTCCATCTTTTAAGGCAGTAGGGAAAGCTATGAGCCATAGCCTACATTGATCAACCTAAGTGCCATGGCCAACTTTATATATCTGGAGACTTGTGACAAGATTTGGGTGAGAGTATCTCTTTTCCATCTGAGACTCCTCAAATTAATGACATTTCCTTTCCTTTGGTGCTGAAAGGGTTAATGTCAGTTTTCCTTTCCAGCAGCTTCTGATTCCTTGCCTCAGGTGCTTCTGGTTGGTGACCTCTTCCTTCCGCTATATATTATCACATCTCCCAGTAGAGGGCACTGGATATTTTCATTCATTCTGAAGCTAGGCCTCAAGGTGGAAGGAGCTGCTCGAGCCCTTGTTGTGTGAAGCGGTGTAGGTTGCAGTCCTGGTGTCTGAGTGCAACCGTGAAGTTGGAAGTTATCTTTTGTTGTTTACCCTGTCTGTTGTACTTTCCCTTCTTATTGTATTAGTGAAGCAGTGGGACTAGCAATCCTCACCTGCCAGATCACTAGCAGGGTTATTATAGGGACTCCCAGGGCTACAAGTATCCTGCTCGGCAACAGGTGCAGACCTAGTATAGGGACTGGCTGGGAGAGTAGGGTACAGCCGCAGGTGAGTGCAGGAGGTGTTCTACCATACTCCTCCCTAGCGCCAGAGCCCACTGTTGTTAACAAGTCACTTGTGTACCCCTTGTTTGTTGTGGCGAACCCCTTGTTTGTTGTGTGTCTCATAGTGCGCTGGACCTTCCCCAAGTCTGTGCATGACACTAAGATACGTTTTTGAATAGCTGAAGCTACATAGCTGGCAGCGTCTCCAAAGCAAATTATACTGATACATAGAGGTACCTGTAAGCCCAGTGAACAAAAAGTCAGATTGTTTTTGTTCCTATAAAACCACCTAAAAATAATGATAATAAAATATTTTGAATGTGATTTAAAAAATGCTAAATACCACAAATCTGAAAATAAAATGGATATATTTGGTGCCGCCTTAATCATAACAACCACTACAACACAGCAAATAGATTATGTAAATGGTGTAAAAAAATGGTGTGATTTATTTTTTCTTTATTAAACCCACAAAAAAATATAATAAAATATAATGCTGAGGCTGTGTTCACATGTTGTGTAAATGCTGCGTTTTTCTTTCTACTGCTTTTTTCCTGCACATTTGTTTGCAGGTGCCTGGACTATATGATCCAATTATAATCTTCTCTGATTACACAGGTGTGCAAAATTTGAGTTTATCAACATTGTTTCAAATCTCATGACTGACCATTATTTTCTAATGCTTTGATTTAAAAAACAAAACAAAAAACACTTCAATCAATTTTTAACCATCACTTATGAATTTTGCACAAAACACGCGTGAAATTACGTACAAGTGAGATGAACAAGAAAAATATTTTATGAAGTAGGGAGGAGGAGTGCAGCACAGTCATCCAGTGGGTTAAAATCACAATTTTATTTTAATACATTAAAAAACTAAATAGGTGACACGACGCGTTTCTGGTGAACAAGCAGCCTTATCTGTAGTATATTTGAGATTAAAACAATGGACAAATTTATAGTGGCATAATACCAATCATGTGAATGAACAAATCAGATTGCAGGACTTTGGTAAGATATAAAAACATTTTTGAAGCAATTATTATTAGAGATGGGCAAATAGTCAAATATTGGGATTCGGATCTTCATGCCGAATAATTTCTATTATTCATGTATTCGTACTGAATAATGAACCTTGTGCATGTCAATGGGAAACTCGAATAATTTTCAGGAGGACCTTGGAAGTAGATCTAGGAGGACTGTAAAAATGATGCAATGGATGGTAAAGCGTTGAAACTGAATGGGAACAGCATGAGGAAGATGCCTGGATGCATTACTGACTCACAGTTGGTTTCTGAAAATAATGTTATCAGAGTATTTGGGATATCAAAGCACTATTTCTTATATCTAACATATAAAGCTGAGAGTATGTAAGTGTGAATGTATGTGTGTATGTGTGTGTGTGTGTGTGTGTGTGTGTGTGTATGTCCGCTAAAGAAATCCGCACCGTCGCATTTACAATCACGAAATTTTGCACAAACGCCCCATGTGACCCAGGGAACGTCATAGACTATGTTTTGACAGGAAAATTTAACCCCGCGCTTTACAGTTACTTTCCAAAACACATACCTCCATTAAAGTGAATGGAGCTGTGAGCTACAGGTCATTAATATGAGCTGTCATTGGTTGCTATAGGAACAAAGGAAATTGTTAATATAAGAAGCTTATGTGTGAGGTAATAAGATGTCGGTGGGGAGACGGATAGAAAGACAGAAAGAGACAGACAGAGAGGGAGACAGACAGACAGACTGAGAGAGACAGAGAGACAGACAAAGAGACAGACAGGGAAAGAGACAGACAGAGATAGACAGGGAAAGAGACAGACAGAGACAGACGGGGAAAGAGACACAGAGATAGAGAGACAGACGGGGAAAGAGACACAGAGATAATGAGACAGACGGGGAAAGAGACACAGAGATAGAGAGACAGAGGGGAAAAGAGATACAGAGATAGAGAGACTGGAAGAGAGATCGAGAGACAGTTACTATTCCAGGCAATGCCCGGGTACTACAGCTAGTACAAAATAAAGAAAAAAGTAAAAACAAAAATGTATAAAGTGTGAATACAACTGTAGCAGTACCAAAATTAAATCTACTATATATACAAAAGATCATTCTTAAAATTCATACCTTGTGGGAACTTAGTATCCAAAGTAAGTGCCTAATAAGCTTTTCAAGTGGCAACGTGTTTCTGCAAAGCACCCCCTCTATTGGGGCACCTAACTTTCTCAATTCCCTAAAAACTGAAATCAGTAAGATCACTGTGTACTATAAATTTACAAAATGTTTCAGTCCCAAAATAAGAACCATTTCAACTATTACTTTTTGACACATGCTTAGCAATGCATCACTTTAATTTTCTGATGGTAAATACCACATATTTTACATTACATTTGCGGCATTCAATGCAGTACACAATATAATGAGTATTACAATTAATTAAATCATCAATTACATATTTTTTGCCATGGGATGATGTAAAATTTAGTGTTTTATTTTTGGCAAAGATGCATATATTGCAGGCATTGACTACACATTTACAACCCCTGGCAAAAATTATGGACTCACCTGGCTCGGAGGATGTTCATTCAGTTGTTTACTTTTGTTTAAAAAAAGCAGATCACAGACATGGCACAAAACTAAAGTAATTTCAAATGTCAACTTTCTGGCTTTAAGAAACACTAAAACAAACCATGAAAACATAATGTGCTAGCCAGTAACAGTTACTTTTCAAAACCAAACAGAGGTAAAAATTATGGAATCATGAAAAACAAACAAACAAAAAACACTCCAATACATCACTAGTATTTTGTTGCATCACCTCTGGCTTTTATAACAGCTTGCAGTCTCTGAGGCATGGACTTAATGAGTGACAAACAGTACTCTTCATCAATCTGGCTCCAACTTTCTCTGATTGCTGTTGCCAGATCAGCTTTGCAGGTTGGAGCCTTGTCATGGACCATTTTCTTCAACTTCCACCAATTATTTTCAATTGGATTGAGATCTGGACTATTTGCAGGCCATGACATTGACCTTATGTGTCTTCTTTCAAGGAATGTTTTCACAGTTTTTGCTCTATGACAGGATGCATTATCATCTTGATAAATGATTTCATCATCCCCAAACATCTTTTCAATTGATGGGAATAAGAAAAGTGTCCAAAATTTCAATGTAAACTTGGGCATTTATTGAAGATGTAATGACAGCCATCTCCACCAGTGCCTTTACCTGACATGCAGCCCCATATCATTAATGACTGTGGAAATTTACATGTTCTCTTCAGGCAGTTATCTTTGTATTGTTTAACTTTTCTGTATGTAAATCCCATTTCCTTTAGGCGGTTTCTTACAGTTCAGTCACAGACATTGACTCCAGTTTCCTCCCATTCGTTCCTCATTTGTTTTGTTATGCATTTCCTGTTTTGGAGACATTTTGCTTTAATTTCCCTGTCTTGACGCTTTGATGTCTTCCTTGGTCTACCAGTATGTTTGCCTTTAACAACCTTCCCATGTTGTTTGTATTTGGTCCAGATTTTAGACACAGCTGACTGTGAACAACCGACATCTTTTTCAACATTATGTGATGATTTACACTCTTTTAAGAGTTTGATCCTCGCCTTTGTTTCAATTGACATCTCTCATGTTGGAGCCATTATTTATGTCAGTCCACTTGGTGCAACAGCTCTCCAAGGTGTGATCACTCCTTTTTAGATGCAGACTAACAAACAAATCTTATTTGATGCAGGTGTTAGTTTTGGGAGTGAAAATTTACAGGGTGATTCCATAATTGTTTCCTCATAATTGAGTGATTCCATAATTTTTCCCCCTGTTTGGTCTTGAAAAGTAACCGTTAGTGGCGAGCACATTATGTTTTCATGAAATTTTTTTAGTGTTTCTTAAAGCCAGAAAGTTGACATTTGAACTGACTTTATTTTTGTGCCATGTCTGTGCTCTGCTTTTTTTTTTTTTTAAACAAAAGTAAACAACTGTGTGGAGTCCTGGTGGAATTGGATTACTCCCTGCTGGGAGTTTCTGTGTACCTTGCTCCGTGTTCTGTTATGTATTGTGTTTTGTCTGCTTGGTACTATATTCAGTCCCATCTCTATATCAATGTTTTTCTTGGATCCCAGTAACAACAGAGTAGTACTGATATAGCGGGGGAGAGCCTGTTCAGGCTCAGTATTTTTCCATGTCAGGTGTGCTGGTATTTATTAGGGTTTTTACAGTTGCAGTCAGTGCTCTTTCCTATGAAGATAGTTTTTGGGCTAATCTTTGCTGATTCTGTGCTCTAGCTACGTATTGTGTTTTCCTATATCACCGTAATCTTTACCTGTGGGGGGCTATCTATATCTTTGGGGACTACTCCGAGGCAGATTAGGTTTTCTACATTTCTTTCTGTTAGAGTATTTAGTTCTCCGGCTGTGTTGAGACGACTAGGTCATCGTAGGCTCGTCCCACGGCTACTTCTAGTTGTGTGTCAGTATTAGGTCTGCAGTCCGTTAAGGTTCTAGCCACTCTGGTTATTTTCTGGGTTTCCGAGTTATTGCTCTTTTTCTGATCCTCCTCGGTCACAGGATCACAACATCTTCCTATATAATTAATGATGTTGCAAAATAGATAGCCATCCAGCATGATATCCAAGAACGGGACAGAATCAGAGGGTGAATTAGAAATAAAATGTCAATTTAAATTATTGGAATTCAAATAAGAAACGAAGAAAGGTATGGTCGATATGTCACCTAACCACACAATGAGGAGGCCATCCACATATCAACCATACCATATTAAATTTTCAGAAAAAAAGGATTGTCAGAATTAAAGATGAACAGTTGCTCCCACCAGGCCATAAATAAAATAGCCATATATGGTGAGTATTTTACACCCATGGGGGCGTCCACTATCTGTAAAAAAAAAAAAATCAGATTGGAACATGAAAAAGGATACATCACATGTGCTGATGTGCTGCATGAAGGTGACCGGAGCTGCAGAAGACACCGCCGCTCCTGTCAGCTCCACGCAGCTAATGAAGGGAATAGCGCGATCAGCTGTATTCAGCGTTGGCCGCGGGTAACCTCAGTGAAAGCTCAGCTGATCGCGCTATTCCCTTCATTAGCTGCGTGGAGCTGACAGGAGCGGCGGTGTCTTCTGCAGCTCCAGTCACCTTCATGCAGCAGAGCTGGAAGCGACGCTGGAGCATCCTGGATTACGCCGGACATGGAGGGCTTTTTTGGGCTTATAAAATTGGTGAGCAAGGCAATTTGTTAGTGTTTTTTTTCCAATAAAGGATTGTTCGGGTGTGTGTGTTTATTTACTGTAATTTACAGATTAATCATGGAAGGTATCTCGGGGAGACGCCTGACATGATTAATCTAGGACTTATTGGCAGCTATGGGCTGCCAAAAACTCCTTATTACCCCGCTTGCCAATTCACCAGGGCAAAATCGGGAAGAGCCGGGTACAGTCCCAGAACTGTCGCATATAATGTATGTGGCAATTCTGGGCGGCTGCTGACTGATATTGTTAGGCTGGGGGGCTCCCCATAACGTGGGGCTCCCCATCCTGAGAATACCAGCCTTCAGCCGTATGGCTTTATCTGGCTGGTATTAAAATTGGGGGGGACCGCACGCCGTTTTTTTTTAATTATTTATTTATTTTACTGCACAGTATAGACACGCCCACCGGCTGCTGTGATTGGGTGCAGTGAGACAGCTGTCACTCAGCGTGGGGGGCGTGTCTGACTGCAACCAATCACAGGCATCTGTGGTGGGGAAAGCAGGGAATATGAGATTGATTAATGAGCGGCCGGCATATTCAAAGTAATTGTTGCCGCGTATTCCCTGCACAGCTGTTCCTCGCCGCGCTGGTGATCGGGGAGCGGTATGAGCCGGGGGAAGAAAAAACCCGAGCGCCAATGTAAGTATGACTGAGAACAGCAGAAAAAAAGGTAAGTATACTGAAATTAATTTAAAAAAAAATAAAAATAAGATCGCTAGTGTAAAAACGCACACGCACGAAACGTGCTGAACACGGACATACTCCGTGTGCGGTCCGTGCAGACACGGACCCATAGACTTTAGCGGGTCCGTGCCTGCGTGCTGCAGGCCAAAAACGGACATGTCGTCCGTGCAGAAAAGCGCACACACATACTTATCACACGGACAAACGTTCCCTGTGATTTTACGTGTGTGTGCCATCTACCATTGAATAACATGGGTCTCCGTGTGTACGTGTCTCCGGTACGTGCAAATACGTACCGCACACGTACAAAAAAAAATGGATGTGTGTTGTGGGTCTAAGCCACACGGCGAGAAAATCTGTGCGAGTGGAGTGTGATAAAACATCGCATTCCCCTCAGACCAATTCTAGCCTGTGTCACAGCACACATGAGCGATTATTTTCTCAGCCCTAATCGGACCGAGAAAACAATCGCAGCATGCTGCGATTGTAAGGTGAGACTCTTTTCTCTTGCACCCATTCAACTGAATGGGGCGAGAGAAAAATCGCACTGCACTCGCGGTACACCGGTATACCGCGCGTGCAGAGCGAGAACGGCAATAGCCGGCTATGGAGGAGAGAGGGAGAGAAATCCCTCCCTCCCCTCCTCTGTGCCAGCAAACCCCTCTGCAGCATCTGCCCGCCCCTCCGCATCGCCGGCTCGCCCCCCGCAGTTGAGGTCCGCTCACAGGGTCGGACCTCAGATGCAGGCACGCTCGCATGAGACTCGGCTCCTGCTGTGCTGCCAGCGCGAGCCGAGTCTCATGCGAGCATCGCAGTAGTGCCCCGTGTGACTCCGGCCTTAAAATTATTAACAACCCAAATTGTTTGAAAAAGACTGAAATTCTGATTGGGTACAAACTTAAGACCTTTGGAGAGAACCTCAAAATGTGTACTGTCAAGAATGGTAAGAGTGAGGACAAATGTGTTGTCAAACGAATCTCCTATTGTGGAGGAATGTTTTTTTTCATTCTCTATACCTTCTCTGCTCAACATTTCCGGATTCGTCTACCACCCTTCCTCCTCTTCTATCTTTTTTTGTCTGAGTTCTATTATTGTCTCTCTCAAAAACAACAAACTGTGCATTCTGACACAGTTAAAAGTGGTGTTTGCTTTAGGTGGGCCTTTCCAAGTGCCCACTCTAGCTATGCCACAGGATGACCACCTCTTATCGATATACCCAATAGCTTGTTAATCCTAATGCAAAATCTACAAAAGAGCCCAAACTATAATGGGTCTTTAGTAGTATAAGTCTTCCTATATGAGTCAAAGGGACCCTTTAGGCCACTGTTGCTCAAAGGCCCAGGTGGAATTGCAAGAACTGCACCTACTATAGTTATGTCACTAGATATACCCTGTGACTAGGCAGTATAGAGGGGGTCTCCCATTTAAATTCTTCTATATAATCCAGAAAATAAAGCTTTTGTAAAGAGTAGACTCAACATAATTGTGTAGTGCAGGGCTTTCTGTGCTTTGATTAATGCTAATGTTCCCTGCAGTGGCTGCCTGCAGTATTCCCCACTAGCAACAGCTCAGTGCAATGTGCTCTAATGCATTTTGGATATCTAATCAGATTAATGCACAATGTCTAATGTCATTATGACACTTCTCAAAATGCAAGTCACCAAAGCAAGCTCCATTTAGATGTTGAGTCAGCATGAATTCCTGAAAGATTTCAACTCATAAGACAGCCAGAGCGGTGACTGCGACATCATACAAGTGAAGACCAATTAAACGGGTTTTTTAGTTCCATGAAATCCTTAATAAAACTGGCAATGATAAAAATAAAACAAACCCTCAAATTGCTTATTCCCCGTCGCTCAAGTGCTAATACTATCCTGGTTTTTGCCGGTCTCAATTTACCTGATTCAGGCAATGTTGTGGCGTGTCACATTACAGGCTGTGGTGTAGACTTGTATCCAGTGACACTTATAAGTTGAGTGATAAAGTAACTACTCAATTAAACTAGTTATATTTTTTTTCCTGGTTGAATGACATGAAGCAGCAAGCATTACCAGCACCCTAAATTTTGACACAAGTTTTTTTCAGGACTGCTGAATTATTTTAGTACTCTACAAAAGTACTTTCATTCATACACATTAGCCACATTCAGACGCTTGGACTATGCGCCTGTATCAGCTCCAAAACAAAAGGAAGAGAAGGTTGAAGTACTGTACACATTTATCAAAACGCAATGTATCTTACGATGTGTCGGCGGGGTCACGTCGTAAGTGACACACATCCGGCATCGTAAGGTACATTATAGCATGTAACAGTTACGTGCGATTGCGATTGAACAGTAAAACGTTCATCACATGTACGTCGTACATTCCTCATGAATTGTACGTCAGATTGTTCATCGTACCCGGGGTTGCACACATCGCAGTGTGTGACACCCCGGGAACGATGAACAGATCTTACCTGCGTCCTGCGGCTCCCGGACGCCAATGCGGAAGGAAGGAGGTGGGCGGGATGTTTACGTCCTGCTGATCTCCGCCCCTCCGCTTCTATTGGCCGGCTGCCACGTGACGTCGATGTGACGCCGAACGTCCCTCCCACTCCAGGAAGTGGACGTTCGCCGCCCACATCGAGGTCGTATGGACGGGTAAGTACATGCGATGGGGGTAACTCGTTTGCGAAATTGCAACGTGTAAAGCTGGCTTAACACTGAGATTTTATGAGATCGCCAGTGGAAATCTTTCTTTTCAATATAGAAGACAAATGGTGAGTCTTCTTAGGAAACTTCGCCTTAACTAATGTGACTGATTGTGTATATAAATGTAAATCACTAATATCCTATTATGTTTTCTAATTCAATGCATAGAAGCTTATATTGTAATATTAACTTATCACTGGTAGCCATGTTGTAGCAGAGGCGAGGAGGAGGTCCTATACAGGAGCTACTAGAAGGAGGTATGTCAGTGTGTAAAAAATTATAGATGAACACCCCGCATCTCATATAGGTGCTCTGGAGAAAAATATAGTAGTCTCAAGGAGGAAATCCGGCACACTACCCCAAGGGGAGGAAAAGAACAAGAAAAAGAAAAACAACGTCCTTGTAGTCAAATAAATGTTATTGGTGTAGAAGTTGAAAAAAATGGTCAATCTGACATATTGATCAGTCTGAAAAATGACGTTTCAGCCTATTCGGCTTTCATCAGACAATCAGACAGGGCTTAATTGGGTCTCTTACAGTGAAGGTGAGTAGTACCCGGGGGGGGGGGAGGGCAGCCAGACGCTTCTCAACCAAACATTACTTGGTTAGGATGGAGCCAAAATAAAGATAGCACTTAAAGATATGTAATGAAATGCCCAGGAAGGAGGTATTTTTATAATATGCGGGTCTGCGACGGAATACCGTCACACGATTTGAAACCTGTTAATTAGATCAGACTCAGGAGCCTGCTGTTAAGGCTAAATATGCCTAACAAGGACAACAGCCTGCAGATCAAGCAGGTTAAGGTGAATATGGGCTATAGCATGCGTGGACCTCAGTATTAGGAACCTCCGTTTATATTAAGAAAAGGCAGCCTGCTGTACAAACTATGAGGACATATAATGAAAGGCCCTGAAGGGCAGGAGCAGAATCTGCTGCCAAATGTGCTTATCGCATGTGGGACCCCTTCAGGAATGCCCCGGGACTCGGTGGTGGTGGCAGGGAGGTGTCGTTGGGGACGTAACGGTCACTTGCGTACTCACTCAGTCCAATAATGCTGACACCGACAACTGTAGTAAACCAAAGTTCTGGACACTGCTGCCGCTGAGGGGGAGCACGTTTGGGTCCCGTTTCTGTTGGTGTTGCCTGTTGATCTGTGACCCTTTCCCGTGGCACCTTGTTTCTCTCTGGTTGGTCCCTGTAGCCTGAAACTAGTTGGGTCCTGCTCCCCAGTATGGCTAACTGAGGGAGCTTGCTCTCAGGGTTCACGCTTGGGATTTCTTGGACTGTATTTGTGGAAAGTCCTATCCCTCTCGTTGCGCTAGTACCCCGATTTTGGAGTGGGTAGAGAGCGGATCTCAAAGGCTCCGTTCTCGTCAGGTGAATTGTCAGGTTGCCTGAAGCTACTCCCTGACCTAGGGTCCACGTACCCTATCGTGCCATGGTCCCAGCCCGGTGATGATACAAGGCCGCCAGCTGTCCTCCAAGACAATGCCGTGCCCCTTGTCACGATCCCCTGCGACCGGGGGTCCAGCTCCTACGAAGCCCAGACCAACGTCTGCTACCAAGTAGTTCCAAGGAGCCCAGCTCCTGACCTCCTCTCACTTTCACTGACTCTCACTGACTGACTGACACTTCTGACCTCCCCTTAACCAACCCCCCCACGTGGGCGACCCTATTCCACTCAGGCCGTCCACTTGTGTGTCTGGTGGGTGTGGTGCAGAGTATTCCTAAGATTTTGATTAGCTGGTCTTGGCAACACCATTTGTTAGGGACCTGTAACCAAGGAGGAGGTGGATATCGCACAGAAGGGCAGATTTCACAATATCCTGTGACAACCTGATAGGCCAGAGCATCACAACATGACTAAATATCCATATGTTACAACGGAGCCTTTCCACTCACACAGGGACAAACAAACCAAAGATGTTAACTACAGGTTCCTATACAGAGCAGGAGTACCCTAAACCTGACCCTGTTTTGTCCCTGCCTGACAGTTGTTCCTACTTGCCCATACACAGGAGTTTTTTAAACCCAGAAAGAGGCTTCAGTTCAGAGTAGGTATCCAGTATACAAGGTATGCCTTCACGTGGCTACTGGTTAGATATAAAATTGGCCATTTTTGTATGCTAAATATCTAAATCTTTTCTTAGATTTCCTTAAGCAGTAATGCATATGTCTATTCTTGCATTCATGGTTTTCATGCTTTAGCATATCAAAGTGCAAGTGTCTCCTTTTTTTTGTCTATTTATGTCATGTTCAGTTATGCACTTGTTCACATTGCAGTTTTGTGAGTGCCATCAGTTTTTTTTTGTCTAGATTAATGGGAGTCATGCCTTCTGACCTTGCACCCTTCCCCCACTAGCCACAGGGGATTTTATGCTCTATAGCAGGTTTCTACTTGCCCATACACAGGAGATTTTTAAACTCAAAGAGAGGCTTCAGTTTAGAGTAGGTACCCAGTATACGAGGATGAAGGAAATAGGAAAAATGATCCGGCACTGATTCTCCTTTTAGGATAAAATCTCCAAAGTCTTTATTAGAAATATTAAAAACATTGTGAAGGCCAAGTATGAATCTTTACATGGGTAGATATAAAAATGGCTGTTTTTGTATGTTAGATATCTAAATTTTTTCTTAAATTTCCTTTAGCAGTAGTGGATATCTATATTCTTACATTCATGGTTTTCATGCTTTAGCATATAAGAGTGCAACTATCTCTTTTTTTGACAGTGGAGGCTGTCACCCTAAAATTACATAATGGCTCCCACACTCAACTTCGGCTGCCCGAGTGTCCTTAACTGTGTCCTAAACTATGAACCAAGTGTAACAACATAAAAGAAGGGTATACAGGCATAGGGTGAGACACAGGACTAAAGATGGGTTCACACAGTTGTACAAGGGAGACGGAGGAAACTGAAAGAGATCCAAAGAGACTTACAGAATAAATGGAACCCCTCCAACTCCGAAATGAAACAGAATGGGAGAGTGCTGGACAGGGAAACACTAACAACCTGCAAGGAAAAGCAAAAGCGATAACTCAGCAAGATTATCCCAAACTGAGGAGCTGAAACTCCAAATATCCATCCACCTTGGAATATAGGCAGCACTGGAGACATGTGCATGGTGAGTATAAATAGCTACTCCCAAGATGTGATAGGGCAAACAAAATTAGGAAATGAACACACCTAAACAGAAATAAAATAGAAAGGCAAGGCAAAGGAAAGGAGAGCCAAGAGAACAGCAGTTGGATGAAGACAAAACAGGCTGTGATCCAATAGTATAGAAAACTGACCACACAATCAAAGTTCACCAGCTTGAGCACCAGAGTTGAGCCATGACACCATAATGATATGCATGAACTTAGCATAAACAAAAGTAATGGGTTAAATAAATTCCACAATACAACAGTCACACCCACACTATACTGTTTTCTGTAGGCTAAAAGATCCCAAGCTGAACAACTAAAAACACCAACTCTATGGATCCTAAGTGGAAAGTGGAGGCTGCTACGCATAACTAACCAAGAGAGGGAGATTGTGCAGAGGGGATGTGGACCCAAGGTGAGGAAACGTAAAGCAGATACACAACAGGGGGAAAAGGAGAAGAATAAATTAAAGCAAGGGAAAATTCTGACCACCAGAGGAAAGGTTATGTGAAGGTAAGTGAGCAAACACAGAGCAGTAACACAACTGGTGTCTGTCTAGCGACTAAAATCCCATAGTTGCAGGGCTGGAACTCCTTAGCGGTAATCCACCTAGAAATGTAGACAGCAAAAAAGACTGGTGCAAGGTGAGTATAAATAGCCTCACACAGGCAGTGATAGGCAAGAACCAAAATAGGAAAGTGGGAAACACCTGTCTAGCAACAAAGCAAGGGAAGAAAAGCAAAGATAAGAGAATCATCAGCAGTTAGAGGGAGACCTACCAGGCTATAGTTCAGCAGGGAAGGGAACAGACTATGCAGCAAGAGGTCACTTGATTAAGTCCAGACACTGAGGCATTACACATGAGAAAAGCTGTCAGCCATTTGGGAAACAGAATTATGTGCTCTGTCAGTTGAGATGGAAATAATTCTCTGTCCTCCTCCTCCTGGACCTGTCCTCTGCCTTTGACACAGTAGACCATTCCCTTCTACTACAAATTCTCTCATCTCTGGGCATCACAGACTTTCAGCATCTCCCACTCTCACACCACTTCCTCATCTCGCCCCCTATCTGTCGGGGGCCCCCAAGGTTCAGTTCTTGGACCTCTGCTGTTCTCCATCTACACCTTCAGCCTGGGACAACTCATAGAGTCCCACGGCTTTCAATATCACCTCTATGCTAATGATACGCAGATCTACCTCTCTGGACCTGACATCACCTCCCTACTAACCAGAATCCCGCAATGTCTGTCTGCTATTTCATCCTTTTTCTCCGCTTGATTCCTAAAACTGAATATGGACAAAACAGAATTCATTATCTTTCTTCCTCCTCACTCAACCCCCCCACCTGACACATCCATCAATGTCAATGGCTGCTCACTTTCCCCAGTCTCACATGCTCGCTGCATGGGAGTAACTCTAGACTCTGCTCTCTCTTTCAAGCCACACATCCAAGCCTTCTCCACCTCCTGCCACCTCCAACTCAAAAACATTTCTCAGATCCGTGCATTCCTTCCTAAGAAGCTGCAAAAACCCTAGTGCATGCCCTTATTATCTCCTGTCTGGATTATTGCAACATCCTGGTCTGTGGCCTCCCTTCTAACAGTCTTGCACCCCTACAATCTATTCTAAACTATGCTGCCCAGCTAATCCACCTGTCCACCCGCTACTCCCCGACCTCTCCTCTCTGCCAATCCCTTCACTGGCTTCCCATTGCTCAACGACTCCAGTTCAAAAACCTAACCATGACCTACAAAGCCATCCACAACCTATCTCCTCCATACATCTGTGACCTAGTCTCCCGGTACTTACCTGCACATAACCTTCGATCCTCACAAGATTTCCTTCTCTACTCCCCTCTCATTTCCTCTTCCCACCATCCCATCCAAGACTTCTCCCGTGCCTCTCCCATACTCTGGAATGCTCTGTCACAACACATCAGACTCTTGCCTACTTTGACAAGCTTCAAAAGGAACCTGACGACCCACCTCTTCCGACAAGCCTACAACCTGCCTTAACCTTCAGTCTGATACAGCGCCACATGACCAGCTCTACCCTCACCTTCTGTATCCTCACCCATCCTTTGTAGTCTGTGAGCCCTCGTGGGCAGGGACCTCCGTCTTGCTGTACATGTCTGTGCCTTGTATTGTTTATGATTGCTGTACTTATCCCTATTTTGTATATCCCTTGTCACATGTAAAGCGCCATGGAATAAATGGCCCCATAATAATAAATAATAATAATATCACTTTGGGAATTATTGTTTGTGGCAGTGTTTCTATATATGTGTTGTGCTGTGTCTGCACACATTGTGTAATGTCTGAGTTGGGTTAAATTCTGACATTGAGTTTTTGACACTATTTTTTTAAAAACTTGTTTTATTGAAATCTCAGGTCAGGAATATTAAACAAAGTGAATAGGAAAGGTTACAATACAGGTTCATCATAAACACTGTCTTATGAACTTAATATGCTCAATATATTCTTATTCAGTGAAGAGCTGTTAATAAGTAGGTACAACATAATATGCTGCAAGGTTACATAAACATACTCATCCAAGTGTGAGAAATGAACATAATAATCTCAATACAGGTTAGTCAATATTGCAGTACTTGTATTTCCTTGGCTCAGGATTCAATTCTCCAATATTGGAGAACAATAAAAACAGTGGAATCACATCAACTCAGACCTCAACATCATGGTCGGAAGATAAAAAGGATATAGATGGAGTCTGAGAGTGTTGGAAGAATAGGAAGTCCTGGGAGATGCACAACAGTCACCCCACACTTTTGAGAATTTCTGAAGGCACCATCTAACCTTGTACACCAGGTTCTTATAGGGAATCACTATGCTAACCAGCATCTTCCACTGAGAGCGATAGGAAGCTTGATCACACATTCATCTAAGAGCTAATCGCCTTTTGAGCAAGTTATGACTGGATTGCACTGTTTTTAATGTGTTTATCTTTGTGTTTATCTGTTGGGTGATTTGCATGCCTTTGGATCGGTACAGTAAGGGTTAATAGTTGGGGACAGCCCAGGATGAGAGGCGTTACATGGGCAATTATTCTGTAGCTTCCTGTTTATTCTCAAGTAGGGATAAGCTTGTAAAAGTGAAAGATCTACTGTATGGTCCAATTACTTGCAGACCATCATATAAATGGACGTTGTGTTCACTGAGGAAGACCACTACACATCAGACAGTACGTTCTAAAGGAATGTAAAGAGACATTGGCAGATTGGATTCCAGGCAGGACGGCTAGCGGAGACTAAAGAGAAGTAAGAGGTACTTAGTCAAGGCCATGAAGGCCTTGTAAAAGGGAAAGAACACCGCTCAGGTGAGCAGTAGGACAAAGTCCTTGATTCAGGCCTGGTAGGCTATTCAAACGGCATAAAACTTTGCCAAGAGGGGAGCACAAGGCTAGGGAGGCCCAACTAAAGAGTATTACTTGAAAGGACGAATTCCTTATCTTGGATTACCAAGACTGAAGTAAATGATTGTTTATATTGAGAGGAAGCTATGGCACAGAGTTCTCCTATGGAGAGCTAAGAGCGCATTAGTACAGCAAGGAGCCTGTGACCCTTCTTTAATGGATTTTGAATGTAGTGGTGAGGAGTTGTACCAATGTACCTGAGTGAATGAGGTCTTAAATTAAATTAGGCAGCTGGGAACTGAGAGTAGCTGTGAGGGGCCATATCATTACACCTCGACCCATACAATCCTGACAGGGGAAGATGGAGCTTCCCATAATAATTTGCTGAACTGTTGTGATTTGTAAGGAAAGTATCACCACATACAGTCATATGAAAAGGTTTGGGCACCCCTATTAATGTTAACCTTTTTTCTTTATAACAATTTGGGTTTTTGCAACAGCTATTTCAGTTTCATATATCTAATAACAGATGGACTGAGTAATATTTCTGTATTGAAATGAGGTTTATTATACTAACAGAAAATGTGCAATCCGCATTTAATCAAAATTTGACCAGTGCAAAAGTATGGGCACCTCAACATAAAAGTGACATTAATATTTTGTAGATCCTCCTTTTGCAAAAATAACAGCCTCTAGTCGCTTCCTGTAGCTTTTAATGAGTTCCTGGATCCTGGATGAAGGTATATTTGACCATTCCTGTTTACAAAACAATTCCAGTTCAGTTAAGTTTGATGGTCGCCAAGCATGGACAGCACGCTTCAAATCATCCCACAGATTTTCAGTGATATTCAGGTCTGGGGACTGGGATGGCCATTCCAGAACATTGTAATTGTTCCTCTGCATGAATGCCGGAGTAGATTTGAAGCGGTGTTTTGGATCATTGTCTTGTTGAAATATCCATCCCCTGCGTAACTTCAACTTCGTCACTGATTCTTGCACATTATTGTCAAGAATCTGCTGATACTGAGTTGAATCCATGCGACCCTCAACTTTAACAAGATTCCCGGTGGCGGCATTGGCCACACAGCCCCAAAGCATGATGGAACCTCCACCAAATTTTACTGTGGGTAGCAAGTGCTTTTCTTGGAATGCCGTGTTTTTTTGCCTCCATGCATAACGTCTTTTTGTATGACCAAACAACTCAATCTTTGTTTCATCAGTCCACAGGACCTTCTTCCAAAATGTAACTGGCTTGTCCAAATGTGCTTTTGCATACCTCAGGCGACTGTTTGTGGCGTGCTTGCAGAAACGGCTTCTTTCGCATCACTCTCCCATACAGCTTCTTCTTGTGCAACGTGCGCTGTATTGTTGACCGATGCACATTGACACCATCTGCAGCAAGATGAAGCTGCAGGTCTTTGGAGGTGGTCTGTGGATTGTCCTTGACTGTTCTCACCATTCTTCTTCTCTGCCTTTTTGATATTTTTCTTGGCCTACCACTTCTGGGCTTAACAAGAACTGTACCTGTGTTCTTCCATTTCCTTACTATGTTCCTCACAGTGGAAACTGACAGTTTAAATCTCTGAGACAACTTTTTGTATCCTTCCCCTGAACAACTATGTTGAATAATCTTTGTTTTCAGATCATTTGAGAGCTTTTTTGAGGAGCCCATGATGCCACTCTTCATAGGAGATTCAAATAGGAGAACAACTTGTAAGTGGAAGTGGCCACCTTAAATACCTTTTTTCATGATTGGATACACCTGCCTATGAAGTTCAAAGCTCAATGAGGTTACAAAACCAATTTAGTGCTTTAGTAAGTCAGTAAAAAGTAGTTAGGAGTGTTCAAATCAAGAAATTGTTAAGGGTGCCCATACGTTTGCACCAGTCAAATTTTGTTTGAATGCGGATTGCACATTTTCTGTTAGTACAATAAACCTCATTTCAATCCAGAAATATTATTCAGTCCATCAGTTATTAGATATATGAAACTGAAATAGCTGTTGCAAAAACCCAAATTGTTATAAAGAAAAAAGGTTAACATTAATAGGGGTGCCCAAACTTTTTCATATGACTGTATCTCTGCATACTTCAACTGACGTACAGTGGAACCTTGGTTTAAGAGTAACTTGGTTTGAGAGCGTTTTGCAAGACAAGCAAAGCTTTTTAAAAATTTGTAACTTGGTTTAAGAGCAATGCTTTGCAAGAAAAGCAAATACTGACCGTGCACACTTCCAGTTCTGTCCATTCACCATGCTCTGACCTGCTCTGGAGATAACTTTCTGTATATATGTACTGTATATTGTATATAGTATACCATTGTACAGTATAGTATATACTATATAGCATGTCTATCAATTTGTATTTGTAGATACAGTATTGTACTTTCTGCTAACCAGTATAGCACATTGCTTGTACTGTAATCTATTTGCCTGTGCAGTATTCCTACCCCACATTTGGCTTAGTTCTGCTCTTATTTTGGGGAGAATAGATTTGGGGTCCGTTTTTTTTGTCTATTGTACTGGAATAAAGGTTGTCATATTTATGTTGCGGACGGGGGCTGGGCCGCTGTAGGGACTGCTCGAATCTGGGTTCGTTACTGCGGCTCGAGTGGTAGCCGGACCCAAGCTCGTACAGCCGTCCGTCCTCACAACCGTAGGAAAGGGGGTATTTACAGGGGATAGAGTTTTTGTCAGTGACGCCACCCGTGGGTTGCGGTGAAAGTTGGTAGCACCGCCGCTGCCTGGTGATGGGATGCCTGGGGCTGATGGAGCAGGGCAGCAGGATGGAATCCCCTCCACGGGTAGGGGAGGTGTAGTCCTGAGGCCCAGGGTGTACGGGAACAATGGCTGCGGAAAATGACATGCAGGGTTGGACCGGGGATGGATGGTGTACTCACAGTTCCAAAGAATTGCACACAAAGTCCAGTGGTAAACCAAATTGCCAGTGACCGGTCGCCTCCGGCAGGTGTATTCAGGTCCCACACCCGGGTGTAGCAAACAGGGGTCCCTTCCTCCTGCACTCAGTGTTTGTGTCTTCAATGGGACAACTCCGCTTGGAACGGGGAAGTCCACTTCCGGTATTTTGTACGTTGGGAGCTGTGGCCCGCGAAATCTGACCCTTGGGATCTGTGTATTCTGGCGGACACCCTATCCCTGCGTTGGGCTTCCGTTTTGCTCTCTGGGCTTACTGTGGAACAAGGCCTGACCCTTGTCCCCGGCTGGTTAATTAACAAGGGGCTTGCAACCTTCCTCGTCCTAGGGTTCAGGCACCCCGACTGTGCATGGCCTCCGGACCGGATTCCCGCTGTCGGCACCACGGCGGGCTACAACCCTGCCCCGGTCCACTTTAGGTCTCCCGCGACCGGATCTCCGTCGCCTGTGGTCCTGCTTGCCGTCTGCCACCTAGTCCGGTAGTCCAGGGACCCCAGCCCCTGACTCCACTGCACTTCACACTCCTCTCTCCTCCTCCCCCATTACGACTCACACTTCAACTGTCGTGTTCTGTTCTGTTCCCGCCCCTGACACCTCAGGACCCCTAGGTGGGCCTGGTCCCGCCCACTGCGGTGTCCCTATTGTCATCGGGGGGGTGACTAGGCTTTACTGGCTGGTGTTGTGCACCTGGGCGTGGGTTTTTTTGTGTTGGACTGTCAAGGAGGATGGAGTATTGTACCTGAGAGATTTGTACAACCTCTGTGACTACCTGGTTTTGCCAGGGTGTCACACTTGTACATCATTTTTTCTCTCCATAGTTCACATCCCGCTCACCAGCAATTCTATTGTACGCTAACATGCAGTTTAATTTGTTTTATATGTTTTTACTGTACAGTATTTTGTATTGTGTACTGTAATAATTTTATATGAACAGCACATTATTTTGTATTACTGTAATAAGTTTGTATAAATACAGTAAATAGTTTTGGGCTGTGGAACGAATTGTCTGCATTTCAATTATTTCCTATGGCAAAATTTGCTTTGATATAAGAGTAACTTGGTTTAAGAGCACACTCCCGGAACCAATTATGCTCGTAATCCAAGGTTCCCCTGTATTCATAAAGTGTTGTGTCTACAGTCTGATCTACATAACATTAAGTAAAGGAGACACTATGACCAAAGTCAGGTGCAAAAAGTCATAATCTTTATTTAGTACAAAAAAAATCCACATAAAATAACACCAAGACAGTCATCCAAGAGTATATAAATAATCAATTAAGAAACCAGGGAAGAGGTAAAAACCCAGAGCACATGAGGGGGCAGTCAGGTCAGAGGAATCACCATGAGGGAGAACTATGTGATCAAATCACACATGTGGGGAGACATTCCCAGTGAAAGACACGTGTGGATAAATAATATTGAAGTTACTTTACTTACTCATGGTGAGACCTCAGACGGACGAACGCCACCACACACCGACGCGTTTCAAATCTTCTTCAGGGCAGTGCGGTATGATGTGTAACGAAAGGGGGCCCTTTATATATGTCTGAATTATGAAAGAAACGCCTGCGGCCATTACGGTCGCGTGCAGAGGCGGGATTTCGTCCAGAGCGTGAGTACTCGGGCAATCCCCGGAAGTGACGCGGGTAGCAACAGTGTCGTCACACTGAACCCGCCCATTCCGATTCGGAAGCCGTCATTCCCACACGCTCAAGAGGAAGCCGCACTGCGCACGCGCACCACGGCCGCGGCCATCTTGGTCCAGGGCACATAAGAGGGAAAGTATAGGAACATGCGCAGAAGTCACATCCAGAGCCTGAGAGGCCAGACAGTAGCCGGAAATGACGCGGGCAACAGGAATAACGTCATATTAAAGCGCCCAACACACATCCGGGAATCGTCCGTATAACAGGCTCAGGGGGAGACCACACTGCGCACGTGCATAACTAATGCGACCATCTTGGTCCAGGGCACAGAAAAGGGCAGATGTACAAATCGGTATGTGACACAGACATACATCATCTCAGGACAGATCACCAAAGAAAAGGTGATAATAAGAAACTACACACCATGTGTTAATCTTATAGGAAATATATATATATAATATGTCCATTATAGTTCGTCATATACCACAGTCATAACACAGGTATAAAAAGGAAAAATCATGCATATCCTCCAAAAGGCAGCAAAATGATGTCATAGAGGTGCTGTCCTGGACTTTGCAGATGTGAGCTGCCCGTGAAGGTCACATATCCGTATGCCACACTGAGATGTCATAAAAGTATTGTCATGGACTTTGCAGATGTAATCAGCCCATGAAGATCACATATCCATATGCCGCAATAAGGAGGTAGAACATAGAAAGGGCTCACTCTCGTTCAAGGATGGGTGATAAAACTGATACAAAGAAAAATAGGATAAAAAGTTAAAAAAGAAAAACACACATCATAAAAAGAAACAGACAAGAACTGGCAATAGCATGGACGCTTGACTTATGTTTTATAGGAACGGGGCAAAAGAAAGTTTTTCGTTCAATCCAAAAGGTGTCATTGTCCCCAGTGTGACAATCCAACGACATTCAAGTTTGGCTAAGGCCTTCTTATGGTTGCCCCCTCTGATTCCCAACTTTAATTTGTCAATCCCTCTTACTTTCAAGGATGAGGGATTACAGGCATGATGTAGCTTAAAGTGTCGGGGGATGGTTTTCAAGGATTCAAGATCAGACACCTCCTCTGCAGCAATGATGTCCCTCACATGCTCACGCACCCGGATGCGGAACTGTCTGGATGTTAGACCCACATAGGTCAATCCGCATCCGCACTCGGCCGCGTAAATCACGTATTCTGTGCTGCAGCTAATGAAGTGCCTGATATCAAAAGTCCTGTTCCCATCCACCGACGCAAAGGTTTTTGCCCTAACGATATTCCGACATGACAAACATGTTCCACACGGGAAACAACCCCAACGCGGAGGTCCAACATTAAAGGGAAAAGGATTCTTGGGAGCATAATGGCTCTGCACCAAATAATCCTTTAGGTTACGATTCTTACGGGCTGTCAATGCTGGATAACTTGGGAGCGCCAATCTTAATGCTGGCTCAGTCATCAAAATAGGCCAGTGTTTGCGCAATATTCCCCTGATATCTTCCCATTGATTGTTGTATGTTGATATGAAACGTATAGTAGAATCGCAACCTTTTTTGTTTCCCTTGTGAACAAGGAGTTGATCTCTGGGAGTATTTTTGGCCCTACCATAACCTCGTTTAATGTCTCTACGGCTGTAACCTCTATCCCTAAATCGGATTTTAAGATCAATTGCCTGCTGCTCAAAGGATTGTTCCGTAGAGCAAACTCTACGAGCACGCAAGAACTGCCCTGTTGGAATTGCTCTTATAGTAGACGGCAGATGTGCTGATGAGGCGTGCAGGAGACTATTGACAGAGGTTTCTTTTCTGAAGATTGTCGTTTGAATAGTCCGATCAGGCAAAGTCATCACCTTAATGTCCAAAAAATCCACCTCTATTGGGTCCCATTTATAGGTGAGTCTGATATTTAAATCATTGCAATTCAGGGATGTGATGAAGTCCCGGAGTTCAAGGTCGGTTCCCCTCCAGAAAATAAGAATGTCATCAATGTATCTGAGCCAGCACTGCACTGGGGAGGCGGCGCAGGCCCCGTCACCGAGAACCTCCCTCTCCCAAAAACCGAGAAAGAGGTTAGCGTATGACGGGGCGCACGCCGCGCCCATTGCAGTGCCGCGTTTCTGGAGGAAGAACCGATCCTTGAACAGGAAGAAATTATGAGAAAGTATATATTCCAACAACTCCAGGACAAGATTTTGTATCTCAACATCCCAATTGCTCATCCTAAGAAAACACCTCGCGGCGGCCAATCCATCACAGTGGGCAATACAAGAGTATAGGGACTCCACGTCAACAGTCACCAGCAACACACCACTCTCAAGTGAGATACCATCAATCCTTCTCAGGACGTCCGAGGTGTCTCTAACAAAGGAGGGCAACGTTTCAACTAAGGGATGCAAATAAAAATCAATAAATTTACAAACGTTATCACACAGCCCTCCAATGCCAGAGACAATCGGACGCCCTGGAGGGCAAGTGGAGTTTTTATGTATCTTTGGTAATAAATAGAAAGTGGGTGTTACCGGAAACATGACGTGGAGACCATCATATACCTTTTTAGTAATGACACCACGTGAAAAAGCCATCGCGAGAA
Organism: Anomaloglossus baeobatrachus; assembly: GCF_048569485.1. Classification (NCBI taxonomy): domain Eukaryota; kingdom Metazoa; phylum Chordata; class Amphibia; order Anura; family Aromobatidae; genus Anomaloglossus; species Anomaloglossus baeobatrachus. The sequence continues at coordinate 467,740,076 of NC_134358.1, forward strand.
TGTCCTCTAGTTCTGACTCAAACCCTTTAATGGGATTACCAGATAGGGGGCTATAGGTCTCCCGATCTCGTAACTGCCTAAAGGCCTCACGTTCATAAAGGTCCGTGGGCCAAATTACCACATTTCCCCCCTTGTCCGCAGGCTTTATCACAACACCCTCTAAAGATTTTATTTCATCAATAGCTTTTTTCTGTCTAATGGAGAGGTTGTGACCACCAATTGGTTTTTTGAGGTTCCGAAGATCCTCTAGAACCAATTTGGTGAAAATATCCACCTGCGGACAAAGGGAGGAAGGCGGAAACGCAGTAGAACGAGGAAAGATAGAGGTTGGAAATTTACCTGAAGGGCCACCAGTGGACTCATCCTCAAGCTCCTTCAGAATTTTCAGCACTTCAAGGTCTTCTGGTGTCAGTCCCTGAGTATCAATGTTATCTTTTGAGTGGAGTTTACACAGGATCAACTTCCTTGCAAAGAGCTGCAGATCTTTAGTCACTGTAAAATAATCCAAGTTAGCATCAGGGGCAAAAGAAAGACCCAGGCTCAGGACATCAACCTGAGTCTTAGTTAGCCTATGTTTGGATAAATTGATTACCTCAAGTTGTTTAGTTTTTTTGTCCTAAAGGTCCAGTCACACTAAGCAACTTACCAGCGATCCCAACAACGATAAGGATCGCTGGTAAGTTGCTAGGAGGTTGCTGGTGAGCTGTCACACTGCGACGCTCCAGCGATCCCACCAGCAACCTGACCTGGCAGGGATCGCTGGAGCGTGGCTACACGAGTTGCTGGTGAGCTCACCAGCAACAAGTGACCAGCCCCCAGTCTCCTAGTTACAGCACACATCAGGTTAATTAACCCAATGTGTGCTGCAGCTAAATGTGCAGGGAGCAGCGCACACTGAGCGCTGGCTCCTTGCTCTCCTAGTTACAGCACACATAGGGTTAATTGCCTGATGTGTGCTGCAGCTATCTGTGCACAGAGCAGGAGCCGGCAGCACAGGCAGTGAGAGCGGAGGAGGTTGGTATCAAAGGTAAATATCGGGTAACCAAGGACAGGGCTTCTTGGTTACCCGATGTTTACATTAGTTACCAGCCTCAGCAGAAGCCGGCTCCTGCTGCCTGCACATTAGTTGTTGCTGTCTCGCTGTCACACACAGCGATCTGTGCTTCACAGCGGGACAGCAACAACTAAAAAATGGCCCAGGACATTCAGCAACAACCAACGACCTCACAGCAGGGGCCAGGTTGTTGCTGGATGTCACACACAGCAACATCGCTAGCAACGTCACAAAAGTTGTTCGTTACCAGCGATGTTGCTAGCGATGTTGCTTAGTGTGACGGGGCCTTTAGACTGAGGCGGTGTCAATTTCCTTTTTATCTGAGGATTTCTTTCCCCCTGATGTTTGGATCTTGTCTGTATTCCCAGTCTCTCCGCGAATTGCTCACCAAGACCACTACCTGATGGTGTATCATCTTCAATAGAGGACATAGATGAGAAGGAACCAGAGCGAGAACCCATATTTCTATTCTTTCTTTTCGGAGTTCTCCTCCATCGATAAACGGTTCCATTCTTATAGTCTGAGAGGTCTCTCTGATATTTTTTGGTTTTAATATTAGTTATCTCTTTTTCCCACTTAGAAAAGTCCCTCTCAAGTTCCACGTTGAGAGCTGACAACTTCTCTTTAGAGAGACACCCAATGAGTTTTGTCTGAATACTCTCAATCTCCAATTCCACCTCTTTCAGAGTGCTTGCATTCTGACCCACAAGCAATTTCATGAACGTCATGGAACAACCATTAGATGCCTCCTCCCATTCTTTCCTGAAATTATCCTCCTTTATTTCAAAGGAGGGAAATAATTGTACCCGAAGACCTCTGGGAATAAGGCCCTTCTGGATATACCGCTCCATAAATGTCATGTTCCACCAAAGTCTCGTTTTTTGATTGAGCAGCTGTTTAAGTCTGCCAATCAATTTACCATTTTCCTCTGTTTCAACATTAAAAACAAATTCTGGATTCTCACTAAAAACCTGGTTAATTTTAGTCAACCACGCGTCTTCACGCGCTTTATGGTCCATATGTCCTGTAAGAGCAGCTGTGAGAAAACACAGAGAAACAATTATAAACCAGGATAGGACACATGTAGACCAATTCCACATTGTAAGATAGGGGGAACCCCTCATAAGACTATATCGAATCAAGGAGCGACAGGAGGGAAAGAGAGTACCCCATAAGTGCTATTCAAGGAGACACTATGACCAAAGTCAGGTGCAAAAAGTCATAATCTTTATTTAGTACAAAAAAGATCCACATAAAATAACACCAAGACAGTCATCCAAGAGTATATAAATAATCAATTAAGAAACCAGGGAAGGGGTAAAAACCCAGAGCACATGAGGGGGCAGTCAGGTCAGAGGAATCACCATGAGGGAGAACTATGTGATCAAATCACACATGTGGGGAGACATTCCCAGTGAAAGACACGTGTGGATAAATAATATTGAAGTTACTTTACTTACTCATGGTGAGACCTCAGACGGACGAACGCCACCACACACCGACGCGTTTCAAATCTTCTTCAGGGCAGTGCGGTATGATGTGTAACGAAAGGGGGCCCTTTATATATGTCTGAATTATGAAAGAAACGCCTGCGGCCATTACGGTCGCGTGCAGAGGCGGGATTTCGTCCAGAGCGTGAGTACTCGGGCAATCCCCGGAAGTGACGCGGGTAGCAACAGTGTCGTCACACTGAACCCGCCCATTCCGATTCGGAAGCCGTCATTCCCACACGCTCAAGAGGAAGCCGCACTGCGCACGCGCACCACGGCCGCGGCCATCTTGGTCCAGGGCACATAAGAGGGAAAGTATAGGAACATGCGCAGAAGTCACATCCAGAGCCTGAGAGGCCAGACAGTAGCCGGAAATGACGCGGGCAACAGGAATAACGTCATATTAAAGCGCCCAACACACATCCGGGAATCGTCCGTATAACAGGCTCAGGGGGAGACCACACTGCGCACGTGCATAACTAATGCGACCATCTTGGTCCAGGGCACAGAAAAGGGCAGATGTACAAATCGGTATGTGACACAGACATACATCATCTCAGGACAGATCACCAAAGAAAAGGTGATAATAAGAAACTACACACCATGTGTTAATCTTATAGGAAATATATATATATAATATGTCCATTATAGTTCGTCATATACCACAGTCATAACACAGGTATAAAAAGGAAAAATCATGCATATCCTCCAAAAGGCAGCAAAATGATGTCATAGAGGTGCTGTCCTGGACTTTGCAGATGTGAGCTGCCCGTGAAGGTCACATATCCGTATGCCACACTGAGATGTCATAAAAGTATTGTCATGGACTTTGCAGATGTAATCAGCCCATGAAGATCACATATCCATATGCCGCAATAAGGAGGTAGAACATAGAAAGGGCTCACTCTCGTTCAAGGATGGGTGATAAAACTGATACAAAGAAAAATAGGATAAAAAGTTAAAAAAGAAAAACACACATCATAAAAAGAAACAGACAAGAACTGGCAATAGCATGGACGCTTGACTTATGTTTTGCCCCGTTCCTATAAAACATAAGTCAAGCGTCCATGCTATTGCCAGTTCTTGTCTGTTTATTTTTATGATGTGTGTTTTTCTTTTTTAACTTTTTATCCTATTTTTCTTTGTATCAGTTTTATCACCCATCCTTGAACGAGAGTGAGCCCTTTCTATGTTCTACCTCCTTATTGCGGCATATGGATATGTGATCTTCATGGGCTGATTACATCTGCAAAGTCCATGACAATACTTTTATGACATCTCAGTGTGGCATACGGATATGTGACCTTCACGGGCAGCTCACATCTGCAAAGTCCAGGACAGCACCTCTATGACATCATTTTGCTGCCTTTTGGAGGATATGCATGATTTTTCCTTTTTATACCTGTGTTATGACTGTGGTATATGACGAACTATAATGGACATATTATATATATATATTTCCTATAAGATTAACACATGGTGTGTAGTTTCTTATTATCACCTTTTCTTTGGTGATCTGTCCTGAGATGATGTATGTCTGTGTCACATACCGATTTGTACATCTGCCCTTTTCTGTGCCCTGGACCAAGAGGGTCGCATTAGTTATGCACGTGCGCAGTGTGGTCTCCCCCTGAGCCTGTTATACGGACGATTCCCGGATGTGTGTTGGGCGCTTTAATATGACGTTATTCCTGTTGCCCGCGTCATTTCCGGCTACTGTCTGGCCTCTCAGGCTCTGGATGTGACTTCTGCGCATGTTCCTATACTTTCCCTCTTATGTGCCCTGGACCAAGATGGCCGCGGCCGTGGTGCGCGTGCGCAGTGCGGCTTCCTCTTGAGCGTGTGGGAATGACGGCTTCCGAATCGGAATGGGCGGGTTCAGTGTGACGACACTGTTGCTACCCGCGTCACTTCCGGGGATTGCCCGAGTACTCACGCTCTGGACGAAATCCCGCCTCTGCACGCGACCGTAATGGCCGCAGGCGTTTCTTTCATAATTCAGACATATATAAAGGGCCCCCTTTCGTTACACATCATACCGCACTGCCCTGAAGAAGATTTGAAACGCGTCGGTGTGTGGTGGCGTTCGTCCGTCTGAGGTCTCACCATGAGTAAGTAAAGTAACTTCAATATTATTTATCCACACGTGTCTTTCACTGGGAATGTCTCCCCACATGTGTGATTTGATCACATAGTTCTCCCTCATGGTGATTCCTCTGACCTGACTGCCCCCTCATGTGCTCTGGGTTTTTACCTCTTCCCTGGTTTCTTAATTGATTATTTATATACTCTTGGATGACTGTCTTGGTGTTATTTTATGTGGATCTTTTTTGTACTAAATAAAGATTATGACTTTTTGCACCTGACTTTGGTCATAGTGTCTCCTTGAATAGCACTTATGGGGTACTCTCTTTCCCTCCTGTCGCTCCTTGATTCGATATAGTCTTATGAGGGGTTCCCCCTATCTTACAATGTGGAATTGGTCTACATGTGTCCTATCCTGGTTTATAATTGTTTCTCTGTGTTTTCTCACAGCTGCTCTTACAGGACATATGGACCATAAAGCGCGTGAAGACGCGTGGTTGACTAAAATTAACCAGGTTTTTAGTGAGAATCCAGAATTTGTTTTTAATGTTGAAACAGAGGAAAATGGTAAATTGATTGGCAGACTTAAACAGCTGCTCAATCAAAAAACGAGACTTTGGTGGAACATGACATTTATGGAGCGGTATATCCAGAAGGGCCTTATTCCCAGAGGTCTTCGGGTACAATTATTTCCCTCCTTTGAAATAAAGGAGGATAATTTCAGGAAAGAATGGGAGGAGGCATCTAATGGTTGTTCCATGACGTTCATGAAATTGCTTGTGGGTCAGAATGCAAGCACTCTGAAAGAGGTGGAATTGGAGATTGAGAGTATTCAGACAAAACTCATTGGGTGTCTCTCTAAAGAGAAGTTGTCAGCTCTCAACGTGGAACTTGAGAGGGACTTTTCTAAGTGGGAAAAAGAGATAACTAATATTAAAACCAAAAAATATCAGAGAGACCTCTCAGACTATAAGAATGGAACCGTTTATCGATGGAGGAGAACTCCGAAAAGAAAGAATAGAAATATGGGTTCTCGCTCTGGTTCCTTCTCATCTATGTCCTCTATTGAAGATGATACACCATCAGGTAGTGGTCTTGGTGAGCAATTCGCGGAGAGACTGGGAATACAGACAAGATCCAAACATCAGGGGGAAAGAAATCCTCAGATAAAAAGGAAATTGACACCGCCTCAGTCTAAGGACAAAAAAACTAAACAACTTGAGGTAATCAATTTATCCAAACATAGGCTAACTAAGACTCAGGTTGATGTCCTGAGCCTGGGTCTTTCTTTTGCCCCTGATGCTAACTTGGATTATTTTACAGTGACTAAAGATCTGCAGCTCTTTGCAAGGAAGTTGATCCTGTGTAAACTCCACTCAAAAGATAACATTGATACTCAGGGACTGACACCAGAAGACCTTGAAGTGCTGAAAATTCTGAAGGAGCTTGAGGATGAGTCCACTGGTGGCCCTTCAGGTAAATTTCCAACTTCTATCTTTCCTCGTTCTACTGCGTTTCCGCCTTCCTCCCTTTGTCCGCAGGTGGATATTTTCACCAAATTGGTTCTAGAGGATCTTCGGAACCTCAAAAAACCAATTGGTGGTCACAACCTCTCCATTAGACAGAAAAAAGCTATTGATGAAATAAAATCTTTAGAGGGTGTTGTGATAAAGCCTGCGGACAAGGGGGGAAATGTGGTAATTTGGCCCACGGACCTTTATGAACGTGAGGCCTTTAGGCAGTTACCAGATCGGGAGACCTATAGCCCCCTATCTGGTAATCCCATTAAAGGGTTTGAGTCAGAACTAGAGGACATTCTCGCGATGGCTTTTTCACGTGGTGTCATTACTAAAAAGGTATATGATGGTCTCCACGTCAAGTTTCCGGTAACACCCACTTTCTATTTATTACCAAAGATACATAAAAACTCCACTTGCCCTCCAGGGCGTCCGATTGTCTCTGGCATTGGAGGGCTGTGTGATAACGTTTGTAAATTTATTGATTTTTATTTGCATCCCTTAGTTGAAACGTTGCCCTCCTTTGTTAGAGACACCTCGGACGTCCTGAGAAGGATTGATGGTATCTCACTTGAGAGTGGTGTGTTGCTGGTGACTGTTGACGTGGAGTCCCTATACTCTTGTATTGCCCACTGTGATGGATTGGCCGCCGCGAGGTGTTTTCTTAGGATGAGCAATTGGGATGTTGAGATACAAAATCTTGTCCTGGAGTTGTTGGAATATATACTTTCTCATAATTTCTTCCTGTTCAAGGATCGGTTCTTCCTCCAGAAACGCGGCACTGCAATGGGCGCGGCGTGCGCCCCGTCATACGCTAACCTCTTTCTCGGTTTTTGGGAGAGGGAGGTTCTCGGTGACGGGGCCTGCGCCGCCTCCCCAGTGCAGTGCTGGCTCAGATACATTGATGACATTCTTATTTTCTGGAGGGGAACCGACCTTGAACTCCGGGACTTCATCACATCCCTGAATTGCAATGATTTAAATATCAGACTCACCTATAAATGGGACCCAATAGAGGTGGATTTTTTGGACATTAAGGTGATGACTTTGCCTGATCGGACTATTCAAACGACAATCTTCAGAAAAGAAACCTCTGTCAATAGTCTCCTGCACGCCTCATCAGCACATCTGCCGTCTACTATAAGAGCAATTCCAACAGGGCAGTTCTTGCGTGCTCGTAGAGTTTGCTCTACGGAACAATCCTTTGAGCAGCAGGCAATTGATCTTAAAATCCGATTTAGGGATAGAGGTTACAGCCGTAGAGACATTAAACGAGGTTATGGTAGGGCCAAAAATACTCCCAGAGATCAACTCCTTGTTCACAAGGGAAACAAAAAAGGTTGCGATTCTACTATACGTTTCATATCAACATACAACAATCAATGGGAAGATATCAGGGGAATATTGCGCAAACACTGGCCTATTTTGATGACTGAGCCAGCATTAAGATTGGCGCTCCCAAGTTATCCAGCATTGACAGCCCGTAAGAATCGTAACCTAAAGGATTATTTGGTGCAGAGCCATTATGCTCCCAAGAATCCTTTTCCCTTTAATGTTGGACCTCCGCGTTGGGGTTGTTTCCCGTGTGGAACATGTTTGTCATGTCGGAATATCGTTAGGGCAAAAACCTTTGCGTCGGTGGATGGGAACAGGACTTTTGATATCAGGCACTTCATTAGCTGCAGCACAGAATACGTGATTTACGCGGCCGAGTGCGGATGCGGATTGACCTATGTGGGTCTAACATCCAGACAGTTCCGCATCCGGGTGCGTGAGCATGTGAGGGACATCATTGCTGCAGAGGAGGTGTCTGATCTTGAATCCTTGAAAACCATCCCCCGACACTTTAAGCTACATCATGCCTGTAATCCCTCATCCTTGAAAGTAAGAGGGATTGACAAATTAAAGTTGGGAATCAGAGGGGGCAACCATAAGAAGGCCTTAGCCAAACTTGAATGTCGTTGGATTGTCACACTGGGGACAATGACACCTTTTGGATTGAACGAAAAACTTTCTTTTGCCCCGTTCCTATAAAACATAAGTCAAGCGTCCATGCTATTGCCAGTTCTTGTCTGTTTCTTTTTATGATGTGTGTTTTTCTTTTTTAACTTTTTATCCTATTTTTCTTTGTATCAGTTTTATCACCCATCCTTGAACGAGAGTGAGCCCTTTCTATGTTCTACCTCCTTATTGCGGCATATGGATATGTGATCTTCATGGGCTGATTACATCTGCAAAGTCCATGACAATACTTTTATGACATCTCAGTGTGGCATACGGATATGTGACCTTCACGGGCAGCTCACATCTGCAAAGTCCAGGACAGCACCTCTATGACATCATTTTGCTGCCTTTTGGAGGATATGCATGAATTTTCCTTTTTATACCTGTGTTATGACTGTGGTATATGACGAACTATAATGGACATATTATATATATATATTTCCTATAAGATTAACACATGGTGTGTAGTTTCTTATTATCACCTTTTCTTTGGTGATCTGTCCTGAGATGATGTATGTCTGTGTCACATACCGATTTGTACATCTGCCCTTTTCTGTGCCCTGGACCAAGATGGTCGCATTAGTTATGCACGTGCGCAGTGTGGTCTCCCCCTGAGCCTGTTATACGGACGATTCCCGGATGTGTGTTGGGCGCTTTAATATGACGTTATTCCTGTTGCCCGCGTCATTTCCGGCTACTGTCTGGCCTCTCAGGCTCTGGATGTGACTTCTGCGCATGTTCCTATACTTTCCCTCTTATGTGCCCTGGACCAAGATGGCCGCGGCCGTGGTGCGCGTGCGCAGTGCGGCTTCCTCTTGAGCGTGTGGGAATGACGGCTTCCGAATCGGAATGGGCGGGTTCAGTGTGACGACACTGTTGCTACCCGCGTCACTTCCGGGGATTGCCCGAGTACTCACGCTCTGGACGAAATCCCGCCTCTGCACGCGACCGTAATGGCCGCAGGCGTTTCTTTCATAATTCAGACATATATAAAGGGCCCCCTTTCGTTACACATCATACCGCACTGCCCTGAAGAAGATTTGAAACGCGTCGGTGTGTGGTGGCGTTCGTCCGTCTGAGGTCTCACCATGAGTAAGTAAAGTAACTTCAATATTATTTATCCACACGTGTCTTTCACTGGGAATGTCTCCCCACATGTGTGATTTGATCACATAGTTCTCCCTCATGGTGATTCCTCTGACCTGACTGCCCCCTCATGTGCTCTGGGTTTTTACCTCTTCCCTGGTTTCTTAATTGATTATTTATATACTCTTGGATGACTGTCTTGGTGTTATTTTATGTGGATCTTTTTTGTACTAAATAAAGATTATGACTTTTTGCACCTGACTTTGGTCATAGTGTCTCCTTGAATAGCACTTATGGGGTACTCTCTTTCCCTCCTGTCGCTCCTTGATTCGATATAGTCTTATGAGGGGTTCCCCCTATCTTACAATGTGGAATTGGTCTACATGTGTCCTATCCTGGTTTATAACATTAAGTAAACAAAAGTTTATTTTCGGACTTTGGTCTCCCTCAATTAGTTCTAATCCATCTGGTCCTTGCCTTCTATGTCCAATGGCAGCATGCAGTCTACCAACAATACACACATCCTGCCACGCCTCCCATTTTCATGCAGCGTGGTGGGACATGGAAGACGAGTACTTTAACCAAAACTACTGCCCCCTGGCAATGTAATAATGGGTCCATAAGGACTCATCTAAGATACCCAGTAAACAGATCTCTGCTGTGTGTGAGATGGGAATTCCCAAGATATCCTCCAGTAACTCTACGATAATACTTCTTCCCAGAATTATCGTATATGAGAAAGGTCCTATGACAAGTGCCAAAAGGCCACACCAAACATTCCACAACAATGACAATAATAATTAGATACCCTACCACTTTTCTGAAGCCATGAAGGGGACAAATAACATTGTTGTAAGAAGTATAGCTGTATCATTTTGTTATCAATTGCAGAAGACAAATGCATTGGAGAATCCAATACGTCCGCCCAGTCTTTTGTGGTCAGATGCGGGATCATAGATCATCTCCTATCCTCTATAGGGAGCTGTTTTGTGGCCACTCTTGCCCCTAGTAGATGTTTCCATAACATAACAATCAACCTTTTAGGTCCCTGGGTAATAAAAGAAAAAACCCTATTATAGGAGGTTGGGCTACCGGGTATAGAGAATTGACTCTGTAAAGCATGAAGAGGATGTAGATAGTTATAACAAAAAATGTTCTAGTGATATTATGTTCTTCTTGTAATTGGGAGAATGACATTTTCAAAAAAGATTAAAAACATTTGCAAATGCGCTACCTTCTACTATAGACAGATGATAAACAATAGGGTTTTCCCAAAGGGGAACCACAGGAGGGATACCCCTGTGACTACCTACACACTTGTGCCTCCTTCACACATCCATGTTTTCCGTATGTGTGGTATCTGTGTCTTTCATGGCTTTTTGAGGGCAGAGTTTCCCCTCTTCTCTCACCAGTCCCTGGAAACCCGCTCCCCTGCACACCCCATGCCCAATACTTGGAATCACTGGAACTCTCCATCCTCCTCCCATCTCAGGGATCCTGGTGAGTCCCAATATAGAAACTTTCTTTTATGTATATACAGCAGCCGCAGTAACAACTGTATAATGTATATAGACTGCTGTATATACATTATATATGAGACTAGCTGTGCTACCCGGCTTCGCCCCGGGTTAATAACTGCTGTTAACAAAATAGAATGTATTAACAAAAATTTATTCTGCACACAAAAATCACAAAACAAATAGAACTGTAATTGTTAAAAGGCAAAACTAAGCTAATAGAAGCATTTCACAACATATATTTCAACACCACAGATATTCCACACAGATTTAACTAAATTGGCCAAGTAATGTGCTCCGTCTGTCTCTTTCCAGGTCTGCCTCTTTCCCCGTCTGCCTCTTTCCCCGTCTGCCTCAGTCTGTCGCTTTCCCCGTCTGTCGCTTTCCCCGTCTGTCGCTTTCCCCGTCTGTCGCTTTCCCCGTCTGTCGCTTTCCCCGTCTGACACTTTCCCAGTCTGACGCTTTCCCAGTCTGACGCTTTCCCCATCTGCCTGTCTCTGTCTGTCTCTTTCTTTGTCTGTCTTCCCGTCTCTTTGTCTGGGTCTTTTCCTGTCTGTCTCTTTCCCTGTCTGCCTGTCTCTGTCTGTCTCTTTCCTTGTCTGTCTCTATTTCTCTGTCTCTTTCCCCCGTCTTTCTCTATCAAGGTTTGTGTCTTTCCCCATCTATCTTTGTCTGTCTCTCTGGCTGTCTCCTCCTTCCCTGTTTGCCTGTCTCTGTCCCTGTCTGCATGTCTGTCTGGCTCTTTCTCCATCTGTCTCTCTCCCCATCCGTCTTTTTCCAGGTCTGTCTCTTTCCAGGTCTGTCTCTGTCTGTCTCTCTCCCTGTCTGTCTCTTTTACCGACTGTCTCTGTCTGTCTCTTTTACCGTCTGTCTCTGTCTGTCTCTTTTACCGTCTGTCTCTGTCTGTCTCTTTTACCGTCTGTCTCTGTCTGTCTCTTTTACCGTCTGTCTCTGTCTGTCTCTTTTACCGTCTGTCTCTGTCTGTCTCTTTTACCATCTGTCTCTGTCTGTCTCTTTTACCGTCTGTCTCTGTCTGTCTCTTTTACCGTCTGTCTCTGTCTGTCTCTTTCACCGTTTGGCTCTGTCTGTCTCTTTCACCGTTTGTCTGTCTCTTTCACTGTTTGTCTCTGTCTGTCTCTTTCCTGTCTGTCTCTGTCTCTTTCTCTGTCTGTCTCTGTCTCTTTCTCTGTCTGTCTCTCTCTCCGTCTCCCCATCTCCGACATTTTATTACCTCACATATAAGCTTCTTATACTATGAATGTCTTTTGTTCCTATAGCAACCAATCACAGCTCCTACTAATAACCTGTAGTTCCAGGCTCCATTTACTTTAATGGAGGCATGTTTTTTGGAGCGTAACTGTAAAATGCGGGGTTACATTTTCCTGTCAAAACATAGTCTACGATGTTCCCTGGGTCACATGAGGTGTCTGTGCAAAATTTCGTGATTGTAAATGCGACGGTGTGAATACACTTTTCGCTTCACTTTTTCCCCATTATGTAGATAGGAGCAAAATTGATTGGTAAATTGGAACGCGCAGGGTTAAAAATTCACCTCACAACATAGCCTATGACACTCTCTGGGTCCAGACTTGCGAGTGTGCAAAATTTTGTGGCTGTACCTGCGACGATGCAGATTCCAATCCCGGACACACACACCTTTATATATTAGGTACTCCGAGTACGAGAGCGGCGGGGGGGGGTTAGGGTAGTGGCGGCGGCTCGGCGCCGGTACTCACACAACCCGAATAGATGACAGGGGGAAAGTGCAGCACACAGCATACGATGTGTGCGCCACAAAGATACATATAACAGGATAAGGCACAGCCACAGTGTAAGAGATGTTGAGGTGCACTTGTAGATTTCCACACCATATGTCCAGAGAATTAGAAACAAGGCTGTGAGGGCAGTGGTAAAGGCAGTGGTATCCACCACTATGCTGCCTTTACCACTACCCTGACAGTCTTAATAACAAGTTGTCTGATGAAGGCCACCTAGCCGAAATGTCACATGTTGCTTTAAGACTTATGGAATAAATTCTTCATTTGTATCACCATTTGAGAGTGCCTTGCTTCTAATTCTCTGCGCCACAAAGATGGCGCCGATCTCCTCCCTCTGCTGTGATCTGGACATCTCAGGGGGAGTCTCCAGGTCACAGCAGGGAGCAGTCTCTGTGTTAAAGGGGTGGTTCACCCATTTTTTTTTTTTCCCCAATGATTCTCACTTACCATTGTCTGCATCTTCTGCATTGGCTTCCGTTTCCATTTCTGGCACTGAGCGGCGCTATGCTGCACGCTCAGTGCCTGTCACATGACCCCCTGGAGCTGTGGCCGCCGGCATCCTCTGACGTCCCGGCATTTCCGGGCTCTCAAACAAGACGGGTACGTCACAGGATGCCGGCGCCACTCAGATTGAGTGACAGGGCTGTGGGCGGTGACTACCGCACGTCACAGCTCAGCATCGAGGGGAGGATCCGGAGGACGTCTGTGTGGAGCCGGCGTCCTGCAGATGGTGAGGCTGAGTGCCAGTGTGCAGTGCAGGGGGGGGGGGTCTTCAGCTGAATCCCCCCCTGCACGTAAGTATGTGATCACACTGTCCAGCCGCCCGCTCTGCTGCGATGTCAGAGAGCGGCCGGTGTCGGGCAGTGTGATCGTGTGCTCCTCCCAGCAGCAAGACACTGACAGGCATGTCACCGCTGTGCTCTGCCATCTGTCCTGCTGCATGGGACCAACTGTCTGCACTCTGTCACCTGCACCACAAGTCACAGAGTGGAGACAGTTGGTGACAGAGCACTTCCGCCCCCCCCCTCTTCTTTCCCCACTCTCTTCTCCCCCCCTCCCTCCCTCTCTCTCCCCCCCTCCCTCTCTCTCCCCCCCTCCCTCTCTCCCCCCCCTCCCTCTCTCTCCCCCCTCCCTCTCTTCTCCCCCCTCCCTCTCTTCTCCCCCCCGCTCCCTCTCTTCTCCCCCCCTCTCTCTCTTCTCCCCCCCTCTCTCTTCTCCCCCCTCTCTCTCTTCTCCCCCCTCTCTCTCTTCTCCCCCCCTCTCTCTCTTCTCCCCCCCTCTCTCTCTTCTCCCCCCCTCTCTCTCTTCTCCCCCCTCGCTCTCTTCTCCCCCCGCTCGCTTTCTTTTCCCCCCCGCTCGCTCTCTTCCCCCCCGCTCGCTCTCTTTCCCCCCCGCTCGCTCTCTTTCCCCCCCGCTCGCTCTCTTTTCCCCCCCGCTCGCTCTCTTCCCCCCCCCCGCTCGCTCTCTTTCCCCCCCGCACGCTCTCTTTCCCCCCCGCTCGCTCTCTTTCCCCCCCCGCTCGCTCTCTTTCCCCCCGCTCGCTCTCTTCTCTACCCCTCTCTCTCTTCTCCCCCTCTCTCTCTTCTCCCACCCTCTCTCTCGTCTCCCCCCCTCTCTCTCTTCTCCCCCCCTCGCTCTCTTCTTCCCCCCCGCTCGCTCTCTTCCCCCCCGCTCGCTCTCTTTTCCTCGCTCTCTCCTGGCATGGTCAGTACAGAAATCTCTCCATCATGGAGGGGTGAGAGGGAGTAATAAACATGGAGTCCCTACTGTGTCTGTGTATTTATTTCTAATAAAGTATTTTTCTCTGTGTGATGTCTTTTTTTTTTTTTAAACCCTTTGTTGGAGATTCTTAATGGCCAGGTTAAACTTGGCCTGACATTAAGAATCTCGGGCTTTATACCAGCTGGTAAAACATAGCTGGTATTAACCCCTTATTACCCAGCGTGCCACCTGCCACCAGGGCCACTGGAAGAGTTGGATACAGCGCCTGAAGATGGCGCTTCTATGAAAGCGCCATTTTCTGGGGCAGCTGTGGACTGCAATTCGCAGTGGGGGGGCCAGAAAGTTTGGCACCCTGCACTGTGGATTCCAATCCCCAGCTGCCTAGTTGTACCTGGCTGGACTCAAAAATTTGGCGAAGCCCACATCATTTTTTTTTTTTAATTATTTCATGAAATTCATGAAAAAAAAGGGCTTCTCTATATTTTTGTTTCCCAGCCGGGTACAACTAGGCAGCTGGGGGTTGGGGGCAGCCCGTAGCTGCCTGCTGTACCTGGCTAGCATACAAAAATATGGCGAAGCCCACGTTATTTTCTTAAAAACGTTTTCAGGGAAAAACCTTTATAAAAAAAAAATGCTTCCCTGCATTTGTATTGCCAGTGAAAGTAACACCAAGCAGCGGGGGCTAGCAGCCAGTAGCTGCTTGGGTTACCCTTAGCAATAGAAAATGCAGCGGGAGCCCACAAACAATGTGATTTTTTTGTTTTTTTTATTTTTAATGAATTTTTTTTAAAAAAATCGGCATGGGCTTCGCCCATCGAGCACCAGAGCATTTTACTTCTCATTCATCCCAAGTAATCAGATGACTCCAGTGTCGGCCGATTACTTGTTCTGTGTCCCCCTGCATCCATCGCAGCGTGTACGGGCTGTGAGGTCAGCGGAGTGGAGACAGTGACATGCTCTGACACATAGTGTGCTGCATGTCACTATCTTTCTCCACTCTGGCACTTGTTGTGCAGGTGACCGGATGCTACATGTCACTAACTGTCTCCACTATGGGACTTGTTGTGCAGGTGAGAGTGTATACAGTTGGTACTATGCAGCAGAAATCACAGAGTGGGGCAGTTAGTGACATGTATCATCCGGTCACTTGCACAACAAGTCCCAGAGTGGAGACAGTGACATGTAGCATCCGGTCACCTGCACAACAAGTCCCAGAGTGGAGACAGTGACATGCTCTGCTCTGACACATAGTGTGCTGCATGTCACTATCTTTCACCACTCTGGGACTTGTTGTGCAGGTGACCGGATGATACATGTCAATAACTGCCCCACTCTGAGACTTGTTCAGGTGAGAGTGTATACAGTTGGAACAATGCAGCAGAAGTCACAGAGTGGAGCACGTTAGTGACATGTATCATCCGGTCACCTGCACAACAAGTCCCAGAGTGGATACAGTGACATGCAGCACACTATGTGTCAGAGCAGAGCATGTTACCAACTTGCTCTGCTCTGTCACCTGCATGTCACGTTTTTGCCGCGATTTGGTGCCTTTTTTGCTGCGTTTTTGCTCACTGCGTTTTTAATCAGTGCACAATGCCATTAAAGATTGTTGATGAAAAAAATAAAAAAGGTCTGATGTCATTTCCTTATTCAAAATGTTCATTGTATGCAGGAGAGCAGACAGCAGCTGCAGGACTACAAGGCTCAGCATCCTCCATTCACTAGTATATGCAGGAGAGCAGACAGCAGCTGCAGAACTACAAGACTCAGCATCCTCCATCCAGGACTGTATGCAGTTTTTTACCCAAAAAGAAAAAAAAAATGACATGGGCTTCGCCATATTTTTGTATGCTAGCCGGGTACAGCAGGCAGGTACGGGCTGCCCCCAACCCCCAGCTGCCTATTTGTACCCAGCTGGGAACCAAAAATATAGAGAAGCCCTTTTTTTTTTTAATTATTTCATGAATTTCATGAAATAATTTAAAAAAAAAATGACGTAAGCTTCGCCTAATTTTAGTGTCCAGCCGGGTACAACTAGGCAGCTGGGAATTGGAATCCACAGTGAAGGGTGCCCAAGCTTTCTGGGCACCCCCACTGCGAATTGCAGTCCGCAGCCACCCCGGAAAATGGCGCTTTCATAGAAGCGCCATCTTCTGGCGCTGTATCCAACTCTTCCAGCTGCCCTGATGCCAGGTGGCTAGCTAGGTAATAATGGAGTTAGGGCTAGCTGTATATTATCAGCTAGCCCTAAGCCCGAAATTCATGGTGTCACGCCAATATTAGACATGGCCACCATGAATTTCTAGTAATGATAAAAAAAAAAACACAACACAGAAAAATATTTTTATTAGAAATAAAACACAACACAATTAGTGACTACATCTTTATTGAAATAAAGAACCCTCCCTCCGCAGTAATCCTGGGTTAGGGTCCCGCGCCGTCCAATCAGGATCCAATATCATCTGATCGGTTTGCTGGAAGGCAAAGCGATCAGATGATGTGTCAGGTTAAACTACGTGAATCACATGACACATCAGCTGATTGTATAAAAGCCGATTATACAATCAGCTGATGCATCAGTAGAAAATAAATAAATAAATAAATAAAATACTCACGTCTGTGCTGATTACCGGCAGCTCCTGCAGCGGAGTCTGATCCTGGCCCATCACTGCAGGAGCTGCCGGTAATCAGCTGATGAAGTCCCCTGACGGCAGGATCAGCTGATAGCCGGCCGGGCGCGAAAAAGCCGGCGACACCACGAGAATCGATCAGCTGATGCGTCAGGTGACTGCATCAGGTGATCCACAGCCAGGTCCTGCAAGCAAGGTCCTGCCCTGGGGAGACTGCACACAGCCAGAGCGGCGGTACCGAGACAGGGGCTGGAAGCGGGCATGGCACCGGGACCCTGCAGACAGGTGAGTATGACATACACACACACATACACACTCACACACACACTGTATATACACACACACTGTATATACGCGCACACATACACACACACACTGTATATACGCACACACACGGTATATACGCGCACACATACACATACACTGTATATACGCGCACACACACTTTCTTCCCCTGGCTGTGTAGAGCTGCTGCTGTCTCTGTGTGATTTCTCTTAGTGCACATCCACTGGGAAGAGGCAGGGAGGAGGGTTTGGGTGGGAGCAGAGTGGGTGTATTAGACACAATGGGTGTGTTAGATAAGCCAGACACCGCCCTAGAGCCACAAAGAATTCTGGGACTTGTAGGAACCGAACACAGGAAGTCAGAGGAGAGATTAACCCCATCAGAGCTGGAGCCAGCAATGAGCATGTGCTGCTAGTGCACAATAAAAGGTAATTTTGCTGAAAAAACATAATAGATGTGTTGAGGGGCACATATTAGCAAGATTTATCAGAAAAAAAAAAATCAGTTTTGGTAACTGGACAACTTCTTTAAGTATAGGGGTCGGAGACCGACAACTGTCTTCTATGTACAGGGGCTGTCGTTACTCACAGCAATTCCAAGATGGCAATCCCCAGTGTTTCAGTAAAACTAGAATTAAATAAAAACTAAATTAACAGTGAATTTAATTTTGTATAAAAAATAATGGATTTCATAATCACTATTATTAATACAAAAATAAAAAACTGCGACACCTTACCTTTAAGCTAAACAAATCTAACTTTTCCAACCTCTCATCATATGGGAGATCTTCAATTCCTTGCAATAATATAGTTCCTCGCCTTTGAACTGACTCTAACTGTTAATATCCGTTTTAAAATGTGGAGCCCAAAACTGGATCCCATATTCCAGATGTGGCCTCACAAGTGATTTATAGAGGAGTAACAATACGTTGGGATCACGGGATCTAATCTCTCTTTTTATACACCCTAGAATCTTGTTTGCTTTAGCAGCTGCTGCTTGGCATTGAGTGCTGCTGCTCAGCTTATTTGTAATAAGAATACCCAAGCCCTTCTCCTGTTCTGCAGTCCCGAGTTTACTTCCATTTAATGTATATGCAGCTATAGGATTACTCCATCCTAGGTGCATTACTTTACATTTATCAACATTAAATCTCATTTGACAAGTGTCTGCCCAGTCCAAAATGTTATCCAGATCGTTTTGTAATATTGTACTGTCAAAGTCCATTTTTAATATCTTACATAGTTTGCTGTCATCAGCAAAGACTGCCAGAATCTTATGAGCACCAACCATCATTTCCTATTTCAGTATTGGAAAAACCTGTCTTCACCGAACACAGATTTTATACCAGGCTTGTAAATATTGAGAATGAATGATCACTCCTGGCAGAGACACATCTCTACTTCTTTCTTATAGTCAGTTTGGCTTCACCTTTACCTCTTTGGTGGCCATGACCACTTTTCTAGTATATTTTCACATTCGTCGAGAAAAGTTTTTATTTTTGGCCGACTGGAATACACCTCTAAATAAATGTGGGCCACAGATGCAAAAACTAGTGTAATGTTATGATGGCTACAATTTTAGGATACATTTAAATTTTTCCCATGGGGAGATATGTGACACCCTGGCCTATCAGGTCGTCACAGGGTATTGTGCAATCTGCCCTTCTGCACAGTATCCAATCCTCCTTGGTTACGGGTCCTGGTCCTTTGGTGTTGCTAAGAGCTTAGCCAGTCAAAACCCTAGAAACACCCACCAGACACACCATTGGGGGCCTGAAGGGAATAGGGCCGCCCACTTGGGGGGTTGGTAGGGGAAGGTGAAAAAGTGAAAGGAGAACTGAGAAAGGAGTGAAAGGAGTTGGAAGTAGAGTGGTGACTCTCTGAGAGGGAGAAGTCACCGGGTTGGAGCAGGACTCCTTGAGTACTAGGTGGCAGACGTTGGTCTGGGCCTGGTAGGAGCTGGAACCCCGGTCGCAGGGGATTGTGTCAAGGGGCACGGATTGCCGAGGACAACCGGCGGCCTTGAGCCATCTCCGGGCAGGGGCCAGGGCACAACGGGGTACGCGGACCCTAGGGCGGGAAGTAGCTTCAAGCGTCCTGGTAATTTACACGACGGGGGTGAAGCCTTCAAGATTCATCCCTCACGCGCTGCAAAATTGGGGTACTAGCGCATCGATGGGATAGGACTTTCCCTGACACAGTCCACCAAATCCCAAGCGTGAACCCTTAGAGCAAGCTCACTCCGTTAGCCATACGGGTGAGTGGGACCCGACTAGTTCCACACTACAGGGTCCAAACAGCGAACAAGGTGCCACGGAAAAGGTCACAGGCTAACAAGCAACACCAAGGGCATGGACCCAAGCGTGTTCCCTCCTGGCTACAGCGGTGCTCAGAATTCTGGTTTACAAGCTGTCAGTGTCAGTATTCTTGGACTGAGTGAGTACGTAGAAACCCTTCCTTTTCCCAACGGCACCCCCACTCCTGCACTACCAACACCGGGCCCCGGGGCACAAACCCCCTACCCACGGAGGGGCTAAACACCTTGCTGCCGCACCATCGCCACTGGGCTCCCCCTTTCCCCGACAGCAGTGGTGGTATCTCACCTTACCACGCACCGTAGGTGGCGTTGCGAACTTCTAACTCCCCTGTACATACTCCCCTTTTCAAACTCGAGTGTCCGCACAAACCCCCGGGTCCGGAGACCCTCCGAGCCACCGTGGTTCCGGATCCGAGCGGCTCGGCCGCTGGCACGGGGGCGGTACAGATACATTAGTGTTGGATAACTTTTTTTCTTGCTTTGATTTGCCGCACTTTGGGGCCAATGACAAGATGTTATGCACCCCTAAATTACATCAGTATTACTAATACACTCTAAGAGCTACATCTTGATCCCTATAGCTACGGTCCAGAAAATTAACCCTTGGTGTCAGCCGACTATGTGTCTAATGCTGCTCAATACTTCTATAAGAAATTGAAGCAGAGGCAGCACTTCCCAAGAGTCATTATATAAAGTGATTGTGCCGTTCCCATAGATCCATTCAATTATGCTAAAGACATTGAGTTATGGTTTATTGACTTATCTGCCTTTTGTCAGGTTTATGGCGCTACTGGTGATGCAAGATAATTCAATAAAGCACAAATCTTACAGATATTAGAAAAACACAAAATCGGTTACAAAATACTGATGCACAGATACAAAGAGATAACTAATTCTGCACTCAGTAGTAAAAATGGGCAGCGCTTCTATCCCACTGACATTATATGGATGATATATGAACAGCAGTTTCTCACTGAGATATCCTCCAAGGAGTAATTCTTGTCTTTTCATTTGTGTATTGATGGCTGGCCAAAGGCCAGAGACTAGTCGGCTAAAGCGAGAGCAAGTTTGCCGCATTGTCATTATATCTGCAGTTCCTGGGATGCAGAGTGATCAGCAGCCAATATGCAGAGAAAAACAGCCCGTCTAAGCGATGTTAGAGGAAAGCACTCTTACATTAAACTAATTAGACATTTCTGATGCTCCCATACTTTTCATCGTGCCCTGCAACAAGACATTAACTCCTTTATTGCTGGATGGAGAGGAAAAATAAAACTTACCGAGAACCAACCAGCAGGATTTTCATATATAAAGTAAAGCCAGTGCTATACTGGCGCTACGATCCTGAATATTATCTATTTTCTATGTTCTTTCTATCTATTCTATCTATTCTAGCTATCAATTATCCCATCTTATCATATTTTATTTTCCTTTAAAAAACGCGCTGTCAAAAACGCATGCGTTTTGGATGCTTTTTTGGTCAAACGCAGTGTTTACAGTTGTTAAGGGTGCATTTTTGTTGTCAAATCAATGCAGCATGCTGACATACCCTAATTCCGGCACAGGCAGGCAGACAGGGGCGGGAATAGATAGCAAGACCTGACCCACATATTCCCTTCCTGTTGCACCTGTCAATCAAATAGCAGTGCATTGCTGGAACTTTACTTGCACATATTTCTGAAATAAAATATCCAATCTCTCAACAAAAGCTATTCTTACATTCAGCATCCGGTGATCGGTGAGTATGAAGCAGAGACAGACAGAGAGAGAGAGAAAATGGAGAAAAGTTGGTGACCTGCGTTTTTGTTGATAAAAATGCATCCAAAACGCAACTAAAAATGCTGTGCAAACGCACAGCACACACCTCATTCATTTCCATGAATGACAAAACGTGACCAAAATGCAAAAATAATAACCATGCTGCTTTTTTTTTTAGACAAAGATTTTGACAAGTATTTGTCAAATAAAACGCAGGCTATAAAAAAAAAGCAACGTGCGGATGGAAATTTCGATTTCTCAGACATTGCTGGAGAAGCAAAAGCATGCAGTTTGTCAATGACACACTGCAGTTTAAAATGCAACCAAAACGCAAGAAAAAACGCAACGTGCGGACATACCCTTAATGTTTATAACGGCGACAGTGGGAGGAAGGCCAGGCAGACAGGGGCGGGAATAGATTGCAAACACTATTTGCCCAATGGGCAACAAGAGGTACCCTAACTAAAGACCTAATCAAATAAACTTTATTAAATTATATAAATGGACAAGTATTAAAAATGGCAGGTGGGAAGCCAATTCCATATTAGATAAGTGCGTCCGCGGACCGACACTGCTCTGGATAAATTCCTAAATGTTATATGGCTGGCTATCACCTACACTGCCTGTTAAAAACTACCTAACAGCTAATAGCCTCCCCGAAATGTTTCGCCATGACTGGCTTCATCAGGGGGCTGAGGCTATCCTCAAATAGCTGAGGCAAATAGTGTTTGTATAATTACCCCTACGCTGACCGGGTGTGACAATCAGAGGTTAGTGTTTGGGAATAGATTGCAAGACTCGACAAACATATTCCCTTCCTGTTGCACCTGTCAATCAAATAGCAGTGCATTGCTGGAACTTTAGTTGCACATATTTCTGAAATAAAATATCCAATCTCTGAACAAAAGCTATGCTTACATTCAGCCTCCTAGTGCCAGTATAGCACTGGCTTTACTTTATATATGAAAATCCTGCTGGTTGATTCCCTCTAATGATATAGGAATGTGAAAATCCAGCTTTTTTTTTTCTCCACAGGAATCTCTCACCTATATGGGGTCAGTTTTATAGAAAAAGTAAAGTGCAGTTTACTATGTTCAGAAATTGATACATTAGAAGACGTGTTAGGTGTGAGGATCTGACCAACCTTGACGAGCCAAATTTTCAAGAGGTTGTCCACTGCTTTTACATTGATGACCTATCCAAAAGGAAACAAACAGATGTATAACAAGACATGTAATTGCAATGACTGTATAAAGAGCCTATGACATGCCATGACTGCTGAAACCCCCCCACAAGTGACCTCAATTTGGAAACTACACCTCTCAAGGAATTTATCTAGGGGAGTAGTGATAATTTATACCCCTCAAGTGATTCACAGAATTGTATAACATTGTGCTGAGGAAATTTAAATGTATCAGGTTTTCCAATGAAGCGTTGCTTTGGCCCAAAGTTTTTTAATTTTCAAAAGGGTAATATGAGGGGCAGTGAGATAATTAACACCACGGATGATTCCCAATATTTTAAACCAATGGGTGGTGAAGAAAATATTACTGTATATACTCAAGTATAAGCTGACCCGAATATAAGCTGAGGCACCTAATTTTACCTTAAAAAATTTGGAAAACTTTTTGACTCGAGTATAAGGCTAGGGTGGAAAATGCAGCAGCTACTGGTAAATTTAAAAAATAAAAATAGATACCAAAAAAAATGTAATGTGCTCCATCCTTGTCCCCTGTAGTAATGTGCAACATAAACAAAAAACTCCTAAAACTTAATATTTATTATTTTAGTTTAAAGTCCCCTTCTTGTCCGCTATTATGCCGTTGTTTACATACTCACACAAAACAATTCCTCTCACCTGCCCTCCATTCCCACGGTGTCCTCTTACCTGCTTCTTTTAGACTGCAGGCACATAGACCCTTCGCTAAGTTTTGCCAGTGCAGGGGACCGTCATTGCCATCAACGCTTTACTTACTTCAGTTAAATAATTTGCGGCACGGCAATCATTCAACTAAAGTAAAGCGTTGACGGCAGCGGCCGCCCTGTGTACTGGCCGAGATTATAGATGGGTATATGTGCCTGCGGTTCGAGTGTTTAAGACCCCTGGGTTAGAGACCTGGATCATGGCAAAGGGGCAGCAGTGATTACTGCACACAGAAACTAACCTGACTCGCTGTCGCCCCTACTGCAGTCTGGCGGCCGGCGCCCTGTGTGATCACACAGGGCGCCGGCCATGAGTGGGATCCTTAGATGAGTATAACCCACGAGGGGCTTTTTCAGCATAAAAAAAAAATGTGCTGAAAAAGTCGGCTTATACACGAGTATATATGGTACATATTTTTTCTACTAAAATGTTGTTTTAACACCAAGTTTATAATTTTTGTTGCTCAGTTTGTTGTGCAATTTCTCCTAAGTACACCAGTACCTCATATGTGGTCAGAAACTACGTTTCAGGCACAGTGCAAAGCTCCTAAGGGAAGAAGCGTCATAATATAGTACATTTCTGAAATGGGTTGTGAGTGCCATGTCACATTGGCAGAACATTTTACAAACTACACCTCTCAATGAATTCTGCTAGGAGTGCCGTGAACATAATGACATCACTGGTGCTTCACTGAATTTTATACCGTGGGGCGGTAAAGAAAACATAATTACATTTTTACTACAGATTTTACATTTTTACAAGAGGGAATAGGTAAAAATGGTACCAAAATTTGTAGTCAATTTCTGCTGAACGTGGTATCATCCTGTACGTGTGTTTGCCAACACGGCAGGGTTTGGAGAGTAGGAACGCCATTTGCCTTGTGAAAAGCATATTTTCTTAGCATACTTTCCAGATTCCATTTGCAGAGCCCCAAAGTGTCAGAAATGAAGAAACTCCTCTCAAGTGACCCTTGATTCATACGTCCTTTGCAAAGTTTAATCTCCCCAATTCGACCATAGAGAACTGGAATAGGGTAATCTTCTTAATGAGTCTAACTTTTAGCTTTGCTCAACACCTGGTTGTCTAATGGTTAGACGGAGACCTGGAGAGACATACAAGCCACAGTGTCTTGCACCCACTGTGAAATTTGGTGGAGGACCGGTGATGATCTGGGGATGCTTCAGCAACATTTGAATTGGGCAGATTAAACTTTGCGAAGGACATATGACTCAAGCCACACAGCTAGGTCAATCAATGTGTGGATGAAGGACCACCATATCGAAATCTTGTCATGGCCAACCCAATCTCCAGACCTGAACCCCATTGAAAACCTCTGGAATGTAATCAAGAGCAGGATGGATAGTCACAAGCCATCAAACAAAAAAGAACTGCTTACATTTTTGCACCAGCAGTGGCATAAGGTCACGCAAAAGCAGTGTGAAAGACTGGTGGAAAACATGCCAAGACGCATGAAAGCTGTGATTAAAAATCATGGTTATTTTACAAAATATTGATTTCTGAATTCTTCCCGAGTTAAAACATTAGTATTGTTGTTTCTAAATGATTATGATCTTGTTTTCTTTGCATTATTTGAGGTCTGAAATCAATGCTTTTTTTTTGTTATTTAGACCAATTCTCATTTTCAGAAAATAACTACAACATTTTTTGTTTGGAAATTCGGAGGCATATTGTCAGTAGTTTATAGAATAAAAGAACAATTTACATTTTACTCAAAAAATATACCTATAAAAAGAGAAACAAAAACCCAAAAACTGAAGCTCTGAAATGGTCTCAAGTAAAGTACCCTAAATGTTTCTTTGTGATGATGCAATGTTAGCATTTGGCACCCCAATTTTCACTTTCGCCAGGGCTTCACTGTGAAAAACCGGACCTGCTCATATGGCTCTACAGTACAACACCATGTTAGTATACATCAGGTTCTTAGCAAATTCATGCAGATGATATTGAAGCATAGACCATGCGGTGATCACCAGGAATACAGACTACACTCAGCCAGGGTAGGATTGTAGTTGGAGCTATACATAAATGTTGACTTATCTGGAAACATAACACAACTGATTTACTTTATTAAATTTCCTACATGCTATTTTTAGTGCTTAGTTACAAATCCTTTTCCACAAGGGAAGATTAGGGATTGAACTCACTAATGTTTTTCTAACCTCCCTCTTTATACCTTCCTTGGAATATAAGCGCCCTCTGCTGGACACAACAAATTCATCATTTACCATGTATTAAAATCATTTTTCTTTGTCTTTTCATGTGGCGTTTGTGGACATTTTTGCACCAAATGCTTGAAAATAACTCAAACAGTTTATAAATTTGGTAAAAGAGAAAAAAAAAAAAAAGACACACTATTTTCATTTTTAAGTTTTGGGGGGAGGGGGAGTTGCGACCTTTTGGGACCAAATGTAATAAATCCTTTCAAAAGTGACACATTTGTCTTATAATCAGCCAAGCTGTGGACTTTGCCCAGATCTTTACTCGGGGTAGGAACTAGAGAGAGATGAGCCAAAAAATATTTGGTTAAAGTTGCATTTTGTGACTCTGTCTAAACTACAGTATCTGTTTAAGAAAAGTGGTCAAGGTAAAAGAAAAACAAAACTTAGCAGGGAAAGAAACTATAAAGTGGAGCAAAAACTGTAGAAAGAATAAAAGGCGCAATTACTAAATCCAGAAAAGAGAAGCAGAGTACTCTAGAAAAATGGACAAACGGAAACGATGAATCGGAGACATGGAGTAGGACAAACACTAATAGGCTATGTGCCCTCTCTGCGTTTTTTAAACGCAAAAAAGCACAAAAGCGCACCCGCGGCAAAAAAACGCATAAAAATGCATGTCTTTTTACTGCGTTTTGGTGCGTTTTTTTTTCTTCAGGGAACAATGCCTTTAAAGATTGGTGAAGAAAAAAAAAATCTGATGTAATTTCCTTCTTCAGGCCGGGGTCACACTTACGTGCGACTCGTGCAAGTATCGGATCGCACTGACCGGACCGGCCGTGGCTCTCCTAACAAGAGCGGGTCAGCATCATAGAAATACATACAGCGGAGCCGCTCCTGGCAGAAGAGAAGCCAGCCGGTCCAGGCAGTACCATCCGATCCTCGCATGAGTTACACGCAAGTATGACTCCAGCCTCAATCTGTTCTTCATTCTCCACTAGTGTATGCAGGAGAACAGACAGCTGCAGAACTACAAGGCTCAGCATGCTCCATCCAGGACTGTATGCTGGAGGGAGAGGCAGGGGGAGCAGAACTACAAGACTCAGCATACCCCATCCAATAGTGTATGCAGGAGAGCGGACAGCAGCTGCAGAACTACAAGGCTCAGCATCCTCCATCCAGGATTGTATGCTAGAGGGAGAGGCAGGGGGATCAGAACTACAAGGCTCAGCATACTCCATCCACTAGTGTATGCAGGAGAGCAGACAGCAGCTGCAGAATTACAAGGCTCAGCATCCTCCATCCAGGACTGTATGCTGGAGGGACAGGCAGGGGGAGCAGCACTACAAGGCTCAGCATAGTCCATCCATTAGTGTATGCAGCAGAGCAGAAAGCAGCTGCAGAACTACAAGGCTCAGCATCCTCCATCCAGGACTGTATGCAGGAGTTTTTTGCCCTAAAAAAAATGACGTGGGCTTCTGCATATTATTGTATCTAGCCAGGTACAGCAGGCAGGTACGGGCTGCCCCCAACTCCCAGCTGCCTATTTGGACCCGGTTGGAAACCAAAAATATAGGGAAGCCCCTTTTTTTTTTTTTTTTTAAATTGTTTCATGAATTTCAAGAAATAATTAAAAAGAAAAAAAAAATGATGTGGGTTTGTGTCCAGCCAGGTACAACTAGGCAGCTGGGGATTGTAATCCTCAGCGCAGGGTGCCCAAGCTTTCTGGGCACCCCCACTGCGAATTGCAGTCCGTAGCCGCCCCAGAAAATGCGCTTTTGTAGAAGCGCCATCTTCTAGAGAGCGCTGTAGCCAACTCTTCCAGCTGCCCTGGTGCCAGGTGGCTCGCTGGGTAATAACGGGGTTAGGGCTAGCTGTGTATTATCAGCTGTCCCTAAGCCCGAAATTCATTGTGTCACGCCAATATTAGACATGGCCACCAATTAGTGACTCCATCAAGGATGTGAATCACATGACACATCAGCTGATTGCATAAAAGCCATTTATACAATCAGCTGATGCATCAGTGGGAAAAAAACCCCAAAAGAAGGGAATTTTGTTTACTTACCGTAAATTCCTTTTCTTCTAGCTCCAATTGGGAGACCCAGACAATTGGGTGTATAGGCTATGCCTCCGGAGGCCGCACAAAGTATTACACTTAAAAGTGTTAAGCCCCTCCCCTTCTGCCTATACACCCCCCGTGCTCCCACGGGCTCCTCAGTTTTGGTGCAAAAGCAAGAAGGAGGAAAAAGAATTATAAACTGGTTTAAAGTAACTTCAATCCGAAGGAATATCGGAGAACTGAAACCATTCAACATGAACAACATGTGTACACAAAAAAACAGGGGCGGGCGCTGGGTCTCCCAATTGGAGCTAGAAGAAAAGGAATTAACGGTAAGTAAACAAAATTCCCTTCTTCTTTGTCGCTCCATTGGGAGACCCAGACAATTGGGACGTCCAAAAGCAGTCCCTGGGTGGGTAAAATAATACCTCTTAAGAGAGCCGTAAAACGGCCTCTTCCTACAGGTGGGCAACCGCCGCCTGAAGGACTCGTCTACCTAGGCTGGCATCCGCCGAAGCATAGGTATGCACCTGATAGTGTTTCGTGAAAGTGTGCAGGCTCGACCAGGTAGCCGCCTGACACACCTGCTGAGCCGTAGCCTGGTGCCTCAAAGCCCAGGACGCGCCCACGGCTCTGGTAGAATGGGCCTTCAGCCCTGAGGGAACCGGAAGCCCAGCCGAACGGTAGGCTTCGAGAATTGGCTCCTTGATCCACCGAGCCAAGGTTGATTTGGAAGCCTGTGACCCTTTACGCTGGCCAGCGACAAGGACAAAGAGTGCATCCGAGCGGCGCAGGGGCGCCGTACGAGAAATGTAGAGTCTGAGTGCTCTCACCAGATCTAACAAGTGCAAATCCTTTTCACATTGGTGAACTGGATGAGGACAAAAAGAAGGTAAGGAGATATCCTGATTGAGATGAAAGGGGGATACCACCTTAGGGAGAAATTCCGGAACCGGACGCAGAACCACCTTGTCCTGGTGAAAAACCAGGAAAGGGGCTTTGCATGACAGCGCTGCTAGCTCAGACACTCTCCGAAGTGAAGTGACTGCTACTAGAAAAACCACTTTCTGCGAAAGGCGTGAGAGAGAAATATCTCTCATTGGCTCGAATGGTGGTTTCTGAAGAACCATCAGCACCCTGTTCAGATCCCAGGGTTCTAACGGCCGCTTGTAAGGAGGAACGATGTGACAAACCCCCTGCAGGAACGTGCGTACCTGTGGAAGTCTGGCTAGGCGCTTCTGGAAAAACACAGAGAGCGCTGAGACTTGTCCCTTAAGGGAGCCGAGCGACAAACCCTTTTCCAGTCCAGATTGAAGGAAGGACAGAAAAGTGGGCAAGGCAAAAGGCCAGGGAGAAAAACCCTGAGCAGAGCACCACGACAGGAAAATTTTCCACGTCCTGTGGTAGATCTTGGCGGACGTTGGTTTCCTAGCCTGTCTCATAGTGGCAATGACGTCTTGAGATAACCCTGAAGACGCTAGGATCCAGGACTCAATGGCCACACAGTCAGGTTGAGGGCCGCAGAATTCAGATGGAAAAACGCCCCTTGAGATAGCAAGTCTGGTCGGTCTGGTAGTGCCCACGGTTGGCCGACCGTGAGATGCCACAGATCCGGGTACCACGACCGCCTCGGCCAGTCTGGAGCGACGAGGATGACGCGGCGGCAGTCGGCCCTGATCTTGCGTAACACTCTGGGCAACAGTGCCAGCGGAGGAAACACATAAGGGAGCTGAAACTGCGACCAATCCTGAACTAAGGCGTCTGCCGCCAGAGCTCTGGGATCTTGAGACCGTGCCATGAACGTCGGTACCTTGTTGTTGTGCCGGGACGCCATGAGGTCGACGTCCGGCACCCCCCAGCGGCAACAGATCTCCTGAAACACGTCCGGGTGAAGGGACCATTCCCCTGCGTCCATGCCCTGGCGACTGAGATAATCTGCTTCCCAGTTTTCCACGCCTGGAATGTGAACTGCAGAGATGGTGGAGGCCGTGGCTTCCACCCACATCAAAATCCGCCGGACTTCCTGGAAGGCTTGCCGACTGCGTGTGCCGCCTTGGTGGTTGATGTATGCCACCGCTGTGGAATTGTCCGACTGAATTCTGATCTGCTTGCCTTCCAGCCACTGCTGGAATGCTTTCAGGGCAAGATACACTGCCCGTATTTCCAGAACATTGATCTGAAGCGAGGACTCTTGCTGGGTCCACGTACCCTGAGCCCTGTGGTGGAGAAAAACCGCTCCCCACCCTGACAGACTCGCGTCCGTCGTGACCACCTCCCAGGATGGGGGTAGGAAGGATTTCCCCTTCGATAATGAAGTGGGAAGAAGCCACCACCGAAGGGAAGCTTTGGTCGCCTGAGAGAGGGAGACGTTCTTGTCGAGGGACGTCGGCTTCCTGTCCCATTTGCGTAGGATGTCCCATTGAAGAGGACGCAGGTGAAACTGCGCGAAAGGAACTGCCTCCATTGCTGCCACCATCTTCCCCAGGAAGTGCATGAGGCGCCTCAAGGGGTGTGACTGGCCTTGAAGGAGAGATTGTACCCCTGTCTGTAGTGACCGCTGCTTGATCAGCGGAAGCTTCACTATCGCTGAGAGGGTATGAAACTCCATGCCAAGGTATGTGAGCGATTGGGCCGGTGTCAGATTTGACTTTGGAAAATTGATGATCCACCCGAAACTCTGGAGAGTCTCCAGGGTAGCGTCGAGGCTGTGTTGGCATGCCTCTTGAGAGGGTGCCTTGATCAGGAGATCGTCCAAGTAAGGGATCACCGAGTGACCCTGAGAGTGGAGGACCGCTACTACAGTAGCCATAACCTTGGTGAAAACCCGTGGGGCTGTTGCCAGGCCGAACGGCAGTGCCACGAACTGCAGGTGTTCGTTTTCTATGGCGAAGCGCACGAAGCGCTGGTGCTCTGGAGCAATCGGTACGTGGAGATAAGCATCTTTGATATCGATCGATGCAAGGAAATCTCCTTGGGACATTGAGGCGATGACGGAGCGGAGGGATTCCATCCGGAACCGCCTGGTCTTTACGTGTTTGTTGAGAAGTTTCAGGTCCAGGACAGGACGGAAAGACCCGTCCTTCTTTGGGACCACAAACAAGTTGGAGTAAAAACCGTGGCCCTGTTGCTGAAGAGGAACAGGGACCACCACTCCTTCTGCCTTCAGAGTGCCCAGCGCCTGCAGAAGAGCCTCGGCTCGCTCGGGAGGCGGGGATGACCTGAAGAATCGAGTCGGGGGACGAGAGGTGAACTCTATCTTGTAACCGTGAGACAGAATGTCTCTCACCCAACGGTCTTTTACCCGTGGCAGCCAGGCGTCGCAAAAGCGGGAGAGCCTGCCACCGACCGAAGATGCGGAGTGAGGAGGCCGAAAGTCATGAGGAAGCCGCTTTGGTAGCGGCACCTCCGGTGGCCTTTTTAGGACGTGACTTAGACCGCCATGCGTCAGAGTTCCTTTGATCTTTCTGAGGCCTTTTGGACGAGGAGAATTGGGACCTGCCCGCGCCCCGAAAGGACCGAAACCTCGACTGCCCCTTCCTCTGTTGGGGTATGTTCGGTTTGGGCTGGGGTAAGGATGTATCCTTTCCCTTGGATTGTTTGATGATTTCATCCAAACGCTCGCCAAACAATCGGTCGCCAGAAATTGGCAAACTGGTTAAGCGCTTTTTGGAAACAGAATCTGCCTTCCATTCCCGTAGCCACAAGGCCCTGCGGAGTACCACCGAATTGGCGGCTGCAACCGCCGTACGGCTCGCAGAGTCCAGGAAAGCATTAATAGCGTAAGACGCAAATGCCGACGTCTGAGTGGTTATGGACGCCACCTGTGGCGCGGACGTGCGTGTGGCTGCGTCAATTTACGCTTGACCTGCTGAGATAGCTTGTAGCGCCCATACGGCTGCGAACGCTGGGGCAAAAGAAGCGCCGATAGCTTCATAGATGGATTTCAACCAGAGCTCCATCTGCCTGTCAGTGGCATCTTTGAGTGAAGCCCCATCTTCCACTGCAAGTATGGATCTAGCTGCCAGTCTGGAGATTGGAGGATCCACTTTGGGACACTGAGCCCAACTTTTGACCACGTCAGGGGGAAAAGGATAACGTGTATCCTTAAGGCGCTTAGAAAAACGCTTATCTGGACAAGCATGGTGATTCTGGACTGCCTCTCTGAAATCAGAGTGGTCCAGAAACATACTCGGTGTACGCTTGGGAAACCTGAAACGGAATTTCTCCTGCTGAGAAGCTGACTCCTCCACCGGAGGAGCTGAGGGAGAAATATCCAACATACGATTGATGGACGCAATAAGGTCGTTCACTATGGCGTCCCCGTCCGGAGTATCAAGATTGAGAGCGGCCTCAGGATCAGAATCCTGATCAGCTGTCTCCGCATCATCAACCAGAGATTCCCCCCTCTGAGACCCTGCACAATATGATGATGTCGAGGGAAAATCTAAGCGAGCTCGCTTAGTCGGTCTGGGGCTGGAGTCTGTGTCAGAACCCTCAGCCTGGGATCCATGAGATACCCCGGGAGGACATTGTTGGTCCAGCTGAGGTGGGCCAGGGAACAAAGATTCAACAGAGTCCCTGTGCTGAGATACCGGCCTGGACTGCAAGGCTTCTAGTATCTTAGCCATAGTCTCAGAGAGTTTTGCAAACTCCGTCCCCGTCACCTGAACAGTGTTAGCAGGTGGCTCCCCCTGGGCCCCTCTTAGCAGAGGCTCCGGCTGAGTAAGTGCCACAGGGGCCGAATAGTGCACACAATGAGGGTCAGTGGAACCTGCCGGTAGCGGGGTCGTACATGCGGCGCAGGCAACATAATAAGCCTGTGTTTTGGCACCCCTGCCTTTCGTGGGTGCCATGCTATTATCTTCCCTGAGTAACACAATAGGGTATATAGCCAGAAATCAACTGTGCACCATACAGTGTAAAACATATATACCATAAACATATAATGTTACACTACTGCACAATGGGGCTAGCACCACAGGTGCTGCTTACCACCCGCCTAAAGCGGTTGTGAGGCCACCAGAGTCCCTGCCTGGGTCTCCCAGACTTTGTCCCCCTCTGCTGCGTCCGAGGAGCTGACAGGAAAGGCTGCCGGAGTCCTGAGGAGAGGAGGGAGCCGTGGGCGTGACCCAGAAAGTGCGGGAACTGGTGCCCGCACTGTGCACAGTGAGGGGGGTGGAGTATGCAAAGCATGCTCCAGCCCTCAGTGCTGCTCGTTCTGTGCAGCGTCCCGCCCTTCCCCTGCCTGTCAGGGCTGTGGGCGGGAGGAAAGGAAACTAGGCCGCAAAAAGCCGGGGACTCTAGTAATAAACGCGGCCGCCGGCGTGAAAGTCCCCGGCGCACTACAAGTCCCAGCCGCGCCGCAGTGTTTCCATGGCCGCAGCGGTCAGTGCGGCAGTCCCTATACATAAACACACTCAGCAACGCTGAGTGTGTAATGGCACATATTAACCCGGTCAGCGCCGTGGTCCCCGGTGCACTAGCACACCCAGCAAAGCTGGAGTGTTGCTGTGCGCGGTCCCCACCGGGATACAGAGTACCTCCAAGTAGCAGGGCCATGTCCCTGAACGATACCCGGCTCCTATCCAGCAGGCTCCACAGGAGTTGTGGATGAAGCGCGGTCTCAGTGCCTGGAGACCGATAGGATCCCACTTCCACCAGAGCCCTAAGGGGGATGGGGAAGGAAAAACAGCATGTGGGCTCCAGCCTCCGTACCCGCAATGGATACCTCAACCTTACAACACCACCGACAAGAGTGGGGTGAGAAGGGAGCATTCTGGGGGCTCTATATGGGCCCACTTTTCTTCCATCCGACATGGTCAGCAGCTGCTGCTGACCAATCTGTGGAGCTGTGCGTGCGTGTCTGACCTCCTTCGCACAAAGCAAAAAACTGAGGAGCCCGTGGGAGCACGGGGGGTGTATAGGCAGAAGGGGAGGGGCTTAACACTTTTAAGTGTAATACTTTGTGCGGCCTCCGGAGGCATAGCCTATACACCCAATTGTCTGGGTCTCCCACTGGAGCGACAAAGAAAAAACCCCAAACACTTCTCTGCAGACTCCCGTCCGATTGCTGCAGGACCCGGCGGTAATAAGCTGATGCGGTCACCTGACGGCATCAGCTGATAGTTTAAGCCGGCTGGGGCGGTATAAAGCTGGCCTCACTGCTGGACTTATACGATCAGCTGATCACCGGCAGGTCCTGCAGCCATCGGACGTGTCCTGGGAGTCTGCAGACAGGTGAATATGACTTTTTTTTTCTACTGTTCACCTTTGATTTCACAGCTGCTTCCACATCTTGTCCAGACACGGCGCAGGGGTGGCGGTACCGGGAGGATTCACACTTCTGTGTTTACTGACAGAAGGAAGCTTCTTCCTGTACATGTCACTTTTCTACCCACCCCTTGCGTTTATAGCTGTGTTTTTAGTCTTAGAAACACACTAAACCGCAGCTATATTTGCAATTTGCATTTTTCATTGCGTTTTTGAACAACTCATTGAACTCAATGGGTGAAAAACGCAGGAATAATGGACATGCTGCGTTTTTGTGGGCACCGCAAAAACGCAGCTAAAAAAAATGCTGTGTGCAGACAGCAAAAATGAAAACCAATAGACCTTGCTGGTGAAGCAAAGTCATGCAGTTTTCTAAACAAAAACGCACCCAAAAAACGAGCAATACCGCCGCGAAAAACGCACTGTGCGCACATAGCCTTATAGTATTTGTAGTGTTAGGTCTTATTCACATAGGTGTATGGTAACAGTATCAGTTATACAGGTCCACTTCAGTAGAACCACAGGGGGAGCAGGTAAACATCTATAATTTGGATTTATTTATTTATTTTCACACAGGAACACCTACCACAGGCTTAGCTTGTTATACAACCACTCAAGAATCCAGCCTTATAATATACAGTGCCTTAAAGTCTTAAACCACCCCCCACTTGGCATTTTACAATGTTTTGTTACCTCAGAACCTGGAATTTCACTGTTGTTGTTGAGCGTTTGTATCAGTTCATGTACAGAACATGCCTCCAACTGTGAACATTTGTTTTTATTTTTATTGTGAAAAAAAACAACAAATACAACAAAATAACTGAAAACGTCAGTGTGCATAACTATTCACCCCCTAAATTCAGTACTTTGTAGATCCTCCTTTTGTGGTAATTACAGCTGCAAGTCACTTTGGATAAGTCTCTATGAGCTTTCCACTGGGATTTTTGTCCATTCCTCAAGGTAAAATTGCTTCAGCTCCTTGAAGTTAGATGGTTTTCTGTGGTGAACAGCAATCTTCAATTCTGACCACAGATTCTCAAAATGGATTAAGGTCTGGGCTTTGACTAGGCCACTCCAGTGGTTTAAGGGGTAATGTGTAAATGTATTGGAGTGTTGCCTTTGCATTAGGACATTGTTTTGTTGGAAGGTGAACCTTTGTCCAACTCTCAGTTGACAAAACAGATTTTGCTCAAGAATATCCCTGTATTTTGCACTATTGATCTTCCCATCAACTCAGACCATTTTCCCTGTCATTGCGGCTAAAAACATCCACACAACATGATGCTGCCACCACGTTTCACTGTGGGGATGGTGTTCTTTCGGTGATGAGCTGTGTTGGTTTAGCGCCAGACATAGCGTTTACCTTGGTGGCCAAAAAGTTCAGTTTCAGTCTCATCTGACCACAGCACTTTCCTCCATACATCTGGGGGCTCTCCCACATGTCTTTTAGCAAAATCAAAATGACCCTTCTAATTTTAGGCTGTAAGTAAAGGCTTTTTTTCTGGCTACTCTTCCATAAAAGGCCAGCTCTATGGAGTGTATTGCTTATTGTGGTCGAATGGACAGATATGCTAGTTTCTGCTTCGGAACTCTGCAGCTCCTTCAGGGTTACCTTTAGTCACTGTGCTGCCTCTTATTAATGCCCTCCTTGCCTGGGCTGAGAGTTTTGATGGAAGGCCTTCTCTTGGCAGTTGTGCTGATGGGATTGGGATATTCTTTTAGAACACAACCCTGACTTGTACTTCTCAACAACTTTTTGTCTGCTTTGTCTAGAGAGCTCCTTGGTTTTCATGAGGTTTGGTTAGTGGTGCCTCTTGCTTAATGGTGTTGCAACCTCTGTGGCCTTTCAGAAAAGGTGTGTATATACCGACAGACCATGGGGCACTCCGATTGCACACAGATGGACTTCCTTTCACCAAGTATCTGACTTATGAAGGAAATTGCTTGCACCAGAAATGTTTAGGCACTTCATAGCAAAAGGGATGATTACATATGCACATGGCAATTTATAATTTATTTTATCCAATAAATTACATTTTTGCCAATTTTTTTTACTTCACTTCCCCAACTTAAGACTATTTTGTGTTGATACCTCGCTTACAAAAATATTTAAACCACAGGTTGTAATGTAACAAAAAATAGGTAAAAAGCCAAGGTGAGTTAAAATATTTGCAATGCACTATATATGATACATACATTGGATATCAAATGTCTACACACCACTGTTAGTTTCATAAAGGTTAAAAAAAAACCCTTATGGGTGACAGTAAGTGAAAAACTGAAAACTTTTCAGGTGGAAAAAGAAATTATTTGGTTGCATAAATAT
The DNA here is from genome assembly GCF_048569485.1 of Anomaloglossus baeobatrachus. Classification (NCBI taxonomy): domain Eukaryota; kingdom Metazoa; phylum Chordata; class Amphibia; order Anura; family Aromobatidae; genus Anomaloglossus; species Anomaloglossus baeobatrachus. Next base: position 467,776,077 of record NC_134358.1, read on the forward strand.
GCACACCCATAAAAACTAATACTTTGTGGAAGTACCTTTTGAACTTATGACAGGATTTAGTCTTTACGGGTAGAAGTAGAAGCATGGCACATCTAGAATTGGCAATTTTTGCTCACTTTTCCTTGCAGTAGCTTCAAATTTTTCAGATTGTGAGGTCATCTCCTGAGTTAATCATTATTTTCAGACAAGCCTAAAGATTTACAAATAGATTCAGCTCTGGGCATTTGCTGGGCCATCCCAAAACTTTGATCTTCATCTGGTGAGGCTATTATTTTGTTGATGTGGAGGTATGCTTAGGGCTGCCATCATGCTGAAAGGTGAAATTCCTCTTCATATTTAACTTTTTTACTAGAAGGCCTGAAGATTTTGATGCAATATTAACCAATATTTGGAACTGTTCATAATTCCCTTCACTTTGACTAAAGCTCGAGTTCCAGGTGCCAAGATGAAAAAAAAAAAAAAATCAGTGCTAAAGTTGAATGCTGCTTCCACCATGCTTCTCTGTGGGTATGGTGTTCTTTTGGTGACAATGCAGTATTGCCTCTGTGCTAAACATAGATTTTGTAATCATGAGAAAAAGTTCAAGGTTGGTCTCATTAAATTAAAACAAATTTTCCCACAAGCTTTTGGCAGATTTGATGCAGGTTTTGGCTAAACATAGCTAGGCTTAGATGTTTTCTTTGCGAGAAAAGGTTTCTGTGTTGCCACCTTACTCCACGGGCCAGATATGTGAGGTATAAGGGAAATTGTTTTCACCTGCAGAACACAACCAATACTTTCCAAAAGTTCCTGCAGTGCCTTTAAAGGGAACCTGTCAAGCGCAATATGCACCCAGAACCACAAGCAGTTCTGGGTGTATATTGCTAATCCCTGCCTAACCATCAGCATAGATAACAACAGCATAGATAAAGGGATCTTTAGAAAAAGTATTTCTAAAGATCTTTTATCTTATGCTAATGAGCGAGGGGCCTAGTCCCAAGAGCATTATATCCCTGACTAGTCTGCCCTCTTATCATGCCCACAGGGGCATACTAACATGCTATTCAATACAGCGTCACCAGCGGTGACGCGCGTACCTGTGTTTGCTGTCTCTGCTGTCAGATCAGTGGAGCACATCCAGTCATGCGCAGAACTCTCTGAAGCCAGGACGCGTACACCCGGCTTCATACTGCACATGACCGGAAGCACCCGGTATTCAGAACAGCTTCACCACTACCGCTGGTGATGCTGCATTGAATAACATGTTAATACACCCACGGGCGTACTAACATGCTAATAGGGCGGACTAGTCGGGAGATATTACACCCTTCGGACTAGTCCCCGTGCTCATTAGCATAAGATAAAAGATCTTCAGAAATACTTTTTCTAAAGATCTCTTTATCTATGCTACTATATACAGGGACGGTTAGGCAGGGATTAGCAATATGTACCTAGAACTGCTCATGGTTCTGGGTTCATATTGCACCTGACAGGTTCTCTTTAATGTTGCTGGAGGCCTCATGGACCAATTTTCTTTTTGTCTCTTCGTCAATTTTGAGGGACATCCAGTACCCAGTGCTATCACTGTTGTGCCAAATTTAAGCCACTTCGTGATGACCGTCTCCACAGTGTTCCATGGTACATCTAATGCTTTGGAATAAATGTTGTACTCTTCTGATAACTTTCAACAGTGAGAGCCCTTTGCTGTGTTGTAACTGTTTGTGAACCATGGCTTTTGCAGGAAAATTAAAAACTAAGAAAATGTCAGGGAAAATCCTACTAGAAGAGCTAAACATTATATGGGGCTAATCAGAATCCCTGTAAATGATATCAGCTGTGTACTAATTACTATTTGACATGAGATTAAATGTGATTGGCTAATTCTGAACACAACCATGTCTAATTATAGGAGGGTGTTCACACTTATGCAACCACAGTATTTGAGTTTTGGTATTTTTAGCCCCCTAAAAAGGATTTCAGTTTTTCAAGGGATTTGTGCAAATTATTGGTCACATTAAAAATGAAAAACTTCTGAAATGATTCTTCTTAGTGGGATTTTTTTACATGACAAAAATCTGACATTTTAACAGGGGTGTGTAGACTTTTTAGATCCAAGGTAGATAGATAGACCTGTTATTACAGTTCCATGTTATGTTACGGTGTTTCCCATATATTTGTGGTGTTGGGCTATGTGCGCAGTAGGCGTTTTTGCGCGTTTTTCGTTTGCGTTTTTGGGCTCAAAACTGCATGACTTTGCTTCCCCAGCAAAGTCTATGACTTTTCATTTTTGCTGTTAGCACACAACCTTTTTTTTTAGCTGCGTTTGAGCTTTAAAAAAAAATTAAGAAAAAATAAAAAATATGGACATGTCAATTCTTTCCTGCGTTTTACACCCATAAAATGCATTGGAAAAAACACAGCAAAACACAGTGATCAAAAACGCAGCAAAACCCAGCCAAAAACGCACTGAAATGCGGTAAAAACACGTTTTTTCGGGTGCTTTGTTTTGCATTTTTGCAGCCAAAAACGCAGAGTCAAAAAAAAATGCTGTGTGCACACATCGCCTAATGGCTTTTTTTTTATATATATATATATATATTATATATATATATACTCGTTTTTAGTTTTTGTAGGGGCATCAATCCCCCACTGTATATATTTAAACAAAGCATAAAAAAATCTGATCTGTCTCCATGAAGAAACCTTCACTTTTTATAAGTATCTCATTTCATACGGTACAGATACAGAAGAATTATGGAGTAGGACAACTGGTGTATGGTGGTGATACATACTGTATATACACAATTTTCTCTAAACTGCTGTTGTGTCTGGTATGTCTGTTTCGTACCATTTAGTAATTTACAAATTCTAATGTCTGCAGAAATGTCAGGGTTTTATACAGAAGATAGAGACAATAGAAGCATTATTTATTTGGAGATATTCTGTCCACTGAGCGACTTAATGAGAACTATAAAAAAAAAAACAAAAGCCGTTGTTGATCTTTGGTCTTCGTGAAAAAACAGTGACGGGTATAAATTTCCTCTTAAATTATTTCAACTAATTTAGCATCTGTTCCCCTGGTGTTAATATTATCAGCTCGTCTGTAGTCTTCCTAGAGTAGACATACCGTACATAGTTTCCTATAGGTCATAGTTTTCCACTTGGTTTTGCTCAACAGCTGGTACCCGGACTCCTTCCTGCAACTGAGAAGTGGTTCATCGTCTGGCTGAGGCCTGCACCGTCTTCTCAGCAGCACACGTACAATCCCTCTACAGTAACACGATATTGGCCTACCAGTATAAGTATACAACACCCTGCTAAACTTGAGTTACAGCCTCTCCCAGGCATCATGTGGCAGCTGAATAGCATGAAGGAGTTGTTTGAGAAGAGGTAAGAAATAAGGAAGAATAATCATATATAAGCAGCGTACCACAAGGCACTATAGCAAAGGTGCTGGGCACTGCATGAAGCTGGAATTGTCACCCCCAGTATACTGGCCTTGGCATTCCACATGTTGGGTTTAAAGGGTTAGTCTGGTGGCACTCACTTCTGCTTTGGCGTGGGAGTAGCACCAATGACATCACAACCCTACCTGCCGAGACCTGTGCATGATCGGCAGGTATTGTGCAAGTGTCCTGTTCGTTAGAGTGTGTAATTGAGCCGTGTCAGACCATCCCTTTAACAGAACATCCATCCTCATCAAAAGACCTCCATCCCATATATCTACCAGGGTATACTGGTGTCAAATGGGAGGGTTCTTTGCTCAGAAATAGTGATGAGTGAATACTAAAAATATTCAGGTTTGGATTATTCATTCTGAATACCTAATATTATTCCAGTATTTGTCACAACTAACAAACCAAATGCAAGTCAATGGGGAACCAGAGCATTTTTCTGGAAAAATCTTCATGAAAAATTCTTGGATTACCTAGTGACTTGCTTTAGGTTCATTATTCGTGACGAATACTGGAATAGTACTAGGTAGGCCGTGCTTTTTTAAACTATACAAATTAGCCATGTGTGGAGCGGAGGCACAAGCCAGAGGCGTATCTAGGGGGGAGCTGACGGGCTGCCTGATACGGCGGGTGTGGAAGTCTGCCGGGGTGGGAGCCAGCTATTCCCTGAGCATGTCTGTCACTCTGACAGCCGCTCTCATAGGAAGTGCAGCGCGCGGCTCCCACTGCTCAATTGTCCTTGTATCTGTCAGACGCAAGGACAATTGAAGCGGTGATCCCTGGCGCTGACTTCCGGGTCAGCGCGACGGCTTTCATGTGAGCAGGTCAGCTGATCACACTGCTGACCCGGAAGCCAGCGCCGCAGCGTGGAGGCGGCAGAGAAACGCTACACTGTGGAGCTGAAGACCAGGAGGAGGAACATTATGGGGTGAGAGGGGAGTATTTATGAAACAGTATGGGGGGGAGGGAACTATCTGTGGACACACTATGGGGCGGGCAGAGGGTGGGGAGGGGGCAATATCTATATACACAGTATGGGGGCGGGGGGAGAGAGGGAACTGTGGACAGAGTATGGTGGGAAGAGAGGATGGGGAGGGGGGGGGGGGGGGGAGTATGTTTGGACACAGTATGGGGGGAGAGAGGATGAGGTTTCATGTATGGGGAGAGAGAGTTTGAGGGGTGATGCATGGGGAGAGAGAGTTTGAGGGGTGATGCATGGGGAGAGAGAGGATGACGGGTGATGCATGGGGAGAGAGAGGATGAGGGGTGATGCATGGGGACAGAGAGGATGAGGGGTGATGCATGGGGACAGAGAGGATGAGGGGTGATGCATGGGGACAGAGAGGATGAGGGGTGATGCATGGGGACAGAGAGGATGTGGAGCGATGCATGGGGACAGAGGATGTGGAGCGAACTGGAAAGAAATTTTGAGGACACAGAATAAATAGTGACATGGTATGAGGAGCAAGTGGGCAGGATGGGGAGTGAGGTGGACAAGTATATGGACACAGGAGGTAGTGAGGAGACAGTAAGGGATGAGAAGAATGTGAGGGACAAAGAATAAAGACTGGGTAGTGGAGGGGGTGGTATGGAGAGGGGGAAGAATGGGAGGACAGTGTGAGGTTATAGCAAGGAGGGAGAGTGTGATGAAGGCACAGTATAAAGACTGGGCAGTATAAGGGGACACAGTGTAAAAGACACTGTAAACAGTAGGCTCAGTATGGAAAGAGGGAATATGGAGAGCATGTACCATAGGAGGGACAGTGTGGGTCATATTTTGTGCAGAGAATACTGTGAGGGGCCATTATTTATTCTGGGGCACAGTGTAGGGCAGATATTTTTTAAGTAGAAGTATTATAATCATTCTTCTACTTTTAGGGGCATCATGTCGGCATGTGTTACAGAAGACCGGAGAAGATGGAAATCTGCTGAGACGAGATGTGACTGAAAAGTCATCATTGTGTCAGGACAAGATGAAGACAAGAAAGAAATGACTAGAGACAACATCATCTATAAAGGTACCTGAATGTAAATATTTATTTGTGATACTGACAATGTCTTATCATTAGGTCTTGGTCCCACTTGTGCATTGCTTCTGATGTGAGCGCAATGGGACCCCCACTGATCAGCTGATTATGGTGCAGGTGGCCGGAAATGCTTATTTCTGGATCTGCTCCGTCCTCTGATGGTGTCCGCGGCCGGGTACTGCACATCCGCCTCATTGATTTTAATAGGAGACTGCTGCCATTATCAGAAGAGTGAGCAGATCCAGAACTGAGCACTTCCAGCCACTTGCTACCACCGACAGATAGAGTAGGGAATTGGCGGGGGGTGCCGGACCCTGACCAATCAGACATTGGTGATATATCCTAAGGGGTACTTTGCATGTTGCGACATCGCTACTGCGATATCGTCGGGGTCAAATCGAAAGTGACGCACATCCGGCGCTGGTAACTACGTCGCAACGTGTAAAGCCTAGATACGCCGATAATCGATCGCAAAAGCGTCGAAAATCGGTGATCTATGTAGCGTCGGTCATTTTCATAATGTCGCACCAATAAGAGATACGATGTTGTTCCTCGTTCCAGTGGCAGCACACATCGCTGTGTGTGAAGCTGCAGGAGCGAGGAACATCTCCTTACCTGCCTCCACCGGCTATGCGGAAGGAAAGAGGTGGGCGGGATGTTTACGTCCCGCTCATCTCCGCCCCTCCGCTTCTATTGGCCGCCTGCCGTCGCTGTGACGCCGCACGACCCGCCCCCTTAGGAAGGAGGCGGGTCGCCGGCCAGAGCAACGTCGCAGAGCAGGTAAGTAGTGTGAAGCTGCCGTAGCAATAATGTTCGCTACGGCAACTATCACAAGATATCGCATGTGCGACGGGGGCGGGTACTATCATGCTCGGCATCGCAAGCATCGGCTAGCGATGTCGCAGCGTGCAAAGTACCCCTAAGGTAAGGTCATTAATGTTAAAGTAGAGGACAATCTGTCTAATAAAGTCTTGTGCCGTCTGACAAGCTAAGGGTTACAATGTTTTTATTTAAGTTGTTAGGAGCATTAAAGGGGTTGTCTAAATTTGTGATGAGTCTGCAGTCACTGCTTGTGTCACTCTGTGACTGCAGCCTTCTGAATTCTCACAGTGTGAACACTGCACGGTCAGGATTCTGTGGTGCCGGCGGTGAGGGTGGGAGGTTATGAAGCTGCAAGTATGCGATTTACATAGATGTGGTCATGTGCTGAACAGACATGCTCAATGACAATGAATTGTCTGAGGCTGGACACATCAAACCAGAATGTGGCCAGAAGTATACAAATCTCATACTTGTGCTCACATGATCGTCCACTCTCTCCACTGGCACGTACCGGCAAATATTTTTTTTTTTTACCAAAAAAAGCACTGGTACTAGGTACTCATTATGAAAAACCTGAACGTGAATATTTAGTATTCGCTCATCACTACTCAGAACCCTTTGCTATTAAGCAGGAGTGGCCTTCATGTCTTAGTCTATTACCCATGTAGTAACCATTGTAGAAGAAAAAAAAAGAAACAAAATGTCCAGCAGGAGATTTGCCTGGCAATAATAGCCACTTTTCCCGCCAGGTTCATGTAATCAGACTTGCCAGGTCAGCTTCAATGTAGAAAAGTGCTTGCAATTTTGAGACAACTTATTTAAATTACTATATAAAGACTGAAAATTTACAAGAAAAGAAAGCAGAAAATAGTAGGCAAGGTGACAATTTAAAAATGCTATATTCCCACTCATGAAATACCCTTTATAAAAGCAAAGACGTATAGCCCATGCTATAGCCGGCAAAGCAGGAACGTCCTGAGAGTTGTGATTACACAGAAGAACGTGACGTTGAGGCAAGTTTCCACCAGAGGTAGGCAGTCCAAAACAAAACTTGCAGGCGGCAGAGAATCAATGGAGAAGTCTCTTTAACACAAGCCACTATGGTCTATAGTGACAAGTCAACGTGTGATCCGTTACACAAAAGTTTTTATGTACTTAGAAACGTCATTACAAAAAGTTGCACCATGTCAATTCGAATTAAATCCATAAATAAAAAGCTTTCAAGATTACAAGGAAGAGAGCACAATGGTGAACGGTGGTGGCCTCTCAGGCATCTCCAACATGAAACCAGTCATAGGTAGAAAACCTGATTGTGAATTGCAGAAGAGTGATTCTGGAAACAACTTCTCTCTACCTGGAGATATAGTCACACAGGATACTGTCCATTCACCTCCCATCCAGTGCTGTGGAAAAGGTCATATCCCTGGACTCCAATATGACTGGTCATACAACTTCATCCGATTCTAGACCATGTTCTTCATACAAAGTGTTCAAAATATTTAGCTGCTTCTCCATAGCTGGCAGATAAATGTTAAGGTCCCTCATCATAGCATCAGTGAATGATTCGTCCTTCTCATCTCCTTCCTGAACAACCAGTGCAGCCACGAATCCCTCATACGTTGGAGCTGCTCTTAATGCCAGCTGTAAGAATTGAGAAAAACGTTACTGCTCAAGAATTAGAAGTTTATTCCCAATTTAATCTTAATTAAACAACTTTTGTGAATAAATTACCATTTTACTAATTTTCCTTTAAAAGGGTAATCTCAAGTTTGAAAATGATCCACTACCCAATCGATAGAGGATAACTTCTGGATCGCCGGGTGTCTGACCATTAGAAGAGCCCAGTGGGAATGGAACGATGGTTGATCATGCACACTGACGCTTCAATCATTCTTATGCGAGTGCTGAAGTCTAGCCAAGTGCAGCTCTCTACCATTACAAGAGGCAGCGCTAACAGCCTCGTTCTAGGGATCAGTGGGGGTCCAAGTGGTCGGAATTCCAGCAATTGGTATCCCGTACCCCCTATCCCATGTATTAAGGGATAATTTCCAAACTTGAGACAATCACTTTTAAGGGTTTTTGTATGGTCACAGTAATGTGCTTCAGCTGTTCATCCAAAGACACGCTGTAAGCCAAAAACAGAACTTCGACAGCCTGGCAAAGTGGCACCATAGGGTCATCGCTATGTTCATGGACTATACCATGCCTCACAGTTAAATAGGCTGCAAACCATGGTAAGTGTGCCCTCTTCAATGACACCCCAAATGGGAGTTTATGAAATAATTTATAAGTTAAGGGCCCTGATGAAGCACAACAGCATGAGCATCTTCTGTATTTTCTTCCTAAAGTGATAAACATAAATAAAAAAAACAAACATTGTGAAACACTGCCCTTAACCCCTTTCTGCTATGTGACATTCTAATAAAAACAGAAACAGTAGGTTGGTGCCATCATTTGTGAGTGCTGTTTGTATTGTATAGCCAACATCCAGCTATAACAGCCGGGATCAGAGCCATCTCCAATCCCATGCATGTCACCACTAGAAGCCATCAATACGGGCCACAGCATCGGAGTGGTTATGCAGAGGGAAAGGGGCCCCTCTGTCACCCTCTTGGTTCCCCTATCCCTCGACCACCGGGTGCTGATGTGTTTCCATGGTATCCAGGACCTAACAAAGTTACTGCCATGTACATCTACCTATTAGATCCTGAAGCAGACAGGTCCTACCAGGTTGCTTGTCAAGAGAGTACTGAAACAATAATATATTGAAATATGGAAGAGATAAGGGGGCCTTATACGCAACGACATCGCTAACAAGATGTCGTTGGGGGTCACAGAATTCGTGACGCACATCTGGCCTTGTTAGCGACGTCGTTGTGTGTGAAACGTATGAACGACCACTAACTATCAAAATTACTCACCTAATCGTTGATACGTCATTCTAATCCCAAATATCGGTGATGTTGCAGGACACAGGTTGTTTGTCATTCCTGAGGCAGCACACATCGCTACGTGTGAAACCCCAGGAACGAAGAGCAGCACCTTACCTGCGTCCTCCGGCAACAAGGTGGGCGTCACTTTCTTTCGGCTACTCTCCAACCCTCCGCTTCTATTGGACGGCTGCTGTGTAACGTCGCTGTGACGCCGCACAAACCGCCCCCTTAGAAAGGAGGCAGTTTGCCTGCCACAGCGACGTTGCAAGGCAGGTAAGTACGTGTGACGGGTCCTAGCGATGTTGTGCGCCACAGGCAGCAATTTGCCCATGACGCACAACCGACGGGGGCGGGTGCTTTCACCAGCGACATTGCTAGCGATGTCGCTGCGTGTAAAGCAGCCTTTACAGAGTATTACATGATCAGTGAGAGGAATGTCTTGGCCATCCTAAAATTACTCTGCAATCACATTTTTTAGAGTGTCATGGCAGAGAAAGCAGCTGCAGGAGTAGGACTTCAGATGTCAGACACAGCCAGACTCCCCATAAACAAGTCAGAGATGGTGTAATACTATCTCTGTCTTGCTGACTGTGGTATACAAGAGCTGAACAAATACTGTGTATACAGTACAAGCAGTGGTAATCCCGCTTCTTCCAGACCCAGAAAACATATGATTGCTGGGTGCTGAAAAGGAGCAGGCACTTCTGGGTCGCAGCAGACACAGATCAGCTTTGCTGTTCAAGCATGAGGCTGGATTTGCCCTGTAAGTGGGTATAAAATGCCAACCCAAGCAACAGGGAAAATCAGCAATATAAAAATATACCTACTGTTCAAATGTCCCCCACCAAAAATGTCTTTTATGACCTTATGTGGGGGCGCAATAAAAAAAAAAAAAAAAAAAAAAAAAAAAGAAGAAACATCCCCTCCCCACCCCCAGAAAAATACTTCAGTGCCAGTCCACAGTTTCTAGCCTCTCACATTTTCAAGAGGGGAAATAAAAAAAAATATATATATAGTTTACAACCAACAGCTACAAATTTCTATGGAATTAATTGAGAGGGCAAATAACAAAAGACAAAATTTAGGCTCCTATATGTCTCAAAAAGAGAAAAGGTTATAGAGCATGCACAGGGAAAATATAAAAAAAAAAAAAATATAAAAAAAAAAATAAAATAATAATGACTACTCATGAAGGAGGATAAATTGCCCCATTTAGAACTTAACATTCTGTATATTATAATTTTTAATCTCCTAAAGACACTGGCTAATTTAGTACTTATGTAGTTAGCATTTTTTAAGGAATGAGGTTTTGGGAAAAGACCTTAAACAAAAAAAAAAAAGTAAAAAAACAAAAACTACCAAACAATTCTATGCTGCCATCTATAGGCCAAAAACAGAATATCAATCTCTTGGACAAGGCGGTGTTCAAAAACTTGTTCATGATAAAACTTAGATTACAACAAATAAGTAGCATACATACTATACTGGTATATACTAATAATACACTGTACAGATAACACACTTACCGCAAATACACCTCTAACCACCCAGCCATGATACTGACGTAGTGTTTTACCATATGCATTACCTGAAAAAAGCAGATACACAGTGACACAATATTACTGTTTGACCAGATGGAGGATTGGACGTGGAAAATTCTGTTTGTTAAAACTTCAAAAGACAGGAAAGTAAAAGGACGCCGAGTGTAAATAATTGTGGAGGTGAATGGTGACGTGTAGGAATCTCACCTAACAAGATTTTACTAACATCACAGATGTTCGTGTGTTTGGACTTGTTCCTCAATTTGTGTGTACAGCCCTTACAATAAGGTTCGGTCTAATCATCATGAGAGAGACCAAACTAAAGCATAATAGCTCCGGTTGTGCGCATGGAAAACATTCCTTCATACATCAGGATCAGTGTCTCTCCTGATGAAGACCGCTGCCACTAAATCGTCAGATACCGTGACATCTTGATTATTAATTCCATTTGCAATATACTTTTTAATCTCCTAGCCACAGGATAGACTGACTGCAAGGACTCAAACTGATCCTCAGCACAGGGCATGTACATCCCTATCAGTCTAGGTTCACACAAGCATAATTTAAGTCCAAGTGCTGTGTAAGAGAAAACACAAAAGCACACGGACCAATATTATTCACAAAGCTGAGTGCTTAAAAAAATAAATACAGTAAAAAGCAGTACGCCCTAGTTTCTTCCATGACAGATGAGACTCGCCAATTCAAGTGGACGAATTTGCAAAAACCGCCTCGCCCCAAAAAAAAAAAAAGCAGAAAACAGATGGAACCACCATATGACATCAGTTTTTGTTCTGAATACATTTCTATTCTTTAATGTATGAATGTATGTCTTCAATCTTGTAAACTTTTAATAAGTGCTGTAAAAATATAGGATTGTATATCGACTGCACATAGATGACGTGAGGAAAGTCAGAATTTTCAGAATGAGAGGTTGATTATTATATATATATATATATATATATATATATATATATGATAGTGTGAACTCTTAGCCTAAGGCCTCCTTCACACATCAGTGCAAAACACAAACGTTTGCAGCGGTTGATGGTGTAGGTGCGTATGTGTGTGCATGTTCCGTGTGCTGTTCCTTTGCTATCCGTGTGACATCAGGGTAACACACAAACAGCATGAACTGGTATACTTACCTGTATCTAGTGCTGCTGTCTGTGGCACTGCTGTTACTAGCAGTTCTGCGCTGAGTGCAGTGAATATGAAATGGACATAATGAGCGGGCCCGGAAGCAACAGCAGAGGCAGAGACAGGTAAGTATAAAAATTCTTTATTTTTATGTCACCTATGTTTTCTTCCGTGTGTGTCACACTGTTCCCATCACTGTACAGTTTGTGTGACACCTGTACTGCTGGCAGAAAATGGACATTTCACCATATGCTCCACACGGACACACGATCCATATCAAAACATAGACGTGTGTGCAGACCCATTGATTTTAACAGGTCTACACATGTCCGTGTCTCTGGTACGTGTGAAAATAGACATCACAGGTACCGGAGACACGAACGTGTGAAGGAGGCTTTAGAATGGGCTGAAAAAACTGTGACAGCCCCATAAGTGATGCAAGTAGCGGCAGTCAAGTATGCATGCTGCTGTTCCATTCTAACGAGGATAAAACTGCCCCATTTTTTCCACTTAAGGGGGGGGGGGGAGCGGGTGTAGTTCTCACTATGAGTAGATGATTACTTCTTGCAACTGGAATACTGTCTTATGTGTCTCTGCTTAAATTGTACACTGGAAAAACAAAGACTATGACTTACAAAAGCTCCTGGGATATGTACCAAATTTGTCTACCGTATATGCTAAAAGTAGGGCAAAAAAAAGCTATATGAATGGGGTCTAAGAATGAGACAGCCAAAGCTCCGGCCTAATACGTCTTCAAGATCTAACAGCTAAAAAGTCTCAGGAATTGGGTCTGTAACTTAAAAATCTATAGTGAAGCAATAAGGCAGATATTTTTTCTCCATTATTACAGATTATATTATATATATATATATATATATATATATATATATATATATATATATATATATATATATATATATATATATAATTATATATATATATACATACATACATACATACATACATACATACATACATACATACATACATACATACATACATACATACATACATACATACATACATATATATATATATATATATATACATACATATACACACACACATATATATATATATATATTATTTCTAATTATTCTTCATTAAAAGTCTGTTGAAATGAAGAAAGGAAAAGAATATCTATGGTATACCCCATCCTTATTATACGCTATAAATCTATAACAGAAGGGGGACATCACTTATCAGACATTTATGATATGCCTTAGGCATATGCCATAAGTGTCCTCCACAGAATACCCTATCAGCACAAGTCACAGGCGAGGGAAGGCTAAAACCTCATACATCACACACTTTAAAGGTTTGGCACTTACTTAATGCAGTCTGGATGTTATTTTCACCATTTTTCACTTCAGTAAGAAACTGAAACAGGAACTTCAAACCTCTGCAAGAAGAAAATAAAGGTAGGATTTTCTGATGTATTTCTGCTTACTCTGCGATTGTTGTAAACATTAAAATGGTGATCATTGCCTTTTATTCTCATTGAGAATGATAATAACCAGACAACAGTGTAAAATACATAAGACAAGAGGCTAGCACTTATTGTAATTTACCTCCTATGACCAAACTCATTTTTACAAGGTGTGCATGAAACATTTGCCAAAGAACAAAAGGTGTGTGGACTTTTACATGGCGCTACTGTAGCATCTGCCTCTACTGCAGGAGCCAGCGTGTACAGGATCAACTCAACTTAGTCATATACACAATATATACAATAGTCACGTGTGCAGTCTGGCCCTCATATTCCCCCAGCTTCTCATACAGCATGGTTTAGTTCAACAGCTGCTGATGGGCTAGAGCCAGCGTTATTTAGAAGTGTAGACACCGCATACTCTAGTGCTACAATGTGCAGGCCTCTATAGTAGCATTGCGTCCACTTTACTTCTGTGCATCATCTCAGAAGGTATAAAAGCTAGAATATCCAATTCTACAGTCACCGGTATCAGCGGCACTTATTTTTTATCACCTTTTCAGCCACAGAAGAGCTTCAGTTGCAGAGTTGCGCACTTGTGCCAGGTTATTGTTAATTTCATGGAGAACAATCTTCTGAAGTGTTGTCAATTCTTCCTTATTGGTTATGTATTTCTGATTTATTTTCTGAGAAATTAAAATAAAAAACTGATCAGACCTGATGAACGATCACATAGGTCAATACACTCTGGTATGTAATGTCAGAGTGAAAAAGAAAGGATCGCATTCATTTTTCAGTTTACACAAATAGTGTAAAAATAAAGTATTTTGTTTTGCATTCGCCAGTTTTGAAAAAGTGGTATGAAACGTAAATGTGATGACCGGCACTGTCCCTCGACACACTGTCCTGAGTCTACAAAATACTGACCACGACAGATCCAAGTACCCTCCCTCACTTCTGCAATGCATGGGAGACAGAGCTCCAGGCAGAGTTCCCTAGGGAGCAATGGGATCGTTGTTTCCACCTAACCCACAAGTCGGCAGTGGCTACGAGGTCCCAAGAGACCTGTTACAAAATCATCTCCCGATGGTATCTGGTCCCAGGGCTGCTCCATAAATGGTGCCCGGACAAACCTGACGTCTGTTGGCAATGTGGAGCCCCTGGGGGTAGCATGTTGCATATTTGGTAGCAGTGCCCGAGCTTGGCGACTTTCTGGAGAGGGGTCCTGGAAATTATTCTTGAGGTCACAGGAGTTAAAGTTCCCAGACGACCAGAGGTGGCCCTGCTCTATATGTTTCACATGCCATGAAAGGCCTATAAGAAGTTGCCTCTCGGGTATCTTTTTCAGGCCGCCAAGGCGGTCATCCTGTGCTACTGGACCTCTGCTGAGCCTCTGTCCTTGGAGGAGTGGGTGGAGGAAATAGGTATGACCTATTGCATGGAACGAGTCAAGGCTCAGTCATGCGGGGAGGCTGTTGCCACTGCCAGAGACATTTGTGTCTTGGACCTCAGTCACTCTTATTTGTGTCGGGACCTAAGTCACTCACATTTGTGTCGGGACCTAAGTCACTCACATTTGTGTAGGGACCTAAGTCACTCACTATGCGGTAAACCCCTGCCTGGGTACCCCTCTGGAGGAGAAACATCCTGTCAGTCCTTTTATTAATCGCTCTGAACTGCTGGTTTTGCTGTGGTCTCCAAGGTCTCTTTCCCACCCCTCCTTACCCTGATTTAACTATCCCATTCTAGCTCTTTCCTACCTATACCTTCTTCTCCATTTTTGCTCTTCTCTTGGTTGCTCAGATATACCTCTACCTGTCGGATTATACCTTCATATATGACTGTTTACAAAACGTTTTTTTTTTTTTAATAGAGACCACAGAAATACCCAAAAGTGACATTTTAAAAACTGCACCCCTCAAAATGCTCAAACCATTAACCCTTCCACTGCTTCACAGGAATTAAATATGGAAGGAAAAAAATGGAAATTTTACTTTTTCAAACAAAAATAATTGCTTTAGCCCCATTTTTTTTTTCATTTTCACAAGGATAACAGAGGAAAATGCAGCATACAATTAATTGTGCAATTTCTCCTGAGTACATTGACACCCCATATGTAGTGGCAAACTACTGTTTGGGCACACAGTAGGGCTCGGAAGGGAAGGAGCACCATTTGAATGTTGAAGCGCCATTTTGGCTAAAAAGATTGGAATGTTGCATTTAAAGATCCCCTGACATGCCAAAAAAAGCAGTAACCCCCCCACAAGTGAACTCATTCTAGAAGTTCATGGAATTCATCTAGGGGTGTAGTCAGCAATTAGAACCCTTAGCTGATTCACAGAATTATATAACATTAGGCTGCAAAAATAAAAAAATACCAATATTCCCCAAAATATGTTTCTTTGACCCCAAAGATGGAAACCGCTGGACAATAGTTTAAAGTGACTCCATCTGCATCATTACAGTGCATTTACCATTGGGAATTATGTCTGAATCCCGTTTTTGTTTTTTTTTCCCACAGAGATTTACACGTAATCACAGGTCTAAGCGCTAAACGAAGAGAGCAAGATAAAATGTGAGCTGAGCCTGACTGCAATCTTTGGGATGCAGAATGAACAATTCAACAGTAGTTGAAGAATTGGCTTTATTTATTACACTACCAGACTGTATGAAGCCCCCAGCCACGTCACAGTGAACCTCTGAGTGGGTCCCTATCTATTTGAAGCCTTAAAAAGGTACAGCGCCATGCTCCAGCAACTTCTGCGGTGACAGTGTACCAGCAGGGCAGGTGATCTGGTGCCTTACAACAACCATGCTACAAGGATGACTCCAGGCCATACCACACAAAGAAACAAAATCACTGCAACAATGACCGCCACAACAAAAACACCATGTGAAAGCTTTTATTCTTCAGGTCACTACAATCACAGCGATACCACATTTATAACGTTTTTTGCATCACCGAATATTGAAGGATCTAATCTTGTTTTCTTTTTGGTCGAGTCATATGGGGGCTTCTCTTTTGCATGACGAGTTGGAGTTCTTATTGATACTATTTTAACACTAGAACTACTGAGGTAGTCATTTTGACTACTTCGCACTATGTAGTTCTATTAGGTGTCACGAGTCCAGTAGTTCTAGTGTTAAGGCACATAATATTTTTTTCATTGAAATATTTTACATTTACCGTATTTTTCGCTTTATAAGACGCACTTTTCCTCCCAAAAATTTGGGAGGAAAGAAGGGAATTTTGTTACTTACCGTAAATTCCTTTTCTTCTAGCTCCTATTGGGAGACCCAGACGATTGATTGGGTGTATAGTACTGCCTCCGGAGGCCACACAAAGCATTACACTAAAAAGTGTAAGGCCCCTCCCCTTCTGGCTATACACCCCCAGTGGGATCACTGGCTCACCAGTTTTAGTGCAAAAGCAAGAAGGAGGAAAGCCAATAAGTGGTTTAAACAAATTCACTCCGAAGTAACATCGGAGAACTGAAAACCATTCAACATGAACAACATGTGTACCCGAAAAACAACCAAAAATCCCGAAGGACAACAGGGCGGGTGCTGGGTCTCCCAATAGGAGCTAGAAGAAAAGGAATTTACGGTAAGTAACAAAATTCCCTTCTTCTTCGGCGCTCCATTGGGAGACCCAGACGATTGGGACGTCCAAAAGCTGTCCCTGGGTGGGTAAAGAAATACCTCATGTTAGAGCTGTAAAACAGCCCTTCCCTACAAGGAGGCAACCGCCGCCTGCAGGACTCTTCTACCTAAGCTGGCATCCGCCTAAGCGTAGGTATGCACCTGACAATGCTTGGTGAAAGTGTGCAGACTCGACCAGGTAGCTGCCTGGCACACCTGCTGAGCCGTAGCCTGGTGCCGTAATGCCTAGGGCGCACCCACGGCTCTGGTAAAATGGGCTTTCAGCCCTGATGGAACCGGAAGCCCAGCAGAACAGTAGGCTTCAAGAATTGGTTCCTTGATCCATCGAGCCAGGGTGGATTTGGAAGCCTGCGACTCTTTACGCTGATTAGCGACAAGCACAGAGAGTGCATCCGAGCGGCGCAGAGGCGCCGTGCGGGAAATGTAGATTCTGAGCGCTCTCACCAGATCCAACAAATGCAAATCCATGTCATATCGATGAAATGGATGAGACAAAAGGAAGGTAAGGAGATATCCTGATTGAGATGAAAGGGGGATACCACCTTAGGGAGAACTCCGGAATCGGGCGCAGCACTACCTTGCCTTGGTGAAACACCAGGAAGGAAGCTTTTGGATGACAGCGCTGCTAGCTCGGACACTCTCCTAAGAGACGTGACCGCTACCAGAAAGGCCTCTTTCTGGGAAAGTCGAGAGAGTGAAACATCTCTCAGAGGCTCGAAGGGCGGCTTCTGGAGAGCAATTAGTACCCTGTTCAGATCCCATGCGTCCAACGGCCGTTTGTACAGAGGGACAATGTGACAAACCTCCTGCAGGAACGTGTGTACCTGAGGAAGTGGTGCTAGGCGCTTCTGAAGAATACAGATAGCGCTGAGACTTGTCCTTTGAGGGAGCCGAGTGACAACCTTTTTCCAAACCAGATTGCAGGAAGGAAGGAAAAGTAGGGAATGCAAATGGGCAGGGAGACACTCCCTGAGCAGAGCATTAAGAGAAGAATATCCTCCACATCCTGTGGTAGATCTTGGCAGACGTCGGTTTTCTAGTCTGTCTCATGGTGGCAATGACGTCCTGAGATAATCCTGAAGACGCTAGGATTCAGGACTCAAAGGCCATACCGTCAGGTTCAGGGCCGTAGAATTCAGATGGAAAAAACGGCCCTTGGGACAGTAAGTCTGGCCGGGCTGGTAGTGCCCACGGTTGGCAGACCGTGAGATGCCACAGATACGGGGACTACGACCTCCTCGGCCAGTCTGTGGCGATGAGGATGTCGCGGCGGCAAACGGACCTGATGTTGCGTAGCCCTCTGGGCAGCAGTGTCAGAGGGGGAAACACATAGGTAGCTGGAACTGCGACCAAACCTGAACTAAGGCATCTGCCGCCAGAGCTCTTTGATCGTGATACCGCGCCATGAAAATCGGAACCTTGTTGTGGTGCCGAGACGCTATTAGGTCGACGTTCAGCATCCCCCAGCGTTGACAGATTTCCTGAAAACCGTCCGGGTGAAGATACCCTTCCCCTGCGTCCATACCCTGGCAACTGAGGAAGTCTGCTTCCCAGTTTTCTGCGCCCGGGATGTGAACTGCGGATATGGTGGATGCTCTGTCTTCCACCCCCATCAGACTTCGCCGGACTTCCTGGGAGGCTTGCCGACTGCGTGTTCCGCCTTGGTGGTAGATGTATGCCACCGCTGTGGAGTTGTCCGACTGAATTCGGATGTGTGTGCTTTCCAGCCACGGCTGGAAGGCTTGCAGGGCAAGATACACTGCCCAGATTTCCAGCACATTGATTTGAAGGATGGACTCCTCTGAAGAGAGTCCATGACCGTCTGAGAAGGGGGACGTTCCTTCTAGGGACGTCGACTTCCCATCCCATTGGCAAAGAATGCCACATTGGAGTGGACGCAGATGAAACTGCGCGAAAGTGACTGCCTCTGCATGAGTCGTGTTAAGGGGTGTGACTGGCCATGAAGGAGAGACTGCACCCCCGTCTGTAGTGAACGTGTCCAGCGGAAGCTTCACTATCGCTGAGGGAGCGTGACACTCCATGCCCAGATATGTCAGCGATTGGGTCGGTGTCAGATTTAACCTTGAGAAGATGATGATCCACCCGAAAACTCTGGAGAGTCTCCAGCGCTACGCTCAGGCTGTGTTGGCATGCCTCTTGAGAGGGTGCCTTGACCAGTCGACCGTCCAAGGAAGGATCACCGAGTGACCCTGAGAGTGCAGGACTGCTCCCACTGCTGCCCTGAACTTGGTGAAAACCCGTAGGGCTGTCGCCAGACCGAAGGGCAGGGTTACGAACTGAAGATGCTCGTCTTCAATAACGAAACGTAGCAAACGTTGGTGCTCTGGAGCAATCGGCACGTGGAGATAAGCATCCTGATGTCTATTGACGCTAGGAAATCTCCTTGAGACATTGAGGCAATGACGGAGCGGAGGGATGCCATCCGGAACCGCCTGGCCTTCACGTGCTTGTTGAGCAGTTTTAGGTCCCCCACAATCAGATTGGAGGAAAAACCGTGTCTTGTTCCTGAAGAGGAACAGGAATTACCACTCCTTCTGCCTGCAGAAGAGCATCGGCTCGGTGGGTAGGTGGGGAAGTTCTGAAGAATCGAGCCGGAGGCCGAGAACAGAACTCTATCCTGTACACGTGAGACATAATGTCTCTCACCCACCGGTCTGTGACCAGTGGCAGCTAAATGTCGCCAAGGCGAGAGAGTCTGCCACCAACCGCGGATGCGGAGAGAGAGAGCTTAAAGTCATGAGGAGACCGCCTTGGAAGCGGTTCCTCTGGCTGCCTTCCTTGGGCGTGATTGAGCCCGCCTGGAATCTGAGCCCCTCTGAGCCTTTTGAGCCCTTTTGGACTAGGACAATTTGGACCTGCCCGAGCCTGGGAAGGACCGAAACCTCGACTGTCTCTCTCGGACAGCATTAATAGGGTAAGTCGCCATGCAGACATTGCGAGGATAAGGACGCTACCTGCGGCACAGATGTACCTGTGCTCAAGACCAGCTGCGCAAGACCAGCTGACATAGCTTAGAGTGCCCATACGGCTGCGAATGCCGGAGCAACCGACACGCCGATAGCTTCATAGACAGATTTCAACCAGAGGTCCATCTGTCTGTCAATGGCATCTATAAGTGAAGTCCCATCTCCACTGCAACTATGGATCTAGCCGCAAGCCTGGAGATTGGGGGATCCACCTTTTGACCCTGGGTCCAGCGCCTGACCACGTCAGGGGGAAAGGGATAACATGTATCCTTAATACATTTGGAGAAACGCTTATCTGGTAAGCGTGGTGATTCTGCACTGCTTCTCTGAAGTCAGCGTGGCCAGAAAAGTACTCAATGTACGCTTGAGATACTGAAATGGGATTTCTCCTGCTGGGAAGCTGACTCCTCCACTGAAGGAGCTGGGGGAGAGATATCCAACATGCCATTGCTGGACGCTATAAGATCAGTCACCATGGCGTCACCATCCGGTGTATCCGGATTGAGAGCGGTGTCAGGATCAAAGTCCTGATCAGCTACGTCTGCCTCATCATACAGAGAGTCCCTGACTAGTGATGAGGCCGAGTGCCGCTCCCAGCGAGCTCGCTTAGGCTGTCTGGGACTGTCGTCCGTGTCAGAGCCTTCACCCTGGAATGCCTGGGACCCCCCCGGAGCACTGATTTTGTTCCAAATGAGGGTGGCCAGGGAGCAATGATCAAGATTGCCCATGGCCTGTCTGGACTGCAAGTCACTATCCCATGACAATCTATCAGCCGAAACTGCAACACCGTCCCTGTCCATGGACAGGGTTCACAGGTGGTTCCGGGGAGCATTGCACACAACGGGGGTCAGTGGAACCTGCCGGTGGAACAGTATCACATGCCGTAAAAGCAGCATAGAAAGCCTGTGTTGCTTTTTTGCTGCTGTAGTCTAGCCATCTAGGAGCATATAGCCGAGAATAGCGACCGCACAGTGCAATGTATAGCATACAAGCATAAAGTACAAATGAGCACTTCAGCACATGGAATATGAGCAGCTTAGAAAGCCTGTGCCTTAGCACCTTTGCTTTTTTGCTGCTGTAGTCTAGCCATCTAGGAGCATATAGCCAAGAATAGCGACCGTACAGTGCAATGTATAGCATACAAGCATAAAGTACAAATGAGCACTTCAGCACATGCAATATGAGCAGCTTAGAAAGCCTGTGCCTTAGCACCTTTGCTTTTTTGCTGCTGTAGTCTAGCCATCTAGGAGCATATAGCCAAGAATAGCGACCGTACAGTGCAATGTATAGCATACAAGCATAAAGTACAAATGAGCACTTCAGCACATGCAATATGAGCAGCTTAGAAAGCCTGTGCCTTGGCACCCTTGCTTTTTTGCTGCTGTAGACTAGCCATCTAGGAGAATATCGCCAAGAATAGCGACCGTACAGTGCAATGTATAGCATACAAGCATAAGTACAAATGAACACTTCAGCACCTGCAATACAAGCAGCCTAGAAAAACTGTGCCTTATCACCTTTGCTTTTTTGCTGCTGTAGTCTAGCCATTCTAGGAGAATATAGCCAAGAATAGCGACCGTACAGTGCAATGTATAGCATACAAGCATAAGTACAAATGAACACTTCAGCACATGCAATACAAGCAGCATAGAAAGCCTGTGCTTTAGCACCCTTGCTTTTTTGCTGCTGTTGTCTCGCCATCTAAGAGGGCATATAGCCAAAAATAGCGACCTACAGTGCAGTGTAAGCATAAAATACAAATGGACACAACGGTATTTAGTGGGGTCAGCACTTCAGGTGCTGCTTACCGCCCGCCTATAGGCGGGTGTGTGGTCGCCAGAGTCCTGTGACTGGCTGCCAGCTCATACTGCAGGAATGGCTGCCGGCGTCCTTCTCCAGCTCGTGTGACGAGGGGCGGGCCGTGGGCGTGCCCCAGGCAAGAGCGGGAAACCGGCGTCCCACTGTGTCCAGTGAAGGGGGCTGGAGAATGCAAAGCAGACTCCAGCCCTCGGCGCTGACTTTCTGTACAGCGTCCCGCCTCTCCCCTGACTGGCAGGGCTGGGGGCGGGAACGAAACGAAAACTAGGCCGCAAAGCCGGGGACTCGAGTAATAAGCGCGGCCGTCCTATGTGCACGGCCAGCGCGGAGTCCCCGGCGCACCACAAGTCCCAGCCGCGCCACAGTGTAAAAACACCTAGCAGCGGCCCGGCGCGGCAGTTCCCAATACATAAATTCACACAGCAAAGCTGCCGTGAATAATAGCACGAGCGCTCCGCGCTGTCGTCCCCGGCGCACTAGCACTCCCAGCAATGCTGGTGTGTGTGTGCGCGATGTGTACGGGGACACAGAGTACCTTAATGTAGCAGGGCCCTGTCCCTGACGATACTCAGCTCCATATCCAGCAGGTTCTCTGGGTCTGTGGATGGAGCCCGGTCTCAGTGCCTGGAGACCTGTAAGATCCCACTTCACCCAGAGCCCTGAGGGGGGATGGGGAAGGAAAACAGCATGTGGGCTCCAGCCTCCGTACCCGCAATGGGTACCTCAACCTTAACAAACACCCGACAAAAGTGGGGTGGAGAAGGGAGCATGCTGGGGGCCCCATATGGGCCCACTTTTCTTCCATCCGACATAGTCAGCAGCTGCTGCTGACTAAAAACAGTGGAGCTATGCGTGGATGTCTGACCTCCTTCGCACAAAGCAGAAAACTGGTGAGCCAGTGATCCCACTGGGGGTGTATAGCCAGAAGGGGAGGGGCCTTACACTTTTTAGTGTAATGCTTTGTGTGGCCTCCGGAGGCAGTACTATACACCCAATCAATCGTCTGGGTCTCCCAATGGAGCGCCGAAGAAATGGGGGGTGCGTCTTATAAAGCGATACCTGGGGGGAATCCTGTCTGAGGCGATCGGGCGGCCGGGTGCCTGTGGCTGCATGCAAGCGGCCGGGTACCTGTGCTTGCATGCGGTGGCAGCCGGGTAGCCGTGGCTGTGTGCGGGCGGCAGCCAGGTGCTGTGTGGGGTCGGCAGCCGGGTACCTATGCTTGCATGCGGTGGCAGCCGGATACCCATGGCTGTGTGCAGGCGGCAGCCGGGTGCTGTGTGCGAGCCCTCACACAGCCATGGGTACCCGGCGGCTTGTACGCAGGGTGGGCGGGCAGCCTGCTGGCTGCCACTCTGTGCATGCGGGGCGGGCGGCTGTGCAGCATGTTACCAGTTGTCCGCGGTCCCACTTTCAAATGATGGCACTGGTGTGGCCCTTGGATGAGAGCTCCATCTGCACACTCGCTGCTCCGGGAGTCAGCACGTGCGCAGATGGAGCCCTTGGATGAGAGCTCCATCTGCGCATGCGTCGCTCCGGGCGCCATTACTTGAATCGGGACCGCGGACACACTGGGAAAACACCGCATCCGTCTGCTCCACCACTGAGCAGTCCATGCCGCTGCAACCACTGAGCAGTCCCCGCCGCTGCCACCACTGAGCCGTCGCCGCTGCCACCACTGAACCGGGACCGCGGACACTCACTGCACCGGCCTGCTGCACGGGTCACCCGCCACGGCTGCTGCCGCCACTATGGACCCCACGGCTCCTGCCACCGCGGACGCCACCGCACCTGCAACCACGGACGCCACGGCACCTGCAACCACGGACCCCGCTGCCACTGACCCGCCGCGCCTGCCAGCACAACCTGTGCCTCCTGTGACCCCGCTTCACCACCACTGCTGCCCCCCTCTGGTAAGAGAACACCGGAGTATAAGACGCATTTTTCTTTTTAATACCTTTTTTTATGTCTAAGTTTGGGGTGCGTCTTATATTCCGGTGCGTCTTATAAAGCGAAAAATACGGTATATTTCGATTTTTGTGAGGCAAAAATCAAGAAGAAACAGAAATTCAGGTATTGTTTTTTTTTCACGTGTTGTAAAAGTGATAAGACAGCTGTATACTTCAGGCTAGTAAAAATACAGTGTTACCACATTAAGGCCCTGTGCGCACTAGAAAAAGGATATTTCTCAAGAAATTTCTTGAGTCTGAAAGATTAGCGCACTTGCGTTTAAAAAACGCACCAATAACGCATGCGTTTTTGATGTTTTTTTTCCGCAGGTTGGTCCCTGCATTTTACCATTATCTATGGCAAAAAACACAGGTACCTGCAGAAAAGAAGTGACATGCTCATAATTTTCTCAAGAAATTTTGCAGAACGAATGTTCGTGAGAAAAAAAACACAGCGTGCGCACAGCTATTTTTTTTTTCATAGGTTTTGCTGAGGAATGTCTGCAGAATGGTTGTAACCATTTGCTCATGAAATTTCTGCAGCAAAAAAAAAAAAAAAAAAAGAAACGCGAGTAAAAATGCAGTGTGCGCACAGGGCCTTATAAATGTTTTTTTTTTATGTTTTGCTGACAAAATAAAAAAAAAGAGAATTTTGTTTACTTACCGTAAATTCTTTTTCTTATAGTTCCGTATTGGGAGACCCAGACCATGGGTGTTTAGCTTCTACCTCCGGAGGACACACAAAGTACTACACTTAAAAGTGTAGCTCCTCCCCCTGAGCTTATACACCCCCTGGTGAGCAGACCCAGCCAGTTTAGTGCAAAAGCTGAAGGAGAATAGCCACCCACAAGTAGAACAGAGCAAAAGCCGGAACAACCGGAGACTCTGTCCACGACAACAGCCGGTGATAACACGCGGAACAAGAAAAATTGCCAACAGGCAACAGGGAGGGTGCTGGGTCTCACAAAAAAGGAACTATAAGAAAAAGAATTTACGGTAAGTAAACAAAATTCTCTTTTTCTTTATCGTTCCTTTGGGAGACCCAGACCATGGGACGTTCCAAAGCAGTCCCTGGGTGGGAAATAAACCAAAAAAAGGCAAGAAGTAGGCAGAACCTAACTTCACAAATGGGCGACAGCCGCCTGAAGGATGCGTCTGCCCAAGCTCGCATCTGCCGAAGCACGAGCATGCACTTGGTAGTGCTTCGAAAAGGTATGCAGGCTAGTCCAAGTGGCAGCCTGACAGACTTGTTGAGCCGTAGTCTGGTGCCTGAAAGCCCAAGAGGCACCAACAGCTCTGGTCGAATGTGCCTTGATCCCCGGAGGGGGAGGCACCTGAGAACTCTGGTAGGCGTCCGAAATGGTCGATCTAATCCAACGGGCCAAGGTCGGCTTAGAAGCAGAGAGGCCCTTGCGCCGAACTGTGGTTAGCACAAAAAGAGAAGTGCACCACCTAAGAGCAGCGGTGCGAGACACATAGATCCAGAGCGCACGCACCAGATCCAGAGTATGCAGCGCTTTTTCAAAGCGATGAACAGGAGCTGGACAAAAGGAAGGTAGGGTAATGTCCTGGTTAAGGTGGAAAGGAGAGACCACCTTAGGAAGAAAATCCGGAGTCGGACTGAGAACCACCTTGTCTTGATGAAAAACTAAAAAAGGTGACTCCGAAGAGAGCGTGGCCAAATCAGAGACTCTGAGGGAAGTTATGGCCACCAGAAAAACCACTTTCTGTGAAAGACGATGCAAAGAGACCTCCCTAAGAGGCTCAAAGGGGGGTTTCTGCAAAACCGTGAGAACTAAATTAAAGGTCCCAGGGATCCAAGGGCCGCCGGTAAGGCGGAATGATGCGAGACGCGCCTTGCATGAAGGTGCGGACCTGAGCCAGCCGAGCGAGACGCCGCTGGAACAGAGCTGACAGAGCTGAGACTTGTCCCTTGAGAGAGTTGAGGGACAGTCCTAGCTGCAGACCGGACTGTAGAAAAGACAGAAGGGTCGGCAAGGAGAATGGCCAAGGAGGATGGTCAGTAGAGCGACACCAGGACAGGAACATTTTCCAAGTCCTGTGATAGATCTTAGCGGAGGAAGACTTACGGGCCCGAGTCATAGTGGAGATGACTTCAGGAGGGATACCAGAAGCCGTCAAGATCCAGGACTCAAGAGCCACGCCGTCAATTTGAGAGCCGCAGAATTCAGCCGGAAAAACGGACCTTGTGAGAGTAGGCCTGGACGGTCCGGGAGATGCCACGGCATCTCTACGGACAGATGGAGCAGGTCTGGATACCAAGCTCGCCTGGGCCAGTCCGGTGCAATGAGGATGACTCGACAGCCCTCCGTTCTGATCTTGCGCAGAACTCTGGGCAAGAGAGCAAGAGGGGGAAACACGTAGGACAGACGAAACTGGGACCAGTCTTGAACCAGTGCGTCCGCAGCGAATGCCTGAGGGTCGTGGGAGCGAGCCACGTAAACGGGAACCTTGTTCTTGTGACGGGATGCCATTAGGTCCACGTCCGGAGTGCCCCATTTGCGACAGATTGACTGAAACACTGCCGGGTGCAGGGACCACTCGCCACCGTCCACGGTTTGACGTCTGAGATAATCTGCCTCCCAGTTTTCCACGCCTGGGATGTGGACTGCGGATATGGTGGACTTGGAGTCCTCTGCCCATTGAAGGATGCGTTGTACTTCCAACATCGCCAGGCGGCTGCGTGTCCCGCCTTGGTGATTGATGTAGGCAACCGCTGTCGCGTTGTCTGACTGGACTCGAATGTGCCTGCCCGCCAAAAGGTGGTGAAAAGCTAGGAGAGCTAGAAACACGGCTCTGGTTTCCAGCACATTGATTGAAAGGGCTGACTCGGACGGAGTCCAAGTGCCCTGCGCTCTGTGGTGGAGATATACCGCTCCCCAGCCGGATAGACTGGCATCCGTGGTGAGAATCACCCAGGACGGGGCCAGGAAGGAATGCCCCTGGGACAGGGAGAGGGGCCGAAGCCACCACTGAAGAGAGCTCCTGGTTTGTGGCGACAGAACCACTAACCTGTGTAAGGAGGAAGGCCGCTTGTCCCAACAGCGGAGAATGTCCAGCTGCAGGGGGCGCAGATGGAACTGGGCAAAGGGGACAGCCTCCATGGACGCCACCATTTGACCCAGCACCTGCATCAGACGCCTGAGGGTATAACGGCGGGGCCTCAGCAGAGAGTGCACCGCTAGCTGGAGGGACTGCTGTTTGACTAAGGGCAACTTCACAAGTGCCTTCAAGGTCTCCAACTGCATCCCTAGGTACGTGAGACTCTGGGTCAGAGTCAGAGTGGATTTGGGCAGATTGACCAGCCACCCGAATTGAGCTAGAGTGGAGAGAGTGAGCGAGACACTCCGCTGACAGTCTGCGCTGGATGAAGCCTTGACTAGAAGGTCGTCCCGGTAAGGAATTACTGCCAACCCCTGGAGGTGCAGAACTGCAATCACTGCTGCCATGACCTTGGTGAATACCCGAGGGGCCGTGGCCAACCCGAAGGGGAGAGCCACGAATTGGAAGTGATCTTCTCCTACTGCAAAACGTCGCCAACGCTGGTGTGACACTGCAATTGGCACATGCAGATAGGCATCTCTGATGTCGATGGATGCCAGGAAATCCCCTTGGGACATAGAGGCAATGACTGATCGCAGAGACTCCATGCGAAAGCGCCGCACCTGAACATGCTTGTTGAGAAGCTTCAGATCCAGGATGAGCCGGAAGGTACCGTCCTTTTTGGGAACTAGGAAGAGATTTGAGTAGAAACCTCTGAACCGTTCCCGGGCGGGAACCGGTACAATTACTCCATTGGCCTGTAAGGCTGCCATGGCCTGTGAGAAGGCGGCAGCCTTGGAGCAGGGGGGAGTTGAGAGAAAAAAATCTGTTTGGCGGACTGGAAGAGAATTCTATCCTGTAGCCGTGGGAGATGATATCTCTCACCCACTGATCGGAGACGTGTTGAAACCAAGCGTCGCCAAAGTGGGAGAGCCTGCCACCGACTAAGGACGTTGCTGGAGTGGGCAGATAGTCACGAGGAGGCTGCCTTAGTGGCAGCAGCTCCTGCGGTCTTCTGTGGACGTGCTTTTGTGCGCCAGTTGGATTTCTGGTCCTTGGCTGAGTTAGCGGTCGAGGCCGAGGGCTTAGAGGACGACCAGTTGGAGGGACGAAAGGAGCGAAACCTCGACTGATTCCTACCCTGGACAGGTTTCCTGGCTTTAGTTTGAGGCATGGAAGTACTCTTCCCGCCAGTAGCTTCCTTAATAATTTCATCCAGCTGTTCTCCGAACAGCCGGGACCCAGCAAAAGGGAGCCCAGCAAAGTACTTCTTTGAAGAAGCATCTGCCTTCCACTCTCGAAGCCACAAGATTGTGCGGAAAGCGAGGGAATTAGCCGAAGCTACCGCAGTGCGGTGAGAAGCCTCCAGCATGGCAGACATGGCATAGGATGAAAAGGCCGAAGCTTGGGAAGTTAAGGCATCCATTTCGGGCATAGATTCCCTGGTGAGGGAATGCATCTCCTCCAGAGAAGCAGAGATGGCCTTGAGAGCCCACACTGCTGCAAAAGTCGGAGAAAACGCGGCCCCCGCCGCTTCATACACGGATTTGGCCAGAAGGTCAATTTGGCGGTCAGTGGAATCCTTAAGGGAAGTGCCATCAGCCACCGACACAACGGTCCGGGCTGCGAGCCTAGACACCAGAGGGTCTACCTTTGGGGACTGAGCCCACTCCTTGACCACCTCAGGTGGAAAGGGAAAACGG
This sequence comes from Anomaloglossus baeobatrachus, assembly GCF_048569485.1. Classification (NCBI taxonomy): domain Eukaryota; kingdom Metazoa; phylum Chordata; class Amphibia; order Anura; family Aromobatidae; genus Anomaloglossus; species Anomaloglossus baeobatrachus. The sequence continues at coordinate 467,804,580 of NC_134358.1, forward strand.
TCATCAGAACCACGCTTTGGGAAGCGCTTTTCAGGACAGGCCCTGGGCTTGGTCACAGCGGCCTGAAAACTGGAGTGGTTAAAGAAAACACTTTTTGCTCTCTTAGGCAAGGTAAACTGGTGCTTTTCTGCCAGAGAGGGTTGCTCCTCCGATACTGGCGGATTGAGATCCAGTACAGAATTAATAGAAGCAATCAAGTCACTAAGATCTGAGTCACTTTCGGACAGATCAATGGGGCACATGGAGCTAGCCTCCGAGCCCCCTGTAAAGGCATCCTCCTCATCCTGCGAGTCCGCTCTGGAATCAGAGCCACGGGAGGAGGAGGGAGAGGGAACCCTGCGTCTCTTCTTAGGAGGACGGGGTCTGGGCCCTGATGATGAATCCTCTGTGAGCTCCGGTCCTGAGGGACCCCTAGCAGCAGAGGCACCCTGTGAAGGGGGCTGATGCATATTCATCAACGTCCTGGACAGAAGTCCCATGGACTCAGCAAAAGACTGGGAGATAGACCTAGAAAAGGATTCTACCCAAGCCGGGGGTTCAGCCACAGAAGCAGGAGCAGCCTGAGAAACCACTGGGGGTGAGACTCCAGGCTGTGGCACCGCCAAGGTAGAGCAGGCATCACAATGTGGGAAGGTGCTCGGTTCAAGCAGCAGGAGCTTACATGCAGCGCATACAGCATAAAGCTTTGGGGCCTTGCTCCTCGTGTGAGACATGCTGCTGGAGTGGGGGCTCTGCCAGAGAATGAACCCCAGAGAGTATATACAGAGGTCCACAACCGGAGACCGGTTGTGGCTTACCAGACCGCTGGAGCGGTGTTGTGTGCCCTCCAGATCCCGAAGCCCGGACCCCCAAGCACAGCACCTCAGCAGAGATGCTGCAGACCAGCGCTGCAATGACTGATCGCAGAGAGAACGCTGAGAAAATGGCCGCCGGAGCGAAGAGAGGGGGCAGGACTTGCTGGAGGAGCGGGATCTGGAGGGCCATAGAGACCTACAGGGGAGGGGACACACACTGCAGTGGGGAGTGTCCCTCCCATGTACAGAACGGCCGCCGGGAGGAGCAGAGACTGTCCCTCTGCATGAGTGACATGCGAGGGCAGTGAAACAGAAACTAGGCCTTGGGCGAAGCCGGGGCCTAAATTTGAGCGGCGCGGCCGACGCGCAGGCACCATCGGCGCGGTTCTCAGGCGACAGCTAGAGAACCCGCCGGAAATGTCAGTAAACACAATAAACACACTCTCCCCCAACAATAAAGTACAGGGACCCCGAAATCTAAACGTCTCAGGTACTTAGCTGCTGAGACGCAGGGCCAAGTCCCTGGGGATGAGTGCTCCGGTCCAGCAGGGTCCTGAAGGGCTGCGGATGGAGACCGGTCTCCTGCCAAGCATGGAGACCGTGCTGGCTCCCACTTCAAGCCAGAGCCCAGGAGGGATGGTGAAGGAGCACGGCATGTAAAGGCTCCAGCCTAGGTCATCAACCTTACAACACCGCCGACACAGTGGGGTGAGAAGGGACATGCCGGGGGTCCAGACGTGGACCCCACTCTTCAATCTCGTTCCAAAAGGAAAAAAATCATATGAGAATGCATGTGTGGATGTATGCCTCCTGAACACAAAGCGATAAACTAGCTGGGTCTGCTCACCAGGGGGTGTATAAGCTCAGGGGGAGGAGCTACACTTTTAAGTGTAGTACTTTGTGTGTCCTCCGGAGATAGAAGCTAAACACCCATGGTCTGGGTCTCCCAAAGGAACGATAAAGAAGAAGGGAATTTTGTTTACTTACCGTAAATTCCTTTTCTTCTAGCTCCAATTGGGAGACCCAGACAATTGGGTGTATAGCTTCTGCCTCCGGAGGCCACACAAAGTATTACACTTAAAAGTGTAAAGCCCCTCCCCTTCTGCCTATACACCCCCCATGCATCACGGGCTCCTCAGTTTTGGTGCAAAAGCAAGAAGGAGGAAAAATTATAAATTGGTTTAAAGTAAATTCAATCCGAAGGAATTTCGGAGAACTGAAACCATTCAACATGAACAACATGTGTACACAAAGAACAACAGCCCGAAGGGAATAGGGGCGGGTGCTGGGTCTCCCAATTGGAGCTAGAAGAAAAGGAATTTACGGTAAGTAAACAAAATTCCCTTCTTTGTCGCTCCATTGGGAGACCCAGACAATTGGGACGTCCAAAAGCAGTCCCTGGGTGGGTAAAGTAAAACCTCGTAATAGAGCCGTAAAACGGCCCCTTCCTACAGGTGGGCAACCGCCGCCTGAAGGACTCGCCTACCTAGGCTGGCATCTGCCGAAGCATAGGTATGCACCTGATAGTGTTTCGTGAAAGTGTGCAGGCTCGACCAGGTAGCTGCCTGACACACCTGCTGAGCCGTAGCCTGGTGCCGCAAAGCCCAGGACGCACCCACGGCTCTGGTAGAATGGGCCTTCAGCCATGAGGGAACCGGAAGCCCAGCCGAACGGTAGGCTTCGAGAATTGGTTCCTTGATCCACCGAGCCAGGGTTGATTTGGAAGCCTGTGACCCTTTACGCTGGCCAGCGACAAGGACAAAGAGTGCATCCGAGCGGCGCAGGGGCGCCGTACGAGAAATGTAGAGTCTGAGTGCTCTCACCAGATCTAACAAGTGCAAATCCCTTTCACATTGGTGAACTGGATGAGGACAAAAAGAGGGTAAGGAGATATCCTGATTGAGATGAAAGGGGGATACCACCTTAGGGAGAAATTCCGGAACCGGACGCAGAACCACCTTGTCCTGGTGAAACACCAGGAAAGGGGCTTTGCATGACAGTGCTGCTAGCTCAGACACTCTCCGAAGTGATGTGACTGCTACTAGGAAGACCACTTTCTGCGAAAGGCGTGAGAGAAATATCCTTCATTGGCTCGAAAGGTGGTTTCTGAAGAGCCATCAGCACCCTGTTCAGATCCCAGGGTTCTAACGGCCGCTTGTAAGGAGGGACTATGTGACAAACCCCCTGCAGGAACGTGCGTACCTGTGGAAGTCTGGCTAGGCGCCTCTGAAAAAACCCAGAGAGCGCTGAGACTTGTCCCTTAAGGGAGCCGAGCGACAAACCTTTTTCCAATCCGGATTGAAGGAAGGAAAGAAAAGTGGGCAAGGCAAATGGCCAGGGATAAAAACCCTGATCAGAGCACCAAGATAGAATATCCTCCACGTCCTGTGGTAGATCTTGGCGGACGTTGGTTTCCTAGCCTGTCTCATAGTGGCAATGACCTCTTGAGATAACCCTGAAGACGCTAGGATCCAGGACTCAATGGCCACACAGTCAGGTTGAGGGCCGCAGAATTCAGATGGAAAAACGGCCCTTGAGACAGCAAGTCTGGTCAGTCTGGTAGTGCCCAAGGTTGGCCCACCGTGAGATGCCACAGATCCGGGTACCACGACCTCCTCGGCCAGTCTGGAGCGACGAGGATGGCGCGGCGGCAGTCGGACCTGATCTTGCGTAACACTCTGGGCAACAGTGCCAGAGGAGGAAACACATAAGGGAGTTGAAACTGCGACCAATCCTGAACTAAGGCGTCTGCCGCCAGAGCTCTGTGATCTTGAGACCGTGCCATGAATGTCGGGACCTTGTTGTTGTGCCGGGACGCCATTAGGTCGACGTCCGGCATCCCCCGCCTGCCACCGACCGAGGATGCGGTGTGAGGAGGCCGAAAGTCATGAGGAGGCCGCTTTGGGAGCGGTTCCTCCGGCGGTCTTTTTAGGACGTGACTTAGACCGCCATGAATCGGAGTTCCTCTGATCCTTCTGAGGCCTTTTGGACGAGGAGAATTGAGACCTGCCCGCGGACCGAAAGGACCGAAACCTCGATTGTACCTTCCGTTGTTGAGGTCTGTTTGGTTTGGACTGGGGTAAGGATGAGTCCTTTCCCTTGGATTGTTTAATGATTTCATCCAATCGCTCACCAAACAGGCGGTCGCCAGAAAATGGCAAACCGGTTAAGAACTTTTTGGAAGCAGAGTCTGCCTTCCATTCACGTAGCCACATGGCCCTGCGGACTGCCACCGAATTGGCGGATGCTACCGCCGTACGGCTCGCAGAGTCCAGGACAGCATTAATGGCGTAGGACGCAAACGCCGACGCCTGAGAGGTTAAGGACACCACTTGCGGAGCAGACGTACGTGTGACTGCATTAATCTGCGCATGACAAGCTGAGATAGCTTGGAGTGCCCATACGGCTGCGAATGCTGGAGCAAAAGACGCGCCGATAGCTTCATAGATGGATTTCAACCAGAGCTCCATCTGTCTGTCAGTGGCATCTTTGAGTGAAGCCCCATCTTCCACTGCAACTATGGATCTAGCCGCCAGTCTGGAGACTGGAGGATCCACCTTGGGACACTGAGCCCAGCCCTTGACAACGTCAGGGGGGGAAGGGATAACGTGTATCCTTAAGGCGCTTGGAAAAACGCTTATCTGGACAAGCTCGGTGTTTCTGGACTGCCTCATTGAAGTCAGAGTGATCCAGAAACGTACTCATTGTACGCTTGGGAAACCTGAAACGGAATTTCTCCTGCTGAGAAGCTGACTCCTCAATTGGAGGAGCTGGGGGAGAAATATCCAACACCTGATTGATGGTCGCTATAAGGTCATTCACTATGGCGTCACCTTCAGGTGTATCTAGGTTGAGAGCGGCCTCAGGATCAGAATCCTGATCTGCTACCTCCGCTTCATCATCCAGAGAATCCTCCTGCTGAGACCCTGAACAGTGTGATGAAGTCGAGGGAATTTCCCAGCGAGCCCGCTTAGGCGGCCTGGGACTGCGGTCCGTGTCAGAGACCTCACCCTGGGACCTATGGGTCACCCCAGGAGCACTTTGCTGCTCCAACTGAGGGGGGCCTGGGGTCAATGATTCAACAGTGCCCGGGGCCTGAGTCACCGGTCTGGACTGTAAGGCTTCTAGTATCTTAGCAGACCATTTATCCATACTCTCAGACAGTTTGTCAGCAAATACTGCAAACTCCGTCCCTGTCACCTGGACAGTGGTAGCAGGTGGTTCCACCTGGGCCACCAGTAGCAGAGGCTCCGGCTGAGTAAGTGCCACAGGGGCCGAGCATTGCACACAATGAGGGTCGGTGGAACCTGCCGGTAGTATAGCCGCACATGAGGTACAGGTTGCAAAGTAAGCCTGTGCTTTGGCACCCTTGCTTTTTGCGGACGACATGCTGTTGTCTCCTCTGAGTACAATCCAGGAGGGTATATAGCCAAAAATCAACAGTGCGACCGTACAGTGTAAATGTATAGCATATAAGCATATTATATATATATATATATATATATATGTACACTTCGGCACTCAGTGGGGCCAGCACCTCAGGTGCTGCTTACCGACCGCTCAAAGCGGTTGTGTGATCACCAGATTCCCTGCCTGGGCCTCCCAGAGCCGTGTTGTCTCTCCTCTCCAGCGTCAGAAGTGCTGACAGGAATGGCTGCCGGCGTTCTGTGGGGAGGAGGGGGCCGTGGGCGTGCCCTAGAAAGTGCGGGAATCTGGTGCCCCACTGTGCTGAGTGAGGGGGGAGGAGGATACAAAGTATGCTCCAGCCCTCAGCGCTGACATCCTGTGCAGCGTCCCGCCCTTCCCCTGACTGGCAGGCCTGGGGGCGGGAATATGCGATACTAGGCCGCAAAAGCCGGGGACTAAAGTTATAAGCGCGGTCGGCAAATAAGCGCGGTCGGCGCGGTAGTCCCCGGCGCACTAACACACCCAGCAGTGCTGCAGTGTGTATGGCACAAGCGCTCCATGCGCGGTCCCCCAAGGGGACACAGAGTACCTCACAGTAGCAGGGCCTTGTCCCTGACGATACCCGGCTCCTGTCCAGCAGATTCCCCAGGGGCTGCGGAGGGAGCACGGTCCCCGTGCCTGGAGACCGATTAGGATCCCACTTCACCCAGAGCCCTTAAGGGATGGGGAAGGAAAACAGCATGTGGCTCCTGCCTATGTACCCGCAATGGGTACCTCAACCTTAACAACACCGCCGACCAGAGTGGGGTGAGAAGGGAGCATGCTGGGGGCCCTGTATGGGCCCTCTTTTCTTCCATCCGACATAGTCAGCAGCTGCTGCTGACTAAGATGTGGAGCTATGCGTGGATGTCAGCCTCCTTCGCACAAAGCATAAAAACTGAGGAGCCCGTGATGCACGGGGGTGTATAGGCAGAAGGGGAGGGGCTTTACACTTTTAAGTGTAATACTTTGTGTGGCCTCCGGAGGCAGAAGCTATACACCCAATTGTCTGGGTCTCCCAATGGAGCGACAAAGAAAAACAAATTTTATAAAAAAAAAAAAAAAAACCCTTTTTTGTGCTCACTACATACACTGTAATGATAAGGTATAAATTATAACCGATCCCTATTAAAAGGAATCTATCACCAGGTTTTTGCCGCCTAATCTGAGTGAGCATAACGTAGGGGCAGAGATTCTGATTCCAGCGATGTGTCACTTACTAGGCTGCTTAGTGTACTTTTGATAAAAATCAATGGTTAATCAGCAGAAGATTATCATTAGGAGGACTACTTTTCATGCTGCCAGGTAGCCAAGCATATTTATGAGTTCTGATAGATCTGCAGCAGAGAAATCAGTGATTTTATCAAAATGACAGCAAACAGCTCAGTAAGTGACACATCGCTGGAATCAGGGTCTCAGTCTCTACACTATGCTGCTCTCAAATGGGGTAGCAAAAATCTGGTGACAGATTCTATTTAAGGGCATGTGGACACTTTAAACATATTTAAATACTCTTACCTTGCATAGAGCATACTTCTACATCTTTATTTCCATAACCGTAAAAAAATCCTTTTGCATTATCTGATTAGGCACCATATCTACGTATACTTGTTATTTATGTTTTAGTTCTAATTTGAGAAATAAAAGTTACATCTTAGGCCTTCTTGTTTTTGCTAGGTTTATTTACATACAACGTTTTGATAGCTTTTTATTCCACTTCTTTGTTAATTGTATGATGAAAAGATTTTGCCATCTTTGTTGTTTTGTTTCTTTTACGGTGTTCAGAGCCCAGGGATGAGAGCTCCATCTGCGCATGCGCCGCTCCGGGCACCATTACTTGAATCGGGACCGCGGATACACTTGGAAAACACCGCATCGGTTTGCTCCACCACTGAGCCGCCGCTGCCACCACTGAGCCGTCACCGCCACTGCCACCACTGAGCCGTCACCGCCGCTGCCACCACTGAGCCACCATTTGAACCGGGACCGCGGACACTCTCACTGCACCGGCCTGCTACAGGACTCACCCACCGCCACTGCTGCTGCCACCACGGACCCCGCGGCTCCTGCCACCATGGATGCCACCACGAACACCACTGCACCTGCCACCACTGACCCGCTGCGCCTGCCACTGCCAACACAACCTGTGCCTCCTGTGACCCGCTTCACCACCACTGCTGCCCCCCTCCGGTAAGAACACCGGAGTATAAGATGGACCCCATTTTTCTTTTTTTTTACCTTTTGTTATGTCTAAATTTGGGGTGCGTCTTATAATCCGGTGCGTGTTATAAAGCGAAATATTATATATATATATATATATATATATATATATATATATATACATATATATACATATATATACATATATATACATATATACATATATATATATATACATATATATATATATACATATATATATATATATATATACATATATATATATACATATATATATATACATATATATATATATATATATACATATATATACATATACATATATATACATATACATATATATATATACATACACACACACACACACACATATATATACATATATATACACACACACCCTTAAGAAAGTATTCGGCTCCCTTGAATGTTTCAAACTTTTCAGGCTTCAAACAAAGATAATCATTTTAATGTTATGGTGATGAATCAACAAGTGGGACACAATTATGAAGTTGAACGAAATTTATTGCTTATTTTAAACTTGTTTAAAAAATAAATAACTGAAAATTGGGGCGTGCAATATTATTCGGCCCCTTTAAGTTAATACTTTGTAATGCCACCTTTTGCTGCGATTACAGCTGCAAGTCGCTTGGGGTGTGTGTGTATCAGTTTTGCACATCGAGAGACTGAAATTCTTGCCCATTCTTCCTTTGCAAACAGCTTGAGCTGAGTGAGGTTGGATGGAGAGAGTTTGTGAACAGCAGTTTTCAGCTCTTTCCACAAATTCTCGATTGGATTCAGGTCTTTTGCAAATTCCAACAGGTTTTCTTCAAGAATGGTCCTGTATTTGGCTCCATCCATCTTCCCATCAATTTTAACCATCTTCCCTGTCCTTGCTGAAGAAAAGCAGGCCCAAACCATGATGCTGCCACCACCATGTTTGACAGTGGGGATGGTGTGTTCAGGGTGATGAGCGGTGTTACTTTTACGCTACACATCATTTGGCATTGTGCCTAAATAGTTCGATTTTGGTTTCATCTGACCAGAACACCTTCTTCTACATGTTTGGTGTGTCTCCCAGGTGGCTTGTGGCAAACTTTAAACGACACTTTTTATGGATATCTTTTAGAAATGGCTTTCTCTTGCCCCTCTTCCATAAAGGCCAGATTTGTGCAGTGTACGACTGATTATTGTCCTATGGACAGACTCTCCCACCTCAGCTGTAGATCTCTGCAGTTCATCCAGAGTGATCATGGGCCTCCTGGCTGCATCTCTGATCAGTCTTCTCCTTGTTTGAGATGACAGTTTTGAGGGACGGCCGGGTCTTGGTAGATTTGCAGTGGTATGATACTCCTTCCATTTCAATATGGTCGCTTGCACAGTGCTTCTTGGGATGTTTAAAGTTTTGGAAATCTTTTTGTAACCAAATCCGACTTTAAACTTCTCCACAACAGTATCACGGACCTGCCTGACATTGGATCATTCAGAGATCCTCAATGGAAATTGAAAAGTTTAAAAGAAGCAATAAATTTCGTTCCACTTCACAATTGTGTCCCACTTGTTGTTGATTCTTCACCATAACATTAAAATTTGTATCTTTATGTTTGAAGCCTGAAATGTGGGAAAAGGTTGAAAAATTCAAGGGGGCCGAATACTTTCGCAAGGCACTGAGAGATAGATAGAGATTATATATATCTCCCCTATATTCACTGGAAATCTCCCTCTGATCATACAAAGATTGATCAGAGGGAGACTGACTAGCACAATGAGGAGAGCTGAGCAATCCTGAGAATGCTGCATGCTCTACAGTATGTACAGTATACTGCATGCTCTAATTACCAGACCAGCACCCCTGAATAAGCACCCATTACCACCATCTATCTCTCCACGCTATCCACCACTGTACTAAAATTATTTGTTATTCAAACATGCAAAAGGAAAATTTGCAGTCAATTAGTGGTAGTGCTACAATCTTAAAGGATAATGACAAATTCTGAAGATTCAGTCACAACTCACCTTTATGTTCCCTACAAAATCCATTTTTACAGGTGCAAATACAGTGGATCCAAGCTTGTCTGTGGAGGGATTAATTAAGGTCATCAACAATTTTGAACAAATTCAAGAGAGTAGTTTTTCTTTCATCAAGCAGTTTTAATAACCAGCACATTAAAAAGGGGTTATTCCATCCTTTTAAATGTGCAGTTCCAACAACCATAGGGCTAGTCTATCCATTTTAATAGGTTGGATAACCCCTTAAAGAGGACCTTCCACCAGGATTTTCATATATACACTATAGCCAGGGCTAAAGGGCGCTATCATGCTGATTCTATACATAAGTTTAGTTGTGAGATCGGATGTAAACCGTATTTTTTGTTTTATAAGACACACTGGATTATAAGACGCACCCCAAATTTAGAGATATAAAAAAAAAAAAAAAAAAAAAAAAAAAAAAAAAATGGGGTCCGTCTTATACTCCGGTGGTGTTGTCTTACCAGGAGGTGGGCAGTAGTGGTGGTCAAGCGGGGGTCACAGGAAGCAGAGGTTGTGCTGGCAGCGGCGGTCAGTGGTGGCAGCGGCGGGTCAGTAGGGACAGCTGCGGTGACGGCTCAGTGGCAGCAGCTGCGGTACTGACGGCTCAGTGGCAGCAGCTGCGGTACTGACGGCTCAGTGGCAGCAGCGGCGGTGACGGCTCAGTGGCAGCAGCGGCGGTACTGACGGCTCAGTGGCAGCAGCTGCGGTACTGACGGCTCAGTGGCAGCAGCGGCGGTACTGACGGCTCAGTGGCAGCAGCGGCGGTACTGACGGCTCAGTGGCAGCAGCGGCGGTGACGGCTCAGTGGCAGCAGCGGCGGTGACGGCTCAGTGGCAGCAGCGGCGGTGACGGCTCAGTGGCAGCAGCGGCGGTGACGGCTCAGTGGCAGCAGCGGCGGTGACGGCTCAGTGGCAGCAGCGGCGGTGACGGCTCAGTGGCAGCAGCGGCGGTGACGGCTCAGTGGCAGCAGCGGCGGTGACGGCTCAGTGGCAGCAGCGGCGGTGACGGCTCAGTGGCAGCAGCGGCGGTGACGGCTCAGTGGCAGCAGCGGCGGTGACGGCTCAGTGGCAGCAGCGGCGGTGACGGCTCAGTGGCAGCAGCGGCGGTGACGGCTCAGTGGCAGCAGCGGCGGTGACGGCTCAGTGGCAGCAGCGGCGGTGACGGCTCAGTGGCAGCAGCGGCGGTGACGGCTCAGTGGCAGCAGCGGCGGTGACGGCTCAGTGGCAGCAGCGGCGGTGACGGCTCAGTGGCAGCAGCGGCGGTGACGGCTCAGTGGCAGCAGCGGCGGTGACGGCTCAGTGGCAGCAGCGGCGGTGACGGCTCAGTGGCAGCAGCGGCGGTGACGGCTCAGTGGCAGCAGCGGCGGTGACGGCTCAGTGGCAGCAGCGGCGGTGACGGCTCAGTGGCAGCAGCGGCGGTGACGGCTCAGTGGCAGCAGCGGCGGTGACGGCTCAGTGGCAGCAGCGGCGGTGACGGCTCAGTGGCAGCAGCGGCGGTGACGGCTCAGTGGCAGCAGCGGCGGTGACGGCTCAGTGGCAGCAGCGGCGGTGACGGCTCAGTGGCAGCAGCGGCGGTGACGGCTCAGTGGCAGCAGCGGCGGTGACGGCTCAGTGGCAGCAGCGGCGGTGACGGCTCAGTGGCAGCAGCGGCGGTGACGGCTCAGTGGCAGCAGCGGCGGTGACGGCTCAGTGGTGGAGGAGGCCAGTGCGGTGTGTCCCACTGTGTCCGCGGTCCCGATTCAAGTGATGGCACCCAGAGCAGCGCATGCACAGATGGAGTTCTCATCCAAGGGCTCCATCTGCGCAAGCGCTGACTCCCGGAGCGGCGCATGCGCAGATGGAGCTCTTGGATGAGAGCTCCATCTGCACACGCGCTGACACCTGGCGCCATCATTTGAAACTGGACCGCGGACACACTGGGACACCCGCCGCACAGCCACCGCAGGCCGCCCGCCCGCCCGCCCAGAGAAGCAGCTGGCCGCCAGGACAGAGAGGCAGTCAGCACGCAACCACAGGCACCCGGCCGCACGCACGCACGCACTCAGCCACAGGCACCCGGAAGCCCGCACGAACCCGGACGCCCACACAGACAGCCCCACCGGTAGGATATATTCGGATTTTAAGACGCACCCCTCATTTTCCTTCCAAATTTTTGTGCGGAAAAGACCCAAATGGAAGAAAAGTGCATCTTATAATCTGAAAAATATGGTACTTTCTGAAATATAGGCAAGTAAAGTTTGTGAAATGCACTGTTATTTGATGAGAGGTGCAACAGAATATCTAACAGGTGGGTTGAGTTTTGCTAGTTATTCCTGCCCCCTGTGTGCCTCCCACCTTCCTCCTACCGTAATAACAGAGACAGGGGAAGGAAGGACAGGGAGGCAGACAGGGGCGGGAATAACTAGCAAAACCCGACCCACCTATTAGATATTCCGTTGCACCCATCATCAAATAACAGTGCATTTCACAAACTTTATTTGCCTATATTTCAGAAAGTATACATCTGATCTCACAACTAAACGTATGTATAGACTCTGCATGATAGCGCCAGTATAGCACTGGCTTTAGTTTATATATGAAAATCCTGGTGGTTGGTCCTCCTTAAGTAAAAAAACAAAACTATTGCAAAATCCTGGTGGCTGGTCCTCTTTAAAACCATGTTTATTGCAACAAAACAACATTATCTAGCTACATTGGATCTATTGACACCATAATGGCATGTGGTGCATGTTCTCCTAATACCCTGACAGTGTCCACGGTGAATAATAGAGCTGGATTAGGTGCCTACGGGGCATTGGATGTGAACAGAGCCTTACTATAACCAAGGGTTGGCAGATTTATTCTATCTGTACTTTGCTTAAGTGAATGAGAGAGAATAAGATTCAGTATGTTATGTATACTATCTGCATGGAGTTTGTATGTTCTCCCTGTGTTTGTGTGTGTTTTCTCCGGTTTCCTCCCACACTCTAAAGACATACAGATAGGGAGTCTAGATTGTGAGCCCCAATGGGGACAGTATTGCCATTGTATGTAAAGCGCTGTGGAATTAATAGCGCTATATAAATGAATAAAATTAAAATATTATTATTATTATACTACCTAAACCAGTGCACCACCTGTAAATGGCATCAGGATCTTTGCATTGTGATGCTGAGAAGTCACCCCTCTCTTTTGCGGTGCAGGCCTGTGTGGCTGACTATCTCCTGCCAAAACTTGGTGTTGTAAACGGTTATTGTAACTTAGTTTATATTAAAATGAAAGTACAATTTTAAAAGGGTCGCCAGGTTTTTGCTGCCAATCTGAGAGGAGCATAATGTAGGGGCATATACCATGAGCCAGAGATGTGTCACTTACTGAGCTGCTCGATGTCATTTTGATAAATTCACTGTACTATTTGCTGCAGATCTAGCAGTTCTCTGAATGCTGAGCTCTGTTTAACCCTGCAACACCACCGATTGGCAGTTTTCTGTGTGCACTGTGCAGACAGAAAGCTGCCAATCAATGGTGGGGGCGGCATTACGTAAAGCTTATGGATATGGATGACTACATGGCGGCAGGTTTACTAGTCTAGTCTTTAGTGAAAAAATAAATAAATAAAAAAATAAAAAAATCACTGATGAATCAGCAGGATATTATCAAAACTACAGCAAGCTGCCCAGTAAATGATACAACACTGGAATCAGGATCTCTGCCCCAACTTTATGTTGCTCTCAGAATAGATAGCAAAAATCAGGTGACAGATTCCCTTTAAATGTCTTCTGACAGGTCAATAAGAAGGGGGAGGGGGCAGTATCAAACTTTCACAATTTATTAATGTGTATCAATGAGGTGCAATAATTGAATATTTCCTACATATTTTGTCCCTTTTTTACTTTACCAAATACAAAACACACAATGACAAAAGGACCTAAACTATGTCCCCCTTATGTAAGCCCTGATCTGTACAGGTAACATATAAAGAATAAGCTACAGAAGGAGCACATACCCAAAACTGGGACTATTGCATAGCAGGAGTCCAAGAAATATTCTGAGGGTATACCTTCTTCATCTTCATATACAAGATCACTAAATCTGAAAAGACAAATAATCCAGCATTATAAATGTGGATAAGATCATCAGTATTTGGATGTATAGTCTGGTCCAATTTCATTACAATGAAAAGAAATATGGTATTTATTTCTATGGTTTTCTGAATCCAGACACCCAAAGTTCACATCAAACTGGTCTTAGGGATTAGTATTTTGCATTATAATCTGCTCCGTTGCGATTACATATTACCTATTGTATCAGTGTTCACTTTTTGGATTTCAAGGAAAGGTTTTGGAATCAAAATATATCCCTATTGGTTGCTATGGGCGGCACTGACAATTTTTCACTAAGCGGGATATAAGATGATTGTAAACAACTATTGAAATTAGTTTAACCTCCTGGAAACACGTAGACCCTACTTGCAAACTCTTTCTAGTGATGGGCGCATTGGGCGGACCCGGATTGCAAAAGTTCAGATCCGCACGGTTTCAAAAAGGTACCCAGGTGCTGCACCCGGGATTGCGAGTGTTGATCCGGCAGAGGGGAAATAAAAATTAAAAAAAAAAAACAAAAAAAAACAAAAAACAAGCATGAAGCTAGCACTTTGCACTTACCGAGGCTCAGACGCGATTGTACACTGGCATGCAAATTGAGTGCATGAATATGGTGTAAAAAATGAATCACCCAGTCTACACCTTCTGGCAAAAAAACATCAAAACTGCATGAGGAATGATGCGGTAGTGATGCGATTTTTTTTTTTTTTTTGCCAGGAGGTGTAGAATGGGTGCAGGAATCTGGTGTAAAAATGTCACCACCAAATCTGCATCTCTTGGAAAAAAAAAGTGTTTTCTGCCAGGAGATGCAGGTCTGTGAACCTGAGTTTACTGAAGTCGGCTGAGGTCCGGGTACCTGCGGTCGCAGGTGGAGGACCGTGGGGACCTCCCACTGTGACTGCAAATAACCTGAGCGATATCACCGCTGATCGCATGGCTCATTCATTCTCTGCGTGAAACTCAGTGTTCGATCACGTACCATGATTGCGTGCTGTGACTTAAAACAGCACAGCTGGAATTGTTGTGGGACCTCATATGGATTATGTTGGACCTGCAGGGGTATTTTGGTGGTTAAAGTGGTGAAGGAGGGTGATTTTTTTTTTGTATTTTATTCCAAATAAAAAGGATTTTTTTTTCGGTGTTTGTGTTTATTTACTTTCACTTACAGATTAGTAAAGAGGGCCTCATAGACCCTCCTCATTACTAATCTAGGGCTTATTGGCAGTTGTTGGCTGCCATTAACTTCTTCTATTACCCCACTTTCCACCGCACCAGGGCAAATCGGGAAGAGCTGGCTAAAGCGCCGGGCTTGTTGAATCTAATAGATGCGACAATCCCGGGCATCTGTAGGCTGCTATTTTTTGGCTGGGTGGTGGCCCAACAACCGTGGGCCTCCCCAGTCTGAGAATACCAGCCACCAGCTGTCGGGCTTTATCTGGGCCAGGTGTCAAAATTGGGGGGAACCGCACAACAATTTTTTTAAAAATTATTTAAATAATTTAAGAAGCAAAAAAAAAAAAAAGATGCATGCGGTTCCTCTTGGGTTGATACACAGCCAATATGAGCACACAGCTGGAGTCTGCATCCTTTAGCTGTGGGCTTTATCTGTGCTGGGTATCATAATATGCGGGGACTTACGACAAATGTTTTATTTATTTTTACTGTACGATAGACGTGCACACAGCGCCTGTGATTGGAAGAAGTCAGAAAACACACTGGCACTCAGGGTGGGGGAGCGTCTGGCTGCAACCAATCACAGGCACCAGTTGGCGGGCAAAGCAGTGCATATGCAATTAAGGCAAATTTGTGGCCCCGGAAGGGAATACTCGGCCTGGAAATAGTGTACAGCCGCGACGATGCCTTAGTAAGTACTGCGCGCCTGCTCCTATCAACATTTTTAATCGACGGATTCTGGTACCCACAGACATATATGGGGACCAGAATCTGGCCAAGAAGCGGATTTTAAAAACCGGATCACCTGGATCCGCCCATCCCGGTTATCTGCGAGTCCGCTCATCACTAATCTTTTCAGATCACATTTCTCCAGCCTATACACAAATCTCACATCAAACATATCCATAAATTCACCAATTTCTCAAACGGAAGCTGAGAGCCTGGCCTGAAACTTTTTTTTTTTTTTTTACAGACAAGTATACTTTGCTGCTGTACGCAGGGGGCATTTCGTAACGAATAATATACAGGGCCCAAATTGGCCATTTTCACTTAGGGGTATACTCAATTTTCTGCCTGCGGTTTAGACATAATATGTTATTTAGATGGCACACCAAATTTACAGTCATGGACAAAAGTTTTCAGAATGACACCAAAATTATATTTTCACATGATCTGTTGCCCTCTGGTTTTTAATTGTGTTTGTCTGAGGTTTACATCACATACAGAAATATAATTGCAATCATATTATGAGTACCAAAAGGTTATATTGACAGTTAGAATGAGTTAATGCAGCAAGTAAATATTTGCAGTGTTGACCCTTCTTCTTGAGGACCTCTGCAATTCTCCCTGGCATGCTCTCAATCAACTTCTGGACCAAATCCTGACTGATAGCTGTCCATTCCTGCATAAGCAATGCTTGCATTTTGCCAGAATTTGTTGGTTTTTGTTTGTCCACCCGTCTCTTGATGATTGCCCACAAGTTCTCAATGGGATTAAGATCTGGGGAGTTTCCAGGCCATGGACCCAAAATCTCTATGTTTTGTTCCATGAGCCATTTAGTGATCACCTTTGCTTTATGGCAAGGTGCTCCATCATGCTGGAAAAGACATTGTTGGGTGCCAAACTGCTCTTGGACAGTTGGGAGAAGTTGCTCTTGGAGGACATTCTGGTACCATTCTTTATTCATGGCTGTGTTTTTAGGCAAGACTGTGAGTGAGCCGATTCCCTTGGCTGAGAAGCAACCCCACACATGAATCGTTTCAGGATGCTTAACAGTTGGCATGAGACAAGACTGGTGGTAGCGCTCACCTCTTCTTCTCCTAATAAGCTGTTTTCCAGATGTCCCAAACAATCGAAAAGGGGATTCATCTGAGAAAATGGCTTTACCCCAGTCCTCAGCAGTCCACTCCCTGTACCTTTTGCAGAATATCAATCGGTCCCTGTTTTTTCTGGAGAGAAGTGGCTTCCTTTGCTGCCCTCCTTGAAACCAGGCCTTGCTCAAGCAGTCTCCGCCTCACAGTGCGAGCAGAAGCACTCACACCAGCCTGCTGCCATTGCTGAGCTAGCTCGGCACTGCTGATAGTCCGATCCTGCAGCTGAAACAGTTTTAAGATACGGTCCTGGCGTTTGCTGGTCCTTCTTGGGCGCCCAGGAGCCTTTTTGGCAACAATGGAAGCTCTCTCCTTGAAGTTCTTGATGATGCGATAGATTGTTGACCGAGGTGCAATCTTTGTAGCTGCGATACTCTTCCCTGTTAGGCCATTTTTGTGCAGAACAATGATGGCTGCACGTGTTTCTTTAGAGATAACCATGGTTAACTGAAGAGAAACAATGATACCAAGCACCAGCCTCCTTTTAAAGTGTCCAGTGGTGTCATTCTTACTTAATCATGACTGATTGTTCCATTAACACAGGTGTGGGTGTTGATGAGGAGAGGGCTGGCGATCAATGTTAGCTGCTCCTTTTAAGGCAGGAATGCAATGATGTTGAAATGTGTTTTGGGGGTTAAAGTTCATTTTCTTAGCCAATATTGACTTTGCAAGTAATTGCTGTTAAGCTGATCACTCTTTATGACATTCTGGAGTATATGCAAATTGCCATTAGAAAAACTTAAGCAATAGACTTTGTAAAAATTAATATTTGTAGCATTCTCAAAACTTTTGGCCATGACTGTACACGGTTATACAAGCTGTACACCGATTACTTTACATTGTATCAGAGTGTCATATCTTCAGTGTTGTCCCATGAAAAGATATAATAAAACATTTACAAAAATGTCAGGGGTGTACTCACTTTTGTTATATACTCTATGTGGGAAAATAGAAGTCTATGGACTGTGTGTACCAATATATACCTATACAGGGGTATATGATGGAGCCTTTTGC